>NC_081317.1:80238844-80556921 GCF_026419965.1 Kogia breviceps
GTCCCTCCGCGCAACTGAACGAGGCTCCCTTATCTCCTTGGCCTGTCCTGCCTTTCTGATTTTACAGATTTTTTTGGCTGGCTCTTTTGCCCGGGGGGGGGGTGGTGTGAGACTTCTTTGTAGTGCTGATTTTCTCTCCCAGGCTGCTTGGTTGGCCAAAAAGGGCGTATGCGTTTTTTCCTGAATATATTCAGGAAAAAACGCATACGCCCTTTTTGGCCAAGTGCCTCATTGTCCACGTTCTGCCGCTTTTCATGTGCTGGGAAGGCCATTCCCATCTACCTCTCGAACTCCGTTTCGTGCAATTCTGCCTTGCGTTCAAATCCCCTTCGTTGCCTGACCTCAGTATATTTTTGGACGAGTGTTATAATTTAGAGGTCGGCAGGTTTGTGAAGTGCAGTGCGCCAGAGCTCCGTTTTGCAGCTCGCTTTCGTGTGAGCTGGCCGCAATAGCGCAGAATTGCTTCATGCCCTGTTGTGCTTCCGGCCGGGCAGGCTGAGCCTTTGGTGAATTCCTCTTCGTGATGGGAAATTAGAGTGACATGTGCCTCTCCGAACACGGCCAGCTTGTCTCTCATTGGTTCCCCCCCTTCCAGTTCATCCTTGGGACCAATTGCAGAGTGTAGGAAAGAGCAGTGTCAAGACGCTGATTCTCCAAGTGGGGAAATTGTTAGTAAAGCGGCTGGAATGGCGCACGCGAGCCCCAGGAGATGAAAAGTGAGGTGCGCTTTAGAAAGCTTTCCCGATCACACGGTTTCCCATCTCCTGGGATTCCCAGAGTGGTTTCGCGGTAGGAAGGTTGCCTTGAACCTGCAGAAGGGGGAACCATGGAATGGGTAGCACGCAGTAGAGCTCTAGAGGGTCTGCCTTTGCTCACCCAGCCTCAGCAATGCTCTCAGCCAGAAGATATCCAGCCTTCCGTCTTATGCCGCTGTGGGTATAGATGTGCTCAATCCCGGTTGCATCACAGCCCCTGAACGCATTTTGGAAGAATTTCCCTCCCTCTCGCCGTGCTTCTGTCTTCTGTGTTTTGGACATGTATTTGTATAATGGGCTTTAGCTGATTTTCACTGCCGTGTGGATGCCGCTTTACACACACTTGATTCACTTACAGAGAGATATCAATACTTAGGTGTTAAGACGCTTACGAGTCTGATATAGTCTTCTGTGATGAATAGGAGCTGTTGAGTCCCGTTCACTGAGCAAGGAGTAGGTCGTGTCTATTACATATTTGCTTTTCGGAACGGTATCTGGGCTCATTTCCAAGTCGTGTTTTAGGCATCACGCCACCTGACCTTTCCGCTTAAGCAGGCATGGGTGTGTTTTGTAAAAGCGTGTGTCTGCTCTCGTTTGTAATTGAGTTCATGGGTAGCGATTTTCCCATTCCCTCTCTAAGTGATTTCCTAAGTTTCTTTTTCTGTGGGACAGATTTCACTTAGCATCATCGTACCTCAATCCACTCCTTATGCTGCTACCAGCCTTATGACGTGGATTCCATGGCTGAGGGATAGTCCATCGTACCTAAGTAGCACAGCTTCTTTGTCAATTTCTCTCTCCCCTGGCATATGAACGGTGTTCCCAAGTCGAGGTTGTTGTAAAGAGAGAAACCCTACACCGTGGGGTGCCTGCGTCTGGTTGATTTTTAGTTTTCCCAAGATATAGGCCCATGTGTGGAGGTGCCCTACGCTCCGTGGTTCTGTTCTGTACGTGTTTTAGGAAAGAGCATACGCTTCTCCGGAGGGACTGTTGGCATTTTCCGTCCCTCCGCGCAACTGAACGAGGCTCCCTTATCTCCTTGGCCTATCCTGCCTTTCTGATTTTAGAGATTTTTTTGGCCGGCTCTCTTGCCCGGGGTGGGGGGGGTGTGAGACTTCTTTGTAGTGCTGATTTTCTCTCCCAGGCTGCTTGGTTGGCCAAAAAGGGCGTATGCGTTTTTTCCTGAATATATTCAGGAAAAAACGCATACGCCCTTTTTGGCCAAGTGCCTCATTGTCCACGTTCTGCCGCTTTTCATGTGCTGGGAAGGCCATTCCCATCTACCTCTCGAACTCCGTTTCGTGCAATTCTGCCTTGCGTTCAAATCCCCTTCGTTGCCTGACCTCAGTATATTTTTGGACGAGTGTTATCATTTAGAGGTCGGCAGGTTTGTGAAGTGCAGTGCGCCAGAGCTCCGTTTTGCAGCTCGCTTTCGTGTGAGCTGGCCGCAATAGCGCAGAATTGCTTCATGCCCTGTTGTGCTTCCGGCCGGGCAGGCTGAGCCTTTGGTGAATTCCTCTTCGTGATGGGAAATTAGAGTGACATGTGCCTCTCCGAACACGGCCAGCTTGTCTCTCATTGGTTCCCCCCCTTCCAGTTCATCCTTGGGACCAATTGCAGAGTGTAGGAAAGAGCAGTGTCAAGACGCTGATTCTCCAAGTGGGGAAATTGTTAGTAAAGCGGCTGGAATGGCGCACGCGAGCCCCAGGAGATGAAAAGTGAGGTGCGCTTTAGAAAGCTTTCCCGATCACACGGTTTCCCATCTCCTGGGATTCCCAGAGTGGTTTCGCGGTAGGAAGGTTGCCTTGAACCTGCAGAGGGGGGACCCATGGAATGGGTAGCACGCAGTAGAGCTCTAGAGGGTCTGCCTTTGCTCACCCAGCCTCAGCAATGCTCTCAGCCAGAAGATATCCAGCCTTCCGTCTTATGCCGCTGTGGGTATAGATGTGGTCAATCCCGGTTGCATCACAGCCCCTGAACGCATTTTGGAAGAATTTCCCTCCCTCTCGCCGTGCTTCTGTCTTCTGTGTTTTGGACATGTATTTGTATAATGGGCTTTAGCTGATTTTCACTGCCGTGTGGATGCCGCTTTACACACACTTGATTCACTTACAGAGAGATATCAATACTTAGGTGTTAAGACGCTTACGAGTCTGATATAGTCTTCTGTGATGAATAGGAGCTGTTGAGTCCCGTTCACTGAGCAAGGAGTAGGTCGTGTCTATTACATATTTGCTTTTCGGAACGGTATCTGGGCTCATTTCCAAGTCGTGTTTTAGGCATCACGCCACCTGACCTTTCCGCTTAAGCAGGCATGGGTGTGTTTTGTAAAAGCGTGTGTCTGCTCTCGTTTGTAATTGAGTTCATGGGTAGCGATTTTCCCATTCCCTCTCTAAGTGATTTCCTAAGTTTCTTTTTCTGTGGGACAGATTTTACTTAGCATCATCGTACCTCAATCCACTCCTTATGCTGCTACCAGCCTTATGACGTGGATTCCATGGCTGAGGGATAGTCCATCGTACCTAAGTAGCACAGCTTCTTTGTCAATTTCTCTCTCCCCTGGCATATGAACGGTGTTCCCAAGTCGAGGTTGTTGTAAAGAGAGAAACCCTGCACCGTGGGGTGCCTGCGTCTGGTTGATTTTTAGTTTTCCCAAGATATAGGCCCATGTGTGGAGGTGCCCTACGCTCCGTGGTTCTGTTCTGTACGTGTTTTAGGAAAGAGCATACGCTTCTCCGGAGGGACTGTTGGCATTTTCCGTCCCTCCGCGCAACTGAACGAGGCTCCCTTATCTCCTTGGCCTGTCCTGCCTTTCTGATTTTACAGATTTTTTTGGCTGGCTCTTTTGCCCGGGGGGGGGGGGTGTGAGACTTCTTTGTAGTGCTGATTTTCTCTCCCAGGCTGCTTGGTTGGCCAAAAAGGGCGTATGCGTTTTTTCCTGAATATATTCAGGAAAAAACGCATACGCCCTTTTTGGCCAAGTGCCTCATTGTCCACGTTCTGCCGCTTTTCATGTGCTGGGAAGGCCATTCCCATCTACCTCTCGAACTCCGTTTCGTGCAATTCTGCCTTGCGTTCAAATCCCCTTCGTTGCCTGACCTCAGTATATTTTTGGACGAGTGTTATCATTTAGAGGTCGGCAGGTTTGTGAAGTGCAGTGCGCCAGAGCTCCGTTTTGCAGCTCGCTTTCGTGTGAGCTGGCCGCAATAGCGCAGAATTGCTTCATGCCCTGTTGTGCTTCCGGCCGGGCAGGCTGAGCCTTTGGTGAATTCCTCTTCGTGATGGGAAATTAGAGTGACATGTGCCTCTCCGAACACGGCCAGCTTGTCTCTCATTGGTTCCCCCCCTTCCAGTTCATCCTTGGGACCAATTGCAGAGTGTAGGAAAGAGCAGTGTCAAGACGCTGATTCTCCAAGTGGGGAAATTGTTAGTAAAGCGGCTGGAATGGCGCACGCGAGCCCCAGGAGATGAAAAGTGAGGTGCGCTTTAGAAAGCTTTCCCGATCACACGGTTTCCCATCTCCTGGGATTCCCAGAGTGGTTTCGCGGTAGGAAGGTTGCCTTGAACCTGCAGAAGGGGGAACCATGGAATGGGTAGCACGCAGTAGAGCTCTAGAGGGTCTGCCTTTGCTCACCCAGCCTCAGCAATGCTCTCAGCCAGAAGATATCCAGCCTTCCGTCTTATGCCGCTGTGGGTATAGATGTGGTCAATCCCGGTTGCATCACAGCCCCTGAACGCATTTTGGAAGAATTTCCCTCCCTCTCGCCGTGCTTCTGTCTTCTGTGTTTTGGACATGTATTTGTATAATGGGCTTTAGCTGATTTTCACTGCCGTGTGGATGCCGCTTTACACACACTTGATTCACTTACAGAGAGATATCAATACTTAGGTGTTAAGACGCTTACGAGTCTGATATAGTCTTCTGTGATGAATAGGAGCTGTTGAGTCCCGTTCACTGAGCAAGGAGTAGGTCGTGTCTATTACATATTTGCTTTTCGGAACGGTATCTGGGCTCATTTCCAAGTCGTGTTTTAGGCATCACGCCACCTGACCTTTCCGCTTAAGCAGGCATGGGTGTGTTTTGTAAAAGCGTGTGTCTGCTCTCGTTTGTAATTGAGTTCATGGGTAGCGATTTTCCCATTCCCTCTCTAAGTGATTTCCTAAGTTTCTTTTTCTGTGGGACAGATTTCACTTAGCATCATCGTACCTCAATCCACTCCTTATGCTGCTACCAGCCTTATGACGTGGATTCCATGGCTGAGGGATAGTCCATCGTACCTAAGTAGCACAGCTTCTTTGTCAATTTCTCTCTCCCCTGGCATATGAACGGTGTTCCCAAGTCGAGGTTGTTGTAAAGAGAGAAACCCTACACCGTGGGGTGCCTGCGTCTGGTTGATTTTTAGTTTTCCCAAGATATAGGCCCATGTGTGGAGGTGCCCTACGCTCCGTGGTTCTGTTCTGTACGTGTTTTAGGAAAGAGCATACGCTTCTCCGGAGGGACTGTTGGCATTTTCCGTCCCTCCGCGCAACTGAACGAGGCTCCCTTATCTCCTTGGCCTGTCCTGCCTTTCTGATTTTACAGATTTTTTTGGCTGGCTCTTTTGCCCGGGGGGGGGGGTGTGAGACTTCTTTGTAGTGCTGATTTTCTCTCCCAGGCTGCTTGGTTGGCCAAAAAGGGCGTATGCGTTTTTTCCTGAATATATTCAGGAAAAAACGCATACGCCCTTTTTGGCCAAGTGCCTCATTGTCCACGTTCTGCCGCTTTTCATGTGCTGGGAAGGCCATTCCCATCTACCTCTCGAACTCCGTTTCGTGCAATTCTGCCTTGCGTTCAAATCCCCTTCGTTGCCTGACCTCAGTATATTTTTGGACGAGTGTTATCATTTAGAGGTCGGCAGGTTTGTGAAGTGCAGTGCGCCAGAGCTCCGTTTTGCAGCTCGCTTTCGTGTGAGCTGGCCGCAATAGCGCAGAATTGCTTCATGCCCTGTTGTGCTTCCGGCCGGGCAGGCTGAGCCTTTGGTGAATTCCTCTTCGTGATGGGAAATTAGAGTGACATGTGCCTCTCCGAACACGGCCAGCTTGTCTCTCATTGGTTCCCCCCCTTCCAGTTCATCCTTGGGACCAATTGCAGAGTGTAGGAAAGAGCAGTGTCAAGACGCTGATTCTCCAAGTGGGGAAATTGTTAGTAAAGCGGCTGGAATGGCGCACGCGAGCCCCAGGAGATGAAAAGTGAGGTGCGCTTTAGAAAGCTTTCCCGATCACACGGTTTCCCATCTCCTGGGATTCCCAGAGTGGTTTCGCGGTAGGAAGGTTGCCTTGAACCTGCAGAAGGGGGAACCATGGAATGGGTAGCATGCAGTAGAGCTCTAGAGGGTCTGCCTTTGCTCACCCAGCCTCAGCAATGCTCTCAGCCAGAAGATATCCAGCCTTCCGTCTTATGCCGCTGTGGGTATAGATGTGGTCAATCCCGGTTGCATCACAGCCCCTGAACGCATTTTGGAAGAATTTCCCTCCCTCTCGCCGTGCTTCTGTCTTCTGTGTTTTGGACATGTATTTGTATAATGGGCTTTAGCTGATTTTCACTGCCGTGTGGATGCCGCTTTACACACACTTGATTCACTTACAGAGAGATATCAATACTTAGGTGTTAAGACGCTTACGAGTCTGATATAGTCTTCTGTGATGAATAGGAGCTGTTGAGTCCCGTTCACTGAGCAAGGAGTAGGTCGTGTCTATTACATATTTGCTTTTCGGAACGGTATCTGGGCTCATTTCCAAGTCGTGTTTTAGGCATCACGCCACCTGACCTTTCCGCTTAAGCAGGCATGGGTGTGTTTTGTAAAAGCGTGTGTCTGCTCTCGTTTGTAATTGAGTTCATGGGTAGCGATTTTCCCATTCCCTCTCTAAGTGATTTCCTAAGTTTCTTTTTCTGTGGGACAGATTTCACTTAGCATCATCGTACCTCAATCCACTCCTTATGCTGCTACCAGCCTTATGACGTGGATTCCATGGCTGAGGGATAGTCCATCGTACCTAAGTAGCACAGCTTCTTTGTCAATTTCTCTCTCCCCTGGCATATGAACGGTGTTCCCAAGTCGAGGTTGTTGTAAAGAGAGAAACCCTACACCGTGGGGTGCCTGCGTCTGGTTGATTTTTAGTTTTCCCAAGATATAGGCCCATGTGTGGAGGTGCCCTACGCTCCGTGGTTCTGTTCTGTACGTGTTTTAGGAAAGAGCATACGCTTCTCCGGAGGGACTGTTGGCATTTTCCGTCCCTCCGCGCAACTGAACGAGGCTCCCTTATCTCCTTGGCCTGTCCTGCCTTTCTGATTTTACAGATTTTTTTGGCCGGCTCTCTTGCCCGGGGGGGGGGGGGGGTGAGACTTCTTTGTAGTGCTGATTTTCTCTCCCAGGCTGCTTGGTTGGCCAAAAAGGGCGTATGCGTTTTTTCCTGAATATATTCAGGAAAAAACGCATACGCCCTTTTTGGCCAAGTGCCTCATTGTCCACGTTCTGCCGCTTTTCATGTGCTGGGAAGGCCATTCCCATCTACCTCTCGAACTCCGTTTCGTGCAATTCTGCCTTGCGTTCAAATCCCCTTCGTTGCCTGACCTCAGTATATTTTTGGACGAGTGTTATCATTTAGAGGTCGGCAGGTTTGTGAAGTGCAGTGCGCCAGAGCTCCGTTTTGCAGCTCGCTTTCGTGTGAGCTGGCCGCAATAGCGCAGAATTGCTTCATGCCCTGTTGTGCTTC
Source organism: Kogia breviceps (assembly GCF_026419965.1). Lineage (NCBI taxonomy): Eukaryota > Metazoa > Chordata > Mammalia > Artiodactyla > Physeteridae > Kogia > Kogia breviceps. The sequence goes on from NC_081317.1 coordinate 80,246,353, forward strand.
CGGCCGGGCAGGCTGAGCCTTTGGTGAATTCCTCTTCGTGATGGGAAATTAGAGTGACATGTGCCTCTCCGAACACGGCCAGCTTGTCTCTCATTGGTTCCCCCCCTTCCAGTTCATCCTTGGGACCAATTGCAGAGTGTAGGAAAGAGCAGTGTCAAGACGCTGATTCTCCAAGTGGGGAAATTGTTAGTAAAGCGGCTGGAATGGCGCACGCGAGCCCCAGGAGATGAAAAGTGAGGTGCGCTTTAGAAAGCTTTCCCGATCACACGGTTTCCCATCTCCTGGGATTCCCAGAGTGGTTTCGCGGTAGGAAGGTTGCCTTGAACCTGCAGAGGGGGGACCCATGGAATGGGTAGCACGCAGTAGAGCTCTAGAGGGTCTGCCTTTGCTCACCCAGCCTCAGCAATGCTCTCAGCCAGAAGATATCCAGCCTTCCGTCTTATGCCGCTGTGGGTATAGATGTGGTCAATCCCGGTTGCATCACAGCCCCTGAACGCATTTTGGAAGAATTTCCCTCCCTCTCGCCGTGCTTCTGTCTTCTGTGTTTTGGACATGTATTTGTATAATGGGCTTTAGCTGATTTTCACTGCCGTGTGGATGCCGCTTTACACACACTTGATTCACTTACAGAGAGATATCAATACTTAGGTGTTAAGACGCTTACGAGTCTGATATAGTCTTCTGTGATGAATAGGAGCTGTTGAGTCCCGTTCACTGAGCAAGGAGTAGGTCGTGTCTATTACATATTTGCTTTTCGGAACGGTATCTGGGCTCATTTCCAAGTCGTGTTTTAGGCATCACGCCACCTCACCTTTCCGCTTAAGCAGGCATGGGTGTGTTTTGTAAAAGCGTGTGTCTGCTCTCGTTTGTAATTGAGTTCATGGGTAGCGATTTTCCCATTCCCTCTCTAAGTGATTTCCTAAGTTTCTTTTTCTGTGGGACAGATTTCACTTAGCATCATCGTACCTCAATCCACTCCTTATGCTGCTACCAGCCTTATGACGTGGATTCCATGGCTGAGGGATAGTCCATCGTACCTAAGTAGCACAGCTTCTTTGTCAATTTCTCTCTCCCCTGGCATATGAACGGTGTTCCCAAGTCGAGGTTGTTGTAAAGAGAGAAACCCTACACCGTGGGGTGCCTGCGTCTGGTTGATTTTTAGTTTTCCCAAGATATAGGCCCATGTGTGGAGGTGCCCTACGCTCCGTGGTTCTGTTCTGTACGTGTTTTAGGAAAGAGCATACGCTTCTCCGGAGGGACTGTTGGCATTTTCCGTCCCTCCGCGCAACTGAACGAGGGTCCCTTATCTACTTGGCCTGTCCTGCCTTTCTGATTTTACAGATTTTTTTGGCCGGCTCTTTTGCCCGGGGGGGGGGGGGGGGTGAGACTTCTTTGTAGTGCTGATTTTCTCTCCCAGGCTGCTTGGTTGGCCAAAAAGGGCGTATGCGTTTTTTCCTGAATATATTCAGGAAAAAACGCATACGCCCTTTTTGGCCAAGTGCCTCATTGTCCACGTTCTGCCGCTTTTCATGTGCTGGGAAGGCCATTCCCATCTACCTCTCGAACTCCGTTTCGTGCAATTCTGCCTTGCGTTCAAATCCCCTTCGTTGCCTGACCTCAGTATATTTTTGGACGAGTGTTATCATTTAGAGGTCGGCAGGTTTGTGAAGTGCAGTGCGCCAGAGCTCCGTTTTGCAGCTCGCTTTCGTGTGAGCTGGCCGCAATAGCGCAGAATTGCCTCATGCCCTGTTGTGCTTCCGGCCGGGCAGGCTGAGCCTTTGGTGAATTCCTCTTCGTGATGGGAAATTAGAGTGACATGTGCCTCTCCGAACACGGCCAGCTTGTCTCTCATTGGTTCCCCCCCTTCCAGTTCATCCTTGGGACCAATTGCAGAGTGTAGGAAAGAGCAGTGTCAAGACGCTGATTCTCCAAGTGGGGAAATTGTTAGTAAAGCGGCTGGAATGGCGCACGCGAGCCCCAGGAGATGAAAAGTGAGGTGCGCTTTAGAAAGCTTTCCCGATCACACGGTTTCCCATCTCCTGGGATTCCCAGAGTGGTTTCGCGGTAGGAAGGTTGCCTTGAACCTGCAGAGGGGGGACCCATGGAATGGGTAGCACGCAGTAGAGCTCTAGAGGGTCTGCCTTTGCTCACCCAGCCTCAGCAATGCTCTCAGCCAGAAGATATCCAGCCTTCCGTCTTGTGCCGCTGTGGGTATAGATGTGGTCAATCCCGGTTGCATCACAGCCCCTGAACGCATTTTGGAAGAATTTCCCTCCCTCTCGCCGTGCTTCTGTCTTCTGTGTTTTGGACATGTATTTGTATAATGGGCTTTAGCTGATTTTCACTGCCGTGTGGATGCCGCTTTACACACACTTGATTCACTTACAGAGAGATATCAATACTTAGGTGTTAAGACGCTTACGAGTCTGATATAGTCTTCTGTGATGAATAGGAGCTGTTGAGTCCCGTTCACTGAGCAAGGAGTAGGTCGTGTCTATTACATATTTGCTTTTCGGAACGGTATCTGGGCTCATTTCCAAGTCGTGTTTTAGGCATCACGCCACCTGACCTTTCCGCTTAAGCAGGCATGGGTGTGTTTTGTAAAAGCGTGTGTCTGCTCTCGTTTGTAATTGAGTTCATGGGTAGCGATTTTCCCATTCCCTCTCTAAGTGATTTCCTAAGTTTCTTTTTCTGTGGGACAGATTTCACTTAGCATCATCGTACCTCAATCCACTCCTTATGCTGCTACCAGCCTTATGACGTGGATTCCATGGCTGAGGGATAGTCCATCGTACCTAAGTAGCACAGCTTCTTTGTCAATTTCTCTCTCCCCTGGCATATGAACGGTGTTCCCAAGTCGAGGTTGCTGTAAAGAGAGAAACCCTGCACCGTGGGGTGCCTGCGTCTGGTTGATTTTTAGTTTTCCCAAGATATAGGCCCATGTGTGGAGGTGCCCTACGCTCCGTGGTTCTGTTCTGTACGTGTTTTAGGAAAGAGCATACGCTTCTCCGGAGGGACTGTTGGCATTTTCCGTCCCTCCGCGCAACTGAACGAGGCTCCCTTATCTCCTTGGCCTGTCCTGCCTTTCTGATTTTACAGATTTTTTTGGCCGGCTCTTTTGCCCGGGGGGGGGGGGGGGGTGAGACTTCTTTGTAGTGCTGATTTTCTCTCCCAGGCTGCTTGGTTGGCCAAAAAGGGCGTATGCGTTTTTTCCTGAATATATTCAGGAAAAAACGCATACGCCCTTTTTGGCCAAGTGCCTCATTGTCCACGTTCTGCCGCTTTTCATGTGCTGGGAAGGCCATTCCCATCTACCTCTCGAACTCCGTTTCGTGCAATTCTGCCTTGCGTTCAAATCCCCTTCGTTGCCTGACCTCAGTATATTTTTGGACGAGTGTTATCATTTAGAGGTCGGCAGGTTTGTGAAGTGCAGTGCGCCAGAGCTCCGTTTTGCAGCTCGCTTTCGTGTGAGCTGGCCGCAATAGCGCAGAATTGCTTCATGCCCTGTTGTGCTTCCGGCCGGGCAGGCTGAGCCTTTGGTGAATTCCTCTTCGTGATGGGAAATTAGAGTGACATGTGCCTCTCCGAACACGGCCAGCTTGTCTCTCATTGGTTCCCCCCCTTCCAGTTCATCCTTGGGACCAATTGCAGAGTGTAGGAAAGAGCAGTGTCAAGACGCTGATTCTCCAAGTGGGGAAATTGTTAGTAAAGCGGCTGGAATGGCGCACGCGAGCCCCAGGAGATGAAAAGTGAGGTGCGCTTTAGAAAGCTTTCCCGATCACACGGTTTCCCATCTCCTGGGATTCCCAGAGTGGTTTCGCGGTAGGAAGGTTGACTTGAACCTGCAGAGGGGGGACCCATGGAATGGGTAGCACGCAGTAGAGCTCTAGAGGGTCTGCCTTTGCTCACCCAGCCTCAGCAATGCTCTCAGCCAGAAGATATCCAGCCTTCCGTCTTATGCCGCTGTGGGTATAGATGTGGTCAATCCCGGTTGCATCACAGCCCCTGAACGCATTTTGGAAGAATTTCCCTCCCTCTCGCCGTGCTTCTGTCTTCTGTGTTTTGGACATGTATTTGTATAATGGGCTTTAGCTGATTTTCACTGCCGTGTGGATGCCGCTTTACACACACTTGATTCACTTACAGAGAGATATCAATACTTAGGTGTTAAGACGCTTACGAGTCTGATATAGTCTTCTGTGATGAATAGGAGCTGTTGAGTCCCGTTCACTGAGCAAGGAGTAGGTCGTGTCTATTACATATTTGCTTTTCGGAACGGTATCTGGGCTCATTTCCAAGTCGTGTTTTAGGCATCACGCCACCTCACCTTTCCGCTTAAGCAGGCATGGGTGTGTTTTGTAAAAGCGTGTGTCTGCTCTCGTTTGTAATTGAGTTCATGGGTAGCGATTTTCCCATTCCCTCTCTAAGTGATTTCCTAAGTTTCTTTTTCTGTGGGACAGATTTCACTTAGCATCATCGTACCTCAATCCACTCCTTATGCTGCTACCAGCCTTATGACGTGGATTCCATGGCTGAGGGATAGTCCATCGTACCTAAGTAGCACAGCTTCTTTGTCAATTTCTCTCTCCCCTGGCATATGAACGGTGTTCCCAAGTCGAGGTTGTTGTAAAGAGAGAAACCCTACACCGTGGGGTGCCTGCGTCTGGTTGATTTTTAGTTTTCCCAAGATATAGGCCCATGTGTGGAGGTGCCCTGCGCTCCGTGGTTCTGTTCTGTACGTGTTTTAGGAAAGAGCATACGCTTCTCCGGAGGGACTGTTGGCATTTTCCGTCCCTCCGCGCAACTGAACGAGGCTCCCTTATCTCCTTGGCCTGTCCTGCCTTTCTGATTTTACAGATTTTTTTGGCCGGCTCTCTTGCCCGGGGGGGGGGGGGGGGGGTGAGACTTCTTTGTAGTGCTGATTTTCTCTCCCAGGCTGCTTGGTTGGCCAAAAAGGGCGTATGCGTTTTTTCCTGAATATATTCAGGAAAAAACGCATACGCCCTTTTTGGCCAAGTGCCTCATTGTCCACGTTCTGCCGCTTTTCATGTGCTGGGAAGGCCATTCCCATCTACCTCTCGAACTCCGTTTCGTGCAATTCTGCCTTGCGTTCAAATGCCCTTCGTTGCCTGACCTCAGTATATTTTTGGACGAGTGTTATCATTTAGAGGTCGGCAGGTTTGTGAAGTGCAGTGCGCCAGAGCTCCGTTTTGCAGCTCGCTTTCGTGTGAGCTGGCCGCAATAGCGCAGAATTGCTTCATGCCCTGTTGTGCTTCCGGCCGGGCAGGCTGAGCCTTTGGTGAATTCCTCTTCGTGATGGGAAATTAGAGTGACATGTGCCTCTCCGAACACGGCCAGCTTGTCTCTCATTGGTTCCCCCCCTTCCAGTTCATCCTTGGGACCAATTGCAGAGTGTAGGAAAGAGCAGTGTCAAGACGCTGATTCTCCAAGTGGGGAAATTGTTAGTAAAGCGGCTGGAATGGCGCACGCGAGCCCCAGGAGATGAAAAGTGAGGTGCGCTTTAGAAAGCTTTCCCGATCACACGGTTTCCCATCTCCTGGGATTCCCAGAGTGGTTTCGCGGTAGGAAGGTTGCCTTGAACCTGCAGAGGGGCGACCCATGGAATGGGTAGCAGGCAGTAGAGCTCTAGAGGGTCTGCCTTTGCTCTCCCAACCTCAGCAATGCTCTCAGCCAGAAGATATCCAGCCTTCCGTCTTATGCCGCTGTGGGTATAGATGTGGTCAATCCCGGTTGCATCACAGCCCCTGAACGCATTTTGGAAGAATTTCCCTCCCTCTCGCCGTGCTTCTGTCTTCTGTGTTTTGGACATGTATTTGTATAATGGGCTTTAGCTGATTTTCACTGCCGTGTGGATGCCGCTTTACACACACTTGATTCACTTACAGAGAGATATCAATACTTAGGTGTTAAGACGCTTACGAGTCTGATATAGTCTTCTGTGATGAATAGGAGCTGTTGAGTCCCGTTCACTGAGCAAGGAGTAGGTCGTGTCTATTACATATTTGCTTTTCGGAACGGTATCTGGGCTCATTTCCAAGTCGTGTTTTAGGCATCACGCCACCTGACCTTTCCGCTTAAGCAGGCATGGGTGTGTTTTGTAAAAGCGTGTGTCTGCTCTCGTTTGTAATTGAGTTCATGGGTAGCGATTTTCCCATTCCCTCTCTAAGTGATTTCCTAAGTTTCTTTTTCTGTGGGACAGATTTCACTTAGCATCATCGTACCTCAATCCACTCCTTATGCTGCTACCAGCCTTATGACGTGGATTCCATGGCTGAGGGATAGTCCATCGTACCTAAGTAGCACAGCTTCTTTGTCAATTTCTCTCTCCCCTGGCATATGAACGGTGTTCCGAAGTCGAGGTTGTTGTAAAGAGAGAAACCCTACACCGTGGGGTGCCTGCGTCTGGTTGATTTTTAGTTTTCCCAAGATATAGGCCCATGTGTGGAGGTGCCCTACGCTCCGTGGTTCTGTTCTGTACGTGTTTTAGGAAAGAGCATACGCTTCTCCGGAGGGATTGTTGGCATTTTCCGTCCCTCCGCGCAACTGAACGAGGCTCCCTTATCTCCTTGGCCTGTCCTGCCTTCTGATTTTACAGATTTTTTGGCCGGCTCTTTTGCCCGGGGGGGGGGGGTGAGACTTCTTTGTAGTGCTGATTTTCTCTCCCAGGCTGCTTGGTTGGCCAAAAAGGGCGTATGCGTTTTTTTCCTGAATATATTCAGGAAAAAACGCATACGCCCTTTTTGGCCAAGTGCCTCATTGTCCACGTTCTGCCGCTTTTCATGTGCTGGGAAGGCCATTCCCATCTACCTCTCGAACTCCGTTTCGTGCAATTCTGCCTTGCGTTCAAATCCCCTTCGTTGCCTGACCTCAGTATATTTTTGGACGAGTGTTATCATTTAGAGGTCGGCAGGTTTGTGAAGTGCAGTGCGCCAGAGCTCCGTTTTGCAGCTCGCTTTCGTGTGAGCTGGCCGCAATAGCGCAGAATTGCTTCATGCCCTGTTGTGCTTCCGGCCGGGCAGGCTGAGCCTTTGGTGAATTCCTCTTCGTGATGGGAAATTAGAGTGACATGTGCCTCTCCGAACACGGCCAGCTTGTCTCTCATTGGTTCCCCCTCTTCCAGTTCATCCTTGGGACCAATTGCAGAGTGTAGGAAAGAGCAGTGTCAAGACGCTGATTCTCCAAGTGGGGAAATTGTTAGTAAAGCGGCTGGAATGGCGCACGCGAGCCCCAGGAGATGAAAAGTGAGGTGCGCTTTAGAAAGCTTTCCCGATCACACGGTTTCCCATCTCCTGGGATTCCCAGAGTGGTTTCGCGGTAGGAAGGTTGCCTTGAACCTGCAGAGGGGCGACCCATGGAATGGGTAGCACGCAGTAGAGCTCTAGAGGGTCTGCCTTTGCTCTCCCAACCTCAGCAATGCTCTCAGCCAGAAGATATCCAGCCTTCCGTCTTATGCCGCTGTGGGTATAGATGTGGTCAATCCCGGTTGCATCACAGCCCCTGAACGCATTTTGGAAGAATTTCCCTCCCTCTCGCCGTGCTTCTGTCTTCTGTGTTTTGGACATGTATTTGTATAATGGGCTTTAGCTGATTTTCACTGCCGTGTGGATGCCGCTTTACACACACTTGATTCACTTACAGAGAGATATCAATACTTAGGTGTTAAGACGCTTACGAGTCTGATATAGTCTTCTGTGATGAATAGGAGCTGTTGAGTCCCGTTCACTGAGCAAGGAGTAGGTCGTGTCTATTACATATTTGCTTTTCGGAACGGTATCTGGGCTCATTTCCAAGTCGTGTTTTAGGCATCACGCCACCTCACCTTTCCGCTTAAGCAGGCATGGGTGTGTTTTGTAAAAGCGTGTGTCTGCTCTCGTTTGTAATTGAGTTCATGGGTAGCGATTTTCCCATTCCCTCTCTAAGTGATTTCCTAAGTTTCTTTTTCTGTGGGACAGATTTCACTTAGCATCATCGTACCTCAATCCACTCCTTATGCTGCTACCAGCCTTATGACGTGGATTCCATGGCTGAGGGATAGTCCATCGTACCTAAGTAGCACAGCTTCTTTGTCAATTTCTCTCTCCCCTGGCATATGAACGGTGTTCCGAAGTCGAGGTTGTTGTAAAGAGAGAAACCCTACACCGTGGGGTGCCTGCGTCTGGTTGATTTTTAGTTTTCCCAAGATATAGGCCCATGTGTGGAGGTGCCCTACGCTCCGTGGTTCTGTTCTGTACGTGTTTTAGGAAAGAGCATACGCTTCTCCGGAGGGACTGTTGGCATTTTCCGTCCCTCCGCGCAACTGAACGAGGCTCCCTTATCTCCTTGGCCTGTCCTGCCTTCTGATTTTACAGATTTTTTGGCCGGCTCTTTTGCCCGGGGGGGGGGGGGTGAGACTTCTTTGTAGTGCTGATTTTCTCTCCCAGGCTGCTTGGTTGGCCAAAAAGGGCGTATGCGTTTTTTCCTGAAAACACGCATACGCCCTTTTTGGCCAAGTGCCTCATTGTCCACGTTCTGCCGCTTTTCATGTGCTGGGAAGGCCATTCCCATCTACCTCTCGAACTCCGTTTCGTGCAATTCTGCCTTGCGTTCAAATCCCCTTCGTTGCCTGACCTCAGTATATTTTTGGACGAGTGTTATCATTTAGAGGTCGGCAGGTTTGTGAAGTGCAGTGCGCCAGAGCTCCGTTTTGCAGCTCGCTTTCGTGTGAGCTGGCCGCAATAGCGCAGAATTGCTTCATGCCCTGTTGTGCTTCCGGCCGGGCAGGCTGAGCCTTTGGTGAATTCCTCTTCGTGATGGGAAATTAGAGTGACATGTGCCTCTCCGAACACGGCCAGCTTGTCTCTCATTGGTTCCCCCCCTTCCAGTTCATCCTTGGGACCAATTGCAGAGTGTAGGAAAGAGCAGTGTCAAGACGCTGATTCTCCAAGTGGGGAAATTGTTAGTAAAGCGGCTGGAATGGCGCACGCGAGCCCCAGGAGATGAAAAGTGAGGTACGCTTTAGAAAGCTTTCCCGATCACACGGTTTCCCATCTCCTGGGATTCCCAGAGTGGTTTCGCGGTAGGAAGGTTGCCTTGAACCTGCAGAGGGGGGACCCATGGAATGGGTAGCACGCAGTAGAGCTCTAGAGGGTCTGCCTTTGCTCACCCAGCCTCAGCAATGCTCTCAGCCAGAAGATATCCAGCCTTCCGTCTTATGCCGCTGTGGGTATAGATGTGGTCAATCCCGGTTGCATCACAGCCCCTGAACGCATTTTGGAAGAATTTCCCTCCCTCTCGCCGTGCTTCTGTCTTCTGTGTTTTGGACATGTATTTGTATAATGGGCTTTAGCTGATTTTCACTGCCGTGTGGATGCCGCTTTACACACACTTGATTCACTTACAGAGAGATATCAATACTTAGGTGTTAAGACGCTTACGAGTCTGATATAGTCTTCTGTGATGAATAGGAGCTGTTGAGTCCCGTTCACTGAGCAAGGAGTAGGTCGTGTCTATTACATATTTGCTTTTCGGAACGGTATCTGGGCTCATTTCCAAGTCGTGTTTTAGGCATCACGCCACCTGACCTTTCCGCTTAAGCAGGCATGGGTGTGTTTTGTAAAAGCGTGTGTCTGCTCTCGTTTGTAATTGAGTTCATGGGTAGCGATTTTCCCATTCCCTCTCTAAGTGATTTCCTAAGTTTCTTTTTCTGTGGGACAGATTTCACTTAGCATCATCGTACCTCAATCCACTCCTTATGCTGCTACCAGCCTTATGACGTGGATTCCATGGCTGAGGGATAGTCCATCGTACCTAAGTAGCACAGCTTCTTTGTCAATTTCTCTCTCCCCTGGCATATGAACGGTGTTCCCAAGTCGAGGTTGTTGTGAAGAGAGAAACCCTACACCGTGGGGTGCCTGCGTCTGGTTGATTTTTAGTTTTCCCAAGATATAGGCCCATGTGTGGAGGTGCCCTACGCTCCGTGGTTCTGTTCTGTACGTGTTTTAGGAAAGAGCATACGCTTCTCCGGAGGGACTGTTGGCATTTTCCGTCCCTCCGCGCAACTGAACGAGGCTCCCTTATCTCCTTGGCCTGTCCTGCATTTCTGATTTTACAGATTTTTTTGGCCGGCTCTCTTGCCCGGGGTGGGGGGGGGGTGAGACTTCTTTGTAGTGCTGATTTTCTCTCCCAGGCTGCTTTGTTGGCCAAAAAGGGCGTATGCGTTTTTTCCTGAATATATTCAGGAAAAAACGCATACGCCCTTTTTGGCCAAGTGCCTCATTGTCCACGTTCTGCCGCTTTTCATGTGCTGGGAAGGCCATTCCCATCTACCTCTCGAACTCCGTTTCGTGCAATTCTGCCTTGCGTTCAAATGCCCTTCGTTGCCTGACCTCAGTATATTTTTGGACGAGTGTTATCATTTAGAGGTCGGCAGGTTTGTGAAGTGCAGTGCGCCAGAGCTCCGTTTTGCAGCTCGCTTTCGTGTGAGCTGGCCGCAATAGCGCAGAATTGCTTCATGCCCTGTTGTGCTTCCGGCCGGGCAGGCTGAGCCTTTGGTGAATTCCTCTTCGTGATGGGAAATTAGAGTGACATGTGCCTCTCCGAACACGGCCAGCTTGTCTCTCATTGGTTCCCCCTCTTCCAGTTCATCCTTGGGACCAATTGCAGAGTGTAGGAAAGAGCAGTGTCAAGACGCTGATTCTCCAAGTGGGGAAATTGTTAGTAAAGCGGCTGGAATGGCGCACGCGAGCCCCAGGAGATGAAAAGTGAGGTGCGCTTTAGAAAGCTTTCCCGATCACACGGTTTCCCATCTCCTGGGATTCCCAGAGTGGTTTCGCGGTAGGAAGGTTGCCTTGAACCTGCAGAGGGGGGACCCATGGAATGGGTAGCACGCAGTAGAGCTGTAGAGGGTCTGCCTTTGCTCACCCAGCCTCAGCAATGCTCTCAGCCAGAAGATATCCAGCCTTCCGTCTTATGCCGCTGTGGGTATAGATGTGGTCAATCCCGGTTGCATCACAGCCCCTGAACGCATTTTGGAAGAATTTCCCTCCCTCTCGCCGTGCTTCTGTCTTCTGTGTTTTGGACATGTATTTGTATAATGGGCTTTCGCTGGTTTTCACTGCCGTGTGGATGCCGCTTTACACACACTTGATTCACTTACAGAGAGATATCAATACTTAGGTGTTAAGACGCTTACGAGTCTGATATAGTCTTCTGTGATGAATAGGAGCTGTTGAGTCCCGTTCACTGAGCAAGGAGTAGGTCGTGTCTATTACATATTTGCTTTTCGGAACGGTATCTGGGCTCATTTCCAAGTCGTGTTTTAGGCATCACGCCACCTGACCTTTCCGCTTAAGCAGGCATGGGTGTGTTTTGTAAAAGCGTGTGTCTGCTCTCGTTTGTAATTGAGTTCATGGGTAGCGATTTTCCCATTCCCTCTCTAAGTGATTTCCTAAGTTTCTTTTTCTGTGGGACAGATTTCACTTAGCATCATCGTACCTCAATCCACTCCTTATGCTGCTACCAGCCTTATGACGTGGATTCCATGGCTGAGGGATAGTCCATCGTACCTAAGTAGCACAGCTTCTTTGTCAATTTCTCTCTCCCCTGGCATATGAACGGTGTTCCGAAGTCGAGGTTGTTGTAAAGAGAGAAACCCTACACCGTGGGGTGCCTGCGTCTGGTTGATTTTTAGTTTTCCCAAGATATAGGCCCATGTGTGGAGGTGCCCTACGCTCCGTGGTTCTGTTCTGTACGTGTTTTAGGAAAGAGCATACGCTTCTCCGGAGGGACTGTTGGCATTTTCCGTCCCTCCGCGCAACTGAACGAGGCTCCCTTATCTCCTTGGCCTGTCCTGCCTTTCTGATTTTACAGATTTTTTGGCCGGCTCTTTTGCCCGGGGGGGGGGGGGTGAGACTTCTTTGTAGTGCTGATTTTCTCTGCCAGGCTGCTTGGTTGGCCAAAAAGGGCGTATGCGTTTTTTCCTGAATATATTCAGGAAAAAACGCATACGCCCTTTTTGGCCAAGTGGCTCATTGTCCACGTTCTGCCGCTTTTCATGTGCTGGGAAGGCCATTCCCATCTACCTCTCGAACTCCGTTTCGTGCAATTCTGCCTTGCGTTCAAATCCCCTTCGTTGCCTGACCTCAGTATATTTTTGGACGAGTGTTATCATTTAGAGGTCGGCAGGTTTGTGAAGTGCAGTGCGCCAGAGCTCCGTTTTGCAGCTCGCTTTCGTGTGAGCTGGCCGCAATAGCGCAGAATTGCTTCATGCCCTGTTGTGCTTCCGGCCGGGCAGGCTGAGCCTTTGGTGAATTCCTCTTCGTGATGGGAAATTAGAGTGACATGTGCCTCTCCGAACACGGCCAGCTTGTCTCTCATTGGTTCCCCCCCTTCCAGTTCATCCTTGGGACCAATTGCAGAGTGTAGGAAAGAGCAGTGTCAAGACGCTGATTCTCCAAGTGGGGAAATTGTTAGTAAAGCGGCTGGAATGGCGCACGCGAGCCCCAGGAGATGAAAAGTGAGGTGCGCTTTAGAAAGCTTTCCCGATCACACGGTTTCCCATCTCCTGGGATTCCCAGAGTGGTTTCGCGGTAGGAAGGTTGCCTTGAACCTGCAGAGGGGGGACCCATGGAATGGGTAGCACGCAGTAGAGCTGTAGAGGGTCTGCCTTTGCTCACCCAGCCTCAGCAATGCTCTCAGCCAGAAGATATCCAGCCTTCCGTCTTATGCCGCTGTGGGTATAGATGTGGTCAATCCCGGTTGCATCACAGCCCCTGAACGCATTTTGGAAGAATTTCCCTCCCTCTCGCCGTGCTTCTGTCTTCTGTGTTTTGGACATGTATTTGTATAATGGGCTTTCGCTGGTTTTCACTGCCGTGTGGATGCCGCTTTACACACACTTGATTCACTTACAGAGAGATATCAATACTTAGGTGTTAAGACGCTTACGAGTCTGATATAGTCTTCTGTGATGAATAGGAGCTGTTGAGTCCCGTTCACTGAGCAAGGAGTAGGTCGTGTCTATTACATATTTGCTTTTCGGAACGGTATCTGGGCTCATTTCCAAGTCGTGTTTTAGGCATCACGCCACCTGACCTTTCCGCTTAAGCAGGCATGGGTGTGTTTTGTAAAAGCGTGTGTCTGCTCTCGTTTGTAATTGAGTTCATGGGTAGCGATTTTCCCATTCCCTCTCTAAGTGATTTCCTAAGTTTCTTTTTCTGTGGGACAGATTTCACTTAGCATCATCGTACCTCAATCCACTCCTTATGCTGCTACCAGCCTTATGACGTGGATTCCATGGCTGAGGGATAGTCCATCGTACCTAAGTAGCACAGCTTCTTTGTCAATTTCTCTCTCCCCTGGCATATGAACGGTGTTCCGAAGTCGAGGTTGTTGTAAAGAGAGAAACCCTACACCGTGGGGTGCCTGCGTCTGGTTGATTTTTAGTTTTCCCAAGATATAGGCCCATGTGTGGAGGTGCCCTACGCTCCGTGGTTCTGTTCTGTACGTGTTTTAGGAAAGAGCATACGCTTCTCCGGAGGGACTGTTGGCATTTTCCGTCCCTCCGCGCAACTGAACGAGGCTCCCTTATCTCCTTGGCCTGTCCTGCCTTTCTGATTTTACAGATTTTTTGGCCGGCTCTTTTGCCCGGGGGGGGGGGGGGGTGAGACTTCTTTGTAGTGCTGATTTTCTCTCCCAGGCTGCTTGGTTGGCCAAAAAGGGCGTATGCGTTTTTTCCTGAATATATTCAGGAAAAAACGCATACGCCCTTTTTGGCCAAGTGGCTCATTGTCCACGTTCTGCCGCTTTTCATGTGCTGGGAAGGCCATTCCCATCTACCTCTCGAACTCCGTTTCGTGCAATTCTGCCTTGCGTTCAAATCCCCTTCGTTGCCTGACCTCAGTATATTTTTGGACGAGTGTTATCATTTAGAGGTCGGCAGGTTTGTGAAGTGCAGTGCGCCAGAGCTCCGTTTTGCAGCTCGCTTTCGTGTGAGCTGGCCGCAATAGCGCAGAATTGCTTCATGCCCTGTTGTGCTTCCGGCCGGGCAGGCTGAGCCTTTGGTGAATTCCTCTTCGTGATGGGAAATTAGAGTGACATGTGCCTCTCCGAACACGGCCAGCTTGTCTCTCATTGGTTCCCCCCCTTCCAGTTCATCCTTGGGACCAATTGCAGAGTGTAGGAAAGAGCAGTGTCAAGACGCTGATTCTCCAAGTGGGGAAATTGTTAGTAAAGCGGCTGGAATGGCGCACGCGAGCCCCAGGAGATGAAAAGTGAGGTGCGCTTTAGAAAGCTTTCCCGATCACACGGTTTCCCATCTCCTGGGATTCCCAGAGTGGTTTCGCGGTAGGAAGGTTGCCTTGAACCTGCAGAGGGGGGACCCATGGAATGGGTAGCACGCAGTAGAGCTCTAGAGGGTCTGCCTTTGCTCACCCAGCCTCAGCAATGCTCTCAGCCAGAAGATATCCAGCCTTCCGTCTTATGCCGCTGTGGGTATAGATGTGGTCAATCCCGGTTGCATCACAGCCCCTGAACGCATTTTGGAAGAATTTCCCTCCCTCTCGCCGTGCTTCTGTCTTCTGTGTTTTGGACATGTATTTGTATAATGGGCTTTAGCTGATTTTCACTGCCGTGTGGATGCCGCTTTACACACACTTGATTCACTTACAGAGAGATATCAATACTTAGGTGTTAAGACGCTTACGAGTCTGATATAGTCTTCTGTGATGAATAGGAGCTGTTGAGTCCCGTTCACTGAGCAAGGAGTAGGTCGTGTCTATTACATATTTGCTTTTCGGAACGGTATCTGGGCTCATTTCCAAGTCGTGTTTTAGGCATCACGCCACCTCACCTTTCCGCTTAAGCAGGCATGGGTGTGTTTTGTAAAAGCGTGTGTCTGCTCTCGTTTGTAATTGAGTTCATGGGTAGCGATTTTCCCATTCCCTCTCTAAGTGATTTCCTAAGTTTCTTTTTCTGTGGGACAGATTTCACTTAGCATCATCGTACCTCAATCCACTCCTTATGCTGCTACCAGCCTTATGACGTGGATTCCATGGCTGAGGGATAGTCCATCGTACCTAAGTAGCACAGCTTCTTTGTCAATTTCTCTCTCCCCTGGCATATGAACGGTGTTCCCAAGTCGAGGTTGTTGTAAAGAGAGAAACCCTACACCGTGGGGTGCCTGCGTCTGGTTGATTTTTAGTTTTCCCAAGATATAGGCCCATGTGTGGAGGTGCCCTACGCTCCGTGGTTCTGTTCTGTACGTGTTTTAGGAAAGAGCATACGCTTCTCCGGAGGGACTGTTGGCATTTTCCGTCCCTCCGCGCAACTGAACGAGGCTCCCTTATCTCCTTGGCCTGTCCTGCCTTTCTGATTTTACAGATTTTTTTGGCCGGCTCTTTTGCCCGGGGGGGGGGGGGGGGGGAGACTTCTTTGTAGTGCTGATTTTCTCTCCCAGGCTGCTTGGTTGGCCAAAAAGGGCGTATGCGTTTTTTCCTGAATATATTCAGGAAAAAACGCATACGCCCTTTTTGGCCAAGTGCCTCATTGTCCACGTTCTGCCGCTTTTCATGTGCTGGGAAGGCCATTCCCATCTACCTCTCGAACTCCGTTTCGTGCAATTCTGCCTTGCGTTCAAATCCCCTTCGTTGCCTGACCTCAGTATATTTTTGGACGAGTGTTATCATTTAGAGGTCGGCAGGTTTGTGAAGTGCAGTGCGCCAGAGCTCCGTTTTGCAGCTCGCTTTCGTGTGAGCTGGCCGCAATAGCACAGAATTGCTTCATGCCCTGTTGTGCTTCCGGCCGGGCAGGCTGAGCCTTTGGTGAATTCCTCTTCGTGATGGGAAATTAGAGTGACATGTGCCTCTCCGAACACGGCCAGCTTGTCTCTCATTGGTTCCCCCCCTTCCAGTTCATCCTTGGGACCAATTGCAGAGTGTAGGAAAGAGCAGTGTCAAGACGCTGATTCTCCAAGTGGGGAAATTGTTAGTAAAGCGGCTGGAATGGCGCACGCGAGCCCCAGGAGATGAAAAGTGAGGTGCGCTTTAGAAAGCTTTCCCGATCACACGGTTTCCCATCTCCTGGGATTCCCAGAGTGGTTTCGCGGTAGGAAGGTTGCCTTGAACCTGCAGAAGGGGGAACCATGGAATGGGTAGCACGCAGTAGAGCTCTAGAGGGTCTGCCTTTGCTCACCCAGCCTCAGCAATGCTCTCAGCCAGAAGATATCCAGCCTTCCGTCTTATGCCGCTGTGGGTATAGATGTGGTCAATCCCGGTTGCATCACAGCCCCTGAACGCATTTTGGAAGAATTTCCCTCCCTCTCGCCGTGCTTCTGTCTTCTGTGTTTTGGACATGTATTTGTATAATGGGCTTTAGCTGGTTTTCACTGCCGTGTGGATGCCGCTTTACACACACTTGATTCACTTACAGAGAGATATCAATACTTAGGTGTTAAGACGCTTACGAGTCTGATATAGTCTTCTGTGATGAATAGGAGCTGTTGAGTCCCGTTCACTGAGCAAGGAGTAGGTCGTGTCTATTACATATTTGCTTTTCGGAACGGTATCTGGGCTCATTTCCAAGTCGTGTTTTAGGCATCACGCCACCTGACCTTTCCGCTTAAGCAGGCATGGGTGTGTTTTGTAAAAGCGTGTGTCTGCTCTCGTTTGTAATTGAGTTCATGGGTAGCGATTTTCCCATTCCCTCTCTAAGTGATTTCCTAAGTTTCTTTTTCTGTGGGACAGATTTCACTTAGCATCATCGTACCTCAATCCACTCCTTATGCTGCTACCAGCCTTATGACGTGGATTCCATGGCTGAGGGATAGTCCATCGTACCTAAGTAGCACAGCTTCTTTGTCAATTTCTCTCTCCCCTGGCATATGAACGGTGTTCCCAAGTCGAGGTTGTTGTGAAGAGAGAAACCCTACACCGTGGGGTGCCTGCGTCTGGTTGATTTTTAGTTTTCCCAAGATATAGGCCCATGTGTGGAGGTGCCCTACGCTCCGTGGTTCTGTTCTGTACGTGTTTTAGGAAAGAGCATACGCTTCTCCGGAGGGACTGTTGGCATTTTCCGTCCCTCCGCGCAACTGAACGAGGCTCCCTTATCTCCTTGGCCTGTCCTGCCTTTCTGATTTTACAGATTTTTTTGGCCGGCTCTCTTGCCCGGGGTGGGGGGGGGGGTGAGACTTCTTTGTAGTGCTGATTTTCTCTCCCAGGCTGCTTGGTTGGCCAAAAAGGGCGTATGCGTTTTTTCCTGAATATATTCAGGAAAAAACGCATACGCCCTTTTTGGCCAAGTGCCTCATTGTCCACGTTCTGCCGCTTTTCATGTGCTGGGAAGGCCATTCCCATCTACCTCTCGAACTCCGTTTCGTGCAATTCTGCCTTGCGTTCAAATCCCCTTCGTTGCCTGACCTCAGTATATTTTTGGACGAGTGTTATCATTTAGAGGTCGGCAGGTTTGTGAAGTGCAGTGCGCCAGAGCTCCGTTTTGCAGCTCGCTTTCGTGTGAGCTGGCCGCAATAGCGCAGAATTGCTTCATGCCCTGTTGTGCTTCCGGCCGGGCAGGCTGAGCCTTTGGTGAATTCCTCTTCGTGATGGGAAATTAGAGTGACATGTGCCTCTCCGAACACGGCCAGCTTGTCTCTCATTGGTTCCCCCCCTTCCAGTTCATCCTTGGGACCAATTGCAGAGTGTAGGAAAGAGCAGTGTCAAGACGCTGATTCTCCAAGTGGGGAAATTGTTAGTAAAGCGGCTGGAATGGCGCACGCGAGCCCCAGGAGATGAAAAGTGAGGTGCGCTTTAGAAAGCTTTCCCGATCACACGGTTTCCCATCTCCTGGGATTCCCAGAGTGGTTTCGCGGTAGGAAGGTTGCCTTGAACCTGCAGAGGGGGGACCCATGGAATGGGTAGCACGCAGTAGAGCTCTAGAGGGTCTGCCTTTGCTCACCCAGCCTCAGCAATGCTCTCAGCCAGAAGATATCCAGCCTTCCGTCTTATGCCGCTGTGGGTATAGATGTGGTCAATCCCGGTTGCATCACAGCCCCTGAACGCATTTTGGAAGAATTTCCCTCCCTCTCGCCGTGCTTCTGTCTTCTGTGTTTTGGACATGTATTTGTATAATGGGCTTTAGCTGATTTTCACTGCCGTGTGGATGCCGCTTTACACACACTTGATTCACTTACAGAGAGATATCAATACTTAGGTGTTAAGACGCTTACGAGTCTGATATAGTCTTCTGTGATGAATAGGAGCTGTTGAGTCCCGTTCACTGAGCAAGGAGTAGGTCGTGTCTATTACATATTTGCTTTTCGGAACGGTATCTGGGCTCATTTCCAAGTCGTGTTTTAGGCATCACGCCACCTGACCTTTCCGCTTAAGCAGGCATGGGTGTGTTTTGTAAAAGCGTGTGTCTGCTCTCGTTTGTAATTGAGTTCATGGGTAGCGATTTTCCCATTCCCTCTCTAAGTGATTTCCTAAGTTTCTTTTTCTGTGGGACAGATTTCACTTAGCATCATCGTACCTCAATCCACTCCTTATGCTGCTACCAGCCTTATGACGTGGATTCCATGGCTGAGGGATAGTCCATCGTACCTAAGTAGCACAGCTTCTTTGTCAATTTCTCTCTCCCCTGGCATATGAACGGTGTTCCCAAGTCGAGGTTGTTGTAAAGAGAGAAACCCTACACCGTGGGGTGCCTGCGTCTGGTTGATTTTTAGTTTTCCCAAGATATAGGCCCATGTGTGGAGGTGCCCTACGCTCCGTGGTTCTGTTCTGTACGTGTTTTAGGAAAGAGCATACGCTTCTCCGGAGGGACTGTTGGCATTTTCCGTCCCTCCGCGCAACTGAACGAGGCTCCCTTATCTCCTTGGCCTGTCCTGCCTTTCTGATTTTACAGATTTTTTGGCCGGCTCTCTTGCCCGGGGTGGGGGGGGGGTGAGATTTCTTTGTAGTGCTGATTTTCTCTCCCAGGCTGCTTGGTTGGCCAAAAAGGGCGTATGCGTTTTTTCCTGAATATATTCAGGAAAAAACGCATACGCCCTTTTTGGCCAAGTGCCTCATTGTCCACGTTCTGCCGCTTTTCATGTGCTGGGAAGGCCATTCCCATCTACCTCTCGAACTCCGTTTCGTGCAATTCTGCCTTGCGTTCAAATCCCCTTCGTTGCCTGACCTCAGTATATTTTTGGACGAGTGTTATCATTTAGAGGTCGGCAGGTTTGTGAAGTGCAGTGCGCCAGAGCTCCGTTTTGCAGCTCGCTTTCGTGTGAGCTGGCCGCAATAGCGCAGAATTGCTTCATGCCCTGTTGTGCTTCCGGCCGGGCAGGCTGAGCCTTTGGTGAATTCCTCTTCGTGATGGGAAATTAGAGTGACATGTGCCTCTCCGAACACGGCCAGCTTGTCTCTCATTGGTTCCCCCTCTTCCAGTTCATCCTTGGGACCAATTGCAGAGTGTAGGAAAGAGCAGTGTCAAGACGCTGATTCTCCAAGTGGGGAAATTGTTAGTAAAGCGGCTGGAATGGCGCACGCGAGCCCCAGGAGATGAAAAGTGAGGTGCGCTTTAGAAAGCTTTCCCGATCACACGGTTTCCCATCTCCTGGGATTCCCAGAGTGGTTTCGCGGTAGGAAGGTTGCCTTGAACCTGCAGAGGGGGGACCCATGGAATGGGTAGCACGCAGTAGAGCTGTAGAGGGTCTGCCTTTGCTCACCCAGCCTCAGCAATGCTCTCAGCCAGAAGATATCCAGCCTTCCGTCTTATGCCGCTGTGGGTATAGATGTGGTCAATCCCGGTTGCATCACAGCCCCTGAACGCATTTTGGAAGAATTTCCCTCCCTCTCGCCGTGCTTCTGTCTTCTGTGTTTTGGACATGTATTTGTATAATGGGCTTTAGCTGGTTTTCACTGCCGTGTGGATGCCGCTTTACACACACTTGATTCACTTACAGAGAGATATCAATACTTAGGTGTTAAGACGCTTACGAGTCTGATATAGTCTTCTGTGATGAATAGGAGCTGTTGAGTCCCGTTCACTGAGCAAGGAGTAGGTCGTGTCTATTACATATTTGCTTTTCGGAACGGTATCTGGGCTCATTTCCAAGTCGTGTTTTAGGCATCACGCCACCTGACCTTTCCGCTTAAGCAGGCATGGGTGTGTTTTGTAAAAGCGTGTGTCTGCTCTCGTTTGTAATTGAGTTCATGGGTAGCGATTTTCCCATTCCCTCTCTAAGTGATTTCCTAAGTTTCTTTTTCTGTGGGACAGATTTCACTTAGCATCATCGTACCTCAATCCACTCCTTATGCTGCTACCAGCCTTATGACGTGGATTCCATGGCTGAGGGATAGTCCATCGTACCTAAGTAGCACAGCTTCTTTGTCAATTTCTCTCTCCCCTGGCATATGAACGGTGTTCCGAAGTCGAGGTTGTTGTAAAGAGAGAAACCCTACACCGTGGGGTGCCTGCGTCTGGTTGATTTTTAGTTTTCCCAAGATATAGGCCCATGTGTGGAGGTGCCCTACGCTCCGTGGTTCTGTTCTGTACGTGTTTTAGGAAAGAGCATACGCTTCTCCGGAGGGACTGTTGGCATTTTCCGTCCCTCCGCGCAACTGAACGAGGCTCCCTTATCTCCTTGGCCTGTCCTGCCTTTCTGATTTTACAGATTTTTTGGCCGGCTCTTTTGCCCGGGGGGGGGGGGGTGAGACTTCTTTGTAGTGCTGATTTTCTCTCCCAGGCTGCTTGGTTGGCCAAAAAGGGCGTATGCGTTTTTTCCTGAATATATTCAGGAAAAAACGCATACGCCCTTTTTGGCCAAGTGCCTCATTGTCCACGTTCTGCCGCTTTTCATGTGCTGGGAAGGCCATTCCCATCTACCTCTCGAACTCCGTTTCGTGCAATTCTGCCTTGCGTTCAAATCCCCTTCGTTGCCTGACCTCAGTATATTTTTGGACGAGTGTTATCATTTAGAGGTCGGCAGGTTTGTGAAGTGCAGTGCGCCAGAGCTCCGTTTTGCAGCTCGCTTTCGTGTGAGCTGGCCGCAATAGCGCAGAATTGCTTCATGCCCTGTTGTGCTTCCGGCCGGGCAGGCTGAGCCTTTGGTGAATTCCTCTTCGTGATGGGAAATTAGAGTGACATGTGCCTCTCCGAACACGGCCAGCTTGTCTCTCATTGGTTCCCCCCCTTCCAGTTCATCCTTGGGACCAATTGCAGAGTGTAGGAAAGAGCAGTGTCAAAACGCTGATTCTCCAAGTGGGGAAATTGTTAGTAAAGCGGCTGGAATGGCGCACGCGAGCCCCAGGAGATGAAAAGTGAGGTGCGCTTTAGAAAGCTTTCCCGATCACACGGTTTCCCATCTCCTGGGATTCCCAGAGTGGTTTCGCGGTAGGAAGGTTGCCTTGAACCTGCAGAGGGGGGACCCATGGAATGGGTAGCACGCAGTAGAGCTCTAGAGGGTCTGCCTTTGCTCTCCCAACCTCAGCAATGCTCTCAGCCAGAAGATATCCAGCCTTCCGTCTTATGCCGCTGTGGGTATAGATGTGGTCAATCCCGGTTGCATCACAGCCCCTGAACGCATTTTGGAAGAATTTCCCTCCCTCTCGCCGTGCTTCTGTCTTCTGTGTTTTGGACATGTATTTGTATAATGGGCTTTAGCTGATTTTCACTGCCGTGTGGATGCCGCTTTACACACACTTGATTCACTTACAGAGAGATATCAATACTTAGGTGTTAAGACGCTTACGAGTCTGATATAGTCTTCTGTGATGAATAGGAGCTGTTGAGTCCCGTTCACTGAGCAAGGAGTAGGTCGTGTCTATTACATATTTGCTTTTCGGAACGGTATCTGGGCTCATTTCCAAGTCGTGTTTTAGGCATCACGCCACCTGACCTTTCCGCTTAAGCAGGCATGGGTGTGTTTTGTAAAAGCGTGTGTCTGCTCTCGTTTGTAATTGAGTTCATGGGTAGCGATTTTCCCATTCCCTCTCTAAGTGATTTCCTAAGTTTCTTTTTCTGTGGGACAGATTTCACTTAGCATCATCGTACCTCAATCCACTCCTTATGCTGCTACCAGCCTTATGACGTGGATTCCATGGCTGAGGGATAGTCCATCGTACCTAAGTAGCACAGCTTCTTTGTCAATTTCTCTCTCCCCTGGCATATGAACGGTGTTCCGAAGTCGAGGTTGTTGTAAAGAGAGAAACCCTACACCGTGGGGTGCCTGCGTCTGGTTGATTTTTAGTTTTCCCAAGATATAGGCCCATGTGTGGAGGTGCCCTACGCTCCGTGGTTCTGTTCTGTACGTGTTTTAGGAAAGAGCATACGCTTCTCCGGAGGGACTGTTGGCATTTTCCGTCCCTCCGCGCAACTGAACGAGGCT
Organism: Kogia breviceps; assembly: GCF_026419965.1. Lineage (NCBI taxonomy): Eukaryota > Metazoa > Chordata > Mammalia > Artiodactyla > Physeteridae > Kogia > Kogia breviceps. The sequence goes on from NC_081317.1 coordinate 80,268,716, forward strand.
CCCTTATCTCCTTGGCCTGTCCTGCCTTTCTGATTTTACAGATTTTTTGGCCGGCTCTTTTGCCCGGGGGGGGGGGGGGGTGAGACTTCTTTGTAGTGCTGATTTTCTCTCCCAGGCTGCTTGGTTGGCCAAAAAGGGCGTTTGCGTTTTTTCCTGAATATATTCAGGAAAAAACGCATACGCCCTTTTTGGCCAAGTGCCTCATTGTCCACGTTCTGCCGCTTTTCATGTGCTGGGAAGGCCATTCCCATCTACCTCTCGAACTCCGTTTCGTGCAATTCTGCCTTGCGTTCAAATCCCCTTCGTTGCCTGACCTCAGTATATTTTTGGACGAGTGTTATCATTTAGAGGTCGGCAGGTTTGTGAAGTGCAGTGCGCCAGAGCTCCGTTTTGCAGCTCGCTTTCGTGTGAGCTGGCCGCAATAGCGCAGAATTGCTTCATGCCCTGTTGTGCTTCCGGCCGGGCAGGCTGAGCCTTTGGTGAATTCCTCTTCGTGATGGGAAATTAGAGTGACATGTGCCTCTCCGAACACGGCCAGCTTGTCTCTCATTGGTTCCCCCCCTTCCAGTTCATCCTTGGGACCAATTGCAGAGTGTAGGAAAGAGCAGTGTCAAGACGCTGATTCTCCAAGTGGGGAAATTGTTAGTAAAGCGGCTGGAATGGCGCACGCGAGCCCCAGGAGATGAAAAGTGAGGTGCGCTTTAGAAAGCTTTCCCGATCACACGGTTTCCCATCTCCTGGGATTCCCAGAGTGGTTTCGCGGTAGGAAGGTTGCCTTGAACCTGCAGAGGGGGGACCCATGGAATGGGTAGCACGCAGTAGAGCTCTAGAGGGTCTGCCTTTGCTCTCCCAACCTCAGCAATGCTCTCAGCCAGAAGATATCCAGCCTTCCGTCTTATGCCGCTGTGGGTATAGATGTGGTCAATCCCGGTTGCATCACAGCCCCTGAACGCATTTTGGAAGAATTTCCCTCCCTCTCGCCGTGCTTCTGTCTTCTGTGTTTTGGACATGTATTTGTATAATGGGCTTTAGCTGGTTTTCACTGCCGTGTGGATGCCGCTTTACACACACTTGATTCACTTACAGAGAGATATCAATACTTAGGTGTTAAGACGCTTACGAGTCTGATATAGTCTTCTGTGATGAATAGGAGCTGTTGAGTCCCGTTCACTGAGCAAGGAGTAGGTCGTGTCTATTACATATTTGCTTTTCGGAACGGTATCTGGGCTCATTTCCAAGTCGTGTTTTAGGCATCACGCCACCTCACCTTTCCGCTTAAGCAGGCATGGGTGTGTTTTGTAAAAGCGTGTGTCTGCTCTCGTTTGTAATTGAGTTCATGGGTAGCGATTTTCCCATTCCCTCTCTAAGTGATTTCCTAAGTTTCTTTTTCTGTGGGACAGATTTCACTTAGCATCATCGTACCTCAATCCACTCCTTATGCTGCTACCAGCCTTATGACGTGGATTCCATGGCTGAGGGATAGTCCATCGTACCTAAGTAGCACAGCTTCTTTGTCAATTTCTCTCTCCCCTGGCATATGAACGGTGTTCCGAAGTCGAGGTTGTTGTAAAGAGAGAAACCCTACACCGTGGGGTGCCTGCGTGTGGTTGATTTTTAGTTTTCCCAAGATATAGGCCCATGTGTGGAGGTGCCCTACGCTCCGTGGTTCTGTTCTGTACGTGTTTTAGGAAAGAGCATACGCTTCTCCGGAGGGACTGTTGGCATTTTCCGTCCCTCCGCGCAACTGAACGAGGCTCCCTTATCTCCTTGGCCTGTCCTGCCTTTCTGATTTTACAGATTTTTTGGCCGGCTCTTTTGCCCGGGGGGGGGGGGGGTGAGACTTCTTTGTAGTGCTGATTTTCTCTCCCAGGCTGCTTGGTTGGCCAAAAAGGGCGTATGCGTTTTTTCCTGAATATATTCAGGAAAAAACGCATACGCCCTTTTTGGCCAAGTGCCTCATTGTCCACGTTCTGCCGCTTTTCATGTGCTGGGAAGGCCATTCCCATCTACCTCTCGAACTCCGTTTCGTGCAATTCTGCCTTGCGTTCAAATCCCCTTCGTTGCCTGACCTCAGTATATTTTTGGACGAGTGTTATCATTTAGAGGTCGGCAGGTTTGTGAAGTGCAGTGCGCCAGAGCTCCGTTTTGCAGCTCGCTTTCGTGTGAGCTGGCCGCAATAGCGCAGAATTGCTTCATGCCCTGTTGTGCTTCCGGCCGGGCAGGCTGAGCCTTTGGTGAATTCCTCTTCGTGATGGGAAATTAGAGTGACATGTGCCTCTCCGAACACGGCCAGCTTGTCTCTCATTGGTTCCCCCCCTTCCAGTTCATCCTTGGGACCAATTGCAGAGTGTAGGAAAGAGCAGTGTCAAGACGCTGATTCTCCAAGTGGGGAAATTGTTAGTAAAGCGGCTGGAATGGCGCACGCGAGCCCCAGGAGATGAAAAGTGAGGTGCGCTTTAGAAAGCTTTCCCGATCACACGGTTTCCCATCTCCTGGGATTCCCAGAGTGGTTTCGCGGTAGGAAGGTTGCCTTGAACCTGCAGAGGGGGGACCCATGGAATGGGTAGCACGCAGTAGAGCTCTAGAGGGTCTGCCTTTGCTCACCCAGCCTCAGCAATGCTCTCAGCCAGAAGATATCCAGCCTTCCGTCTTATGCCGCTGTGGGTATAGATGTGGTCAATCCCGGTTGCATCACAGCCCCTGAACGCATTTTGGAAGAATTTCCCTCCCTCTCGCCGTGCTTCTGTCTTCTGTGTTTTGGACATGTATTTGTATAATGGGCTTTAGCTGATTTTCACTGCCGTGTGGATGCCGCTTTACACACACTTGATTCACTTACAGAGAGATATCAATACTTAGGTGTTAAGACGCTTACGAGTCTGATATAGTCTTCTGTGATGAATAGGAGCTGTTGAGTCCCGTTCACTGAGCAAGGAGTAGGTCGTGTCTATTACATATTTGCTTTTCGGAACGGTATCTGGGCTCATTTCCAAGTCGTGTTTTAGGCATCACGCCACCTGACCTTTCCGCTTAAGCAGGCATGGGTGTGTTTTGTAAAAGCGTGTGTCTGCTCTCGTTTGTAATTGAGTTCATGGGTAGCGATTTTCCCATTCCCTCTCTAAGTGATTTCCTAAGTTTCTTTTTCTGTGGGACAGATTTCACTTAGCATCATCGTACCTCAATCCACTCCTTATGCTGCTACCAGCCTTATGACGTGGATTCCATGGCTGAGGGATAGTCCATCGTACCTAAGTAGCACAGCTTCTTTGTCAATTTCTCTCTCCCCTGGCATATGAACGGTGTTCCCAAGTCGAGGTTGTTGTAAAGAGAGAAACCCTACACCGTGGGGTGCCTGCGTCTGGTTGATTTTTAGTTTTCCCAAGATATAGGCCCATGTGTGGAGGTGCCCTACGCTCCGTGGTTCTGTTCTGTACGTGTTTTAGGAAAGAGCATACGCTTCTCCGGAGGGACTGTTGGCATTTTCCGTCCCTCCGCGCAACTGAACGAGGCTCCCTTATCTCCTTGGCCTGTCCTGCCTTTCTGATTTTACAGATTTTTTGGCCGGCTCTCTTGCCCGGGGGGGGGGGGGGTGAGACTTCTTTGTAGTGCTGATTTTCTCTCCCAGGCTGCTTGGTTGGCCAAAAAGGGCGTATGCGTTTTTTCCTGAATATATTCAGGAAAAAACGCATACGCCCTTTTTGGCCAAGTGCCTCATTGTCCACGTTCTGCCGCTTTTCATGTGCTGGGAAGGCCATTCCCATCTACCTCTCGAACTCCGTTTCGTGCAATTCTGCCTTGCGTTCAAATCCCCTTCGTTGCCTGACCTCAGTATATTTTTGGACGAGTGTTATCATTTAGAGGTCGGCAGGTTTGTGAAGTGCAGTGCGCCAGAGCTCCGTTTTGCAGCTCGCTTTCGTGTGAGCTGGCCGCAATAGCGCAGAATTGCTTCATGCCCTGTTGTGCTTCCGGCCGGGCAGGCTGAGCCTTTGGTGAATTCCTCTTCGTGATGGGAAATTAGAGTGACATGTGCCTCTCCGAACACGGCCAGCTTGTCTCTCATTGGTTCCCCCCCTTCCAGTTCATCCTTGGGACCAATTGCAGAGTGTAGGAAAGAGCAGTGTCAAGACGCTGATTCTCCAGGTGGGGAAATTGTTAGTAAAGCGGCTGGAATGGCGCACGCGAGCCCCAGGAGATGAAAAGTGAGGTGCGCTTTAGAAAGCTTTCCCGATCACACGGTTTCCCATCTCCTGGGATTCCCAGAGTGGTTTCGCGGTAGGAAGGTTGCCTTGAACCTGCAGAAGGGGGACCCATGGAATGGGTAGCACGCAGTAGAGCTCTAGAGGGTCTGCCTTTGCTCACCCAGCCTCAGCAATGCTCTCAGCCAGAAGATATCCAGCCTTCCGTCTTATGCCGCTGTGGGTATAGATGTGGTCAATCCCGGTTGCATCACAGCCCCTGAACGCATTTTGGAAGAATTTCCCTCCCTCTCGCCGTGCTTCTGTCTTCTGTGTTTTGGACATGTATTTGTATAATGGGCTTTAGCTGATTTTCACTGCCGTGTGGATGCCGCTTTACACACACTTGATTCACTTACAGAGAGATATCAATACTTAGGTGTTAAGACGCTTACGAGTCTGATATAGTCTTCTGTGATGAATAGGAGCTGTTGAGTCCCGTTCACTGAGCAAGGAGTAGGTCGTGTCTATTACATATTTGCTTTTCGGAACGGTATCTGGGCTCATTTCCAAGTCGTGTTTTAGGCATCACGCCACCTGACCTTTCCGCTTAAGCAGGCATGGGTGTGTTTTGTAAAAGCGTGTGTCTGCTCTCGTTTGTAATTGAGTTCATGGGTAGCGATTTTCCCATTCCCTCTCTAAGTGATTTCCTAAGTTTCTTTTTCTGTGGGACAGATTTCACTTAGCATCATCGTACCTCAATCCACTCCTTATGCTGCTACCAGCCTTATGACGTGGATTCCATGGCTGAGGGATAGTCCATCGTACCTAAGTAGCACAGCTTCTTTGTCAATTTCTCTCTCCCCTGGCATATGAACGGTGTTCCCAAGTCGAGGTTGTTGTAAAGAGAGAAACCCTGCACCGTGGGGTGCCTGCGTCTGGTTGATTTTTAGTTTTCCCAAGATATAGGCCCATGTGTGGAGGTGCCCTACGCTCCGTGGTTCTGTTCTGTACGTGTTTTAGGAAAGAGCATACGCTTCTCCGGAGGGACTGTTGGCATTTTCCGTCCCTCCGCGCAACTGAACGAGGCTCCCTTATCTCCTTGGCCTGTCCTGCCTTTCTGATTTTACAGATTTTTTGGCCGGCTCTCTTGCCCGGGGGGGGGGGGGGGTGAGACTTCTTTGTAGTGCTGATTTTCTCTCCCAGGCTGCTTGGTTGGCCAAAAAGGGCGTATGCGTTTTTTCCTGAATATATTCAGGAAAAAACGCATACGCCCTTTTTGGCCAAGTGCCTCATTGTCCACGTTCTGCCGCTTTTCATGTGCTGGGAAGGCCATTCCCATCTACCTCTCGAACTCCGTTTCGTGCAATTCTGCCTTGCGTTCAAATCCCCTTCGTTGCCTGACCTCAGTATATTTTTGGACGAGTGTTATCATTTAGAGGTCGGCAGGTTTGTGAAGTGCAGTGCGCCAGAGCTCCGTTTTGCAGCTCGCTTTCGTGTGAGCTGGCCGCAATAGCGCAGAATTGCTTCATGCCCTGTTGTGCTTCCGGCCGGGCAGGCTGAGCCTTTGGTGAATTCCTCTTCGTGATGGGAAATTAGAGTGACATGTGCCTCTCCGAACACGGCCAGCTTGTCTCTCATTGGTTCCCCCCCTTCCAGTTCATCCTTGGGACCAATTGCAGAGTGTAGGAAAGAGCAGTGTCAAGACGCTGATTCTCCAAGTGGGGAAATTGTTAGTAAAGCGGCTGGAATGGCGCACGCGAGCCCCAGGAGATGAAAAGTGAGGTGCGCTTTAGAAAGCTTTCCCGATCACACGGTTTCCCATCTCCTGGGATTCCCAGAGTGGTTTCGCGGTAGGAAGGTTGCCTTGAACCTGCAGAAGGGGGAACCATGGAATGGGTAGCACGCAGTAGAGCTCTAGAGGGTCTGCCTTTGCTCACCCAGCCTCAGCAATGCTCTCAGCCAGAAGATATCCAGCCTTCCGTCTTATGCCGCTGTGGGTATAGATGTGGTCAATCCCGGTTGCATCACAGCCCCTGAACGCATTTTGGAAGAATTTCCCTCCCTCTCGCCGTGCTTCTGTCTTCTGTGTTTTGGACATGTATTTGTATAATGGGCTTTAGCTGATTTTCACTGCCGTGTGGATGCCGCTTTACACACACTTGATTCACTTACAGAGAGATATCAATACTTAGGTGTTAAGACGCTTACGAGTCTGATATAGTCTTCTGTGATGAATAGGAGCTGTTGAGTCCCGTTCACTGAGCAAGGAGTAGGTCGTGTCTATTACATATTTGCTTTTCGGAACGGTATCTGGGCTCATTTCCAAGTCGTGTTTTAGGCATCACGCCACCTGACCTTTCCGCTTAAGCAGGCATGGGTGTGTTTTGTAAAAGCGTGTGTCTGCTCTCGTTTGTAATTGAGTTCATGGGTAGCGATTTTCCCATTCCCTCTCTAAGTGATTTCCTAAGTTTCTTTTTCTGTGGGACAGATTTCACTTAGCATCATCGTACCTCAATCCACTCCTTATGCTGCTACCAGCCTTATGACGTGGATTCCATGGCTGAGGGATAGTCCATCGTACCTAAGTAGCACAGCTTCTTTGTCAATTTCTCTCTCCCCTGGCATATGAACGGTGTTCCCAAGTCGAGGTTGTTGTAAAGAGAGAAACCCTACACCGTGGGGTGCCTGCGTCTGGTTGATTTTTAGTTTTCCCAAGATATAGGCCCATGTGTGGAGGTGCCCTACGCTCCGTGGTTCTGTTCTGTACGTGTTTAAGAAAGAGCATACGCTTCTCCGGAGGGACTGTTGGCATTTTCCGTCCCTCCGCGCAACTGAACGAGGCTCCCTTATCTCCTTGGCCTGTCCTGCCTTTCTGATTTTACAGATTTTTTGGCCGGCTCTTTTGCCCGGGGGGGGGGTGGGGTGAGACTTCTTTGTAGTGCTGATTTTCTCTCCCAGGCTGCTTGGTTGGCCAAAAAGGGCGTATGCGTTTTTTCCTGAATATATTCAGGAAAAAACGCATACGCCCTTTTTGGCCAAGTGCCTCATTGTCCACGTTCTGCCGCTTTTCATGTGCTGGGAAGGCCATTCCCATCTACCTCTCGAACTCCGTTTCGTGCAATTCTGCCTTGCGTTCAAATGCCCTTCGTTGCCTGACCTCAGTATATTTTTGGACGAGTGTTATCATTTAGAGGTCGGCAGGTTTGTGAAGTGCAGTGCGCCAGAGCTCCGTTTTGCAGCTCGCTTTCGTGTGAGCTGGCCGCAATAGCGCAGAATTGCTTCATGCCCTGTTGTGCTTCCGGCCGGGCAGGCTGAGCCTTTGGTGAATTCCTCTTCGTGATGGGAAATTAGAGTGACATGTGCCTCTCCGAACACGGCCAGCTTGTCTCTCATTGGTTCCCGCCCTTCCAGTTCATCCTTGGGACCAATTGCAGAGTGTAGGAAACAGCAGTGTCAAGACGCTGATTCTCCAAGTGGGGAAATTGTTAGTAAAGCGGCTGGAATGGCGCACGCGAGCCCCAGGAGATGAAAAGTGAGGTGCGCTTTAGAAAGCTTTCCCGATCACACGGTTTCCCATCTCCTGGGATTCCCAGAGTGGTTTCGCGGTAGGAAGGTTGCCTTGAACCTGCAGAGGGGGGAACCATGGAATGGGTAGCACGCAGTAGAGCTCTAGAGGGTCTGCCTTTGCTCACCCAGCCTCAGCAATGCTCTCAGCCAGAAGATATCCAGCCTTCCGTCTTATGCCGCTGTGGGTATAGATGTGGTCAATCCCGGTTGCATCACAGCCCCTGAACGCATTTTGGAAGAATTTCCCTCCCTCTCGCCGTGCTTCTGTCTTCTGTGTTTTGGACATGTATTTGTATAATGGGCTTTAGCTGATTTTCACTGCCGTGTGGATGCCGCTTTACACACACTTGATTCACTTACAGAGAGATATCAATACTTAGGTGTTAAGACGCTTACGAGTCTGATATAGTCTTCTGTGATGAATAGGAGCTGTTGAGTCCCGTTCACTGAGCAAGGAGTAGGTCGTGTCTATTACATATTTGCTTTTCGGAACGGTATCTGGGCTCATTTCCAAGTCGTGTTTTAGGCATCACGCCACCTGACCTTTCCGCTTAAGCAGGCATGGGTGTGTTTTGTAAAAGCGTGTGTCTGCTCTCGTTTGTAATTGAGTTCATGGGTAGCGATTTTCCCATTCCCTCTCTAAGTGATTTCCTAAGTTTCTTTTTCTGTGGGACAGATTTCACTTAGCATCATCGTACCTCAATCCACTCCTTATGCTGCTACCAGCCTTATGACGTGGATTCCATGGCTGAGGGATAGTCCATCGTACCTAAGTAGCACAGCTTCTTTGTCAATTTCTCTCTCCCCTGGCATATGAACGGTGTTCCCAAGTCGAGGTTGTTGTAAAGAGAGAAACCCTACACCGTGGGGTGCCTGCGTCTGGTTGATTTTTAGTTTTCCCAAGATATAGGCCCATGTGTGGAGGTGCCCTACGCTCCGTGGTTCTGTTCTGTACGTGTTTTAGGAAAGAGCATACGCTTCTCCGGAGGGACTGTTGGCATTTTCCGTCCCTCCGCGCAACTGAACGAGGCTCCCTTATCTCCTTGGCCTGTCCTGCCTTTCTGATTTTACAGATTTTTTTGGCCGGCTCTCTTGCCCGGGGTGGGGGGGGGGTGAGACTTCTTTGTAGTGCTGATTTTCTCTCCCAGGCTGCTTGGTTGGCCAAAAAGGGCGTATGCGTTTTTTCCTGAATATATTCAGGAAAAAACGCATACGCCCTTTTTGGCCAAGTGCCTCATTGTCCACGTTCTGCCGCTTTTCATGTGCTGGGAAGGCCATTCCCATCTACCTCTCGAACTCCGTTTCGTGCAATTCTGCCTTGCGTTCAAATCCCCTTCGTTGCCTGACCTCAGTATATTTTTGGACGAGTGTTATCATTTAGAGGTCGGCAGGTTTGTGAAGTGCAGTGCGCCAGAGCTCCGTTTTGCAGCTCGCTTTCGTGTGAGCTGGCCGCAATAGCGCAGAATTGCTTCATGCCCTGTTGTGCTTCCGGCCGGGCAGGCTGAGCCTTTGGTGAATTCCTCTTCGTGATGGGAAATTAGAGTGACATGTGCCTCTCCGAACACGGCCAGCTTGTCTCTCATTGTTTCCCCCCCTTCCATTTCATCCTTGGGACCAATTGCAGAGTGTAGGAAAGAGCAGTGTCAAGACGCTGATTCTCCAAGTGGGGAAATTGTTAGTAAAGCGGCTGGAATGGCGCACGCGAGCCCCAGGAGATGAAAAGTGAGGTGCGCTTTAGAAAGCTTTCCCGATCACACGGTTTCCCATCTCCTGGGATTCCCAGAGTGGTTTCGCGGTAGGAAGGTTGCCTTGAACCTGCAGAGGGGGGACCCATGGAATGGGTAGCACGCAGTAGAGCTCTAGAGGGTCTGCCTTTGCTCACCCAGCCTCAGCAATGCTCTCAGCCAGAAGATATCCAGCCTTCCGTCTTATGCCGCTGTGGGTATAGATGTGGTCAATCCCGGTTGCATCACAGCCCCTGAACGCATTTTGGAAGAATTTCCCTCCCTCTCGCCGTGCTTCTGTCTTCTGTGTTTTGGACATGTATTTGTATAATGGGCTTTAGCTGATTTTCACTGCCGTGTGGATGCCGCTTTACACACACTTGATTCACTTACAGAGAGATATCAATACTTAGGTGTTAAGACGCTTACGAGTCTGATATAGTCTTCTGTGATGAATAGGAGCTGTTGAGTCCCGTTCACTGAGCAAGGAGTAGGTCGTGTCTATTACATATTTGCTTTTCGGAACGGTATCTGGGCTCATTTCCAAGTCGTGTTTTAGGCATCACGCCACCTCACCTTTCCGCTTAAGCAGGCATGGGTGTGTTTTGTAAAAGCGTGTGTCTGCTCTCGTTTGTAATTGAGTTCATGGGTAGCGATTTTCCCATTCCCTCTCTAAGTGATTTCCTAAGTTTCTTTTTCTGTGGGACAGATTTCACTTAGCATCATCGTACCTCAATCCACTCCTTATGCTGCTACCAGCCTTATGACGTGGATTCCATGGCTGAGGGATAGTCCATCGTACCTAAGTAGCACAGCTTCTTTGTCAATTTCTCTCTCCCCTGGCATATGAACGGTGTTCCCAAGTCGAGGTTGTTGTAAAGAGAGAAACCCTACACCGTGGGGTGCCTGCGTCTGGTTGATTTTTAGTTTTCCCAAGATATAGGCCCATGTGTGGAGGTGCCCTACGCTCCGTGGTTCTGTTCTGTACGTGTTTTAGGAAAGAGCATACGCTTCTCCGGAGGGACTGTTGGCATTTTCCGTCCCTCCGCGCAACTGAACGAGGCTCCCTTATCTCCTTGGCCTGTCCTGCCTTTCTGATTTTACAGATTTTTTTGGCCGGCTCTTTTGCCCGGGGGGGGGTGGGGTGAGACTTCTTTGTAGTGCTGATTTTCTCTCCCAGGCTGCTTGGTTGGCCAAAAAGGGCGTATGCGTTTTTTCCTGAATATATTCAGGAAAAAACGCATACGCCCTTTTTGGCCAAGTGCCTCATTGTCCACGTTCTGCCGCTTTTCATGTGCTGGGAAGGCCATTCCCATCTACCTCTCGAACTCCGTTTCGTGCAATTCTGCCTTGCGTTCAAATCCCCTTCGTTGCCTGACCTCAGTATATTTTTGGACGAGTGTTATCATTTAGATGTCGGCAGGTTTGTGAAGTGCAGTGCGCCAGAGCTCCGTTTTGCAGCTCGCTTTCGTGTGAGCTGGCCGCAATAGCACAGAATTGCTTCATGCCCTGTTGTGCTTCCGGCCGGGCAGGCTGAGCCTTTGGTGAATTCCTCTTCGTGATGGGAAATTAGAGTGACATGTGCCTCTCCGAACACGGCCAGCTTGTCTCTCATTGGTTCCCCCCCTTCCAGTTCATCCTTGGGACCAATTGCAGAGTGTAGGAAAGAGCAGTGTCAAGACGCTGATTCTCCAAGTGGGGAAATTGTTAGTAAAGCGGCTGGAATGGCGCACGCGAGCCCCAGGAGATGAAAAGTGAGGTGCGCTTTAGAAAGCTTTCCCGATCACACGGTTTCCCATCTCCTGGGATTCCCAGAGTGGTTTCGCGGTAGGAAGGTTGCCTTGAACCTGCAGAGGGGGGACCCATGGAATGGGTAGCACGCAGTAGAGCTCTAGAGGGTCTGCCTTTGCTCACCCAACCTCAGCAATGCTCTCAGCCAGAAGATATCCTGCCTTCCGTCTTATGCCGCTGTGGGTATAGATGTGGTCAATCCCGGTTGCATCACAGCCCCTGAACGCATTTTGGAAGAATTTCCCTCCCTCTCGCCGTGCTTCTGTCTTCTGTGTTTTGGACATGTATTTGTATAATGGGCTTTAGCTGATTTTCACTGCCGTGTGGATGCCGCTTTACACACACTTGATTCACTTACAGAGAGATATCAATACTTAGGTGTTAAGACGCTTACGAGTCTGATATAGTCTTCTGTGATGAATAGGAGCTGTTGAGTCCCGTTCACTGAGCAAGGAGTAGGTCGTGTCTATTACATATTTGCTTTTCGGAACGGTATCTGGGCTCATTTCCAAGTCGTGTTTTAGGCATCACGCCACCTCACCTTTCCGCTTAAGCAGGCATGGGTGTGTTTTGTAAAAGTGTGTGTCTGCTCTCGTTTGTAATTGAGTTCATGGGTAGCGATTTTCCCATTCCCTCTCTAAGTGATTTCCTAAGTTTCTTTTTCTGTGGGACAGATTTCACTTAGCATCATCGTACCTCAATCCACTCCTTATGCTGCTACCAGCCTTATGACGTGGATTCCATGGCTGAGGGATAGTCCATCGTACCTAAGTAGCACAGCTTCTTTGTCAATTTCTCTCTCCCCTGGCATATGAACGGTGTTCCCAAGTCGAGGTTGTTGTAAAGAGAGAAACCCTACACCGTGGGGTGCCTGCGTCTGGTTGATTTTTAGTTTTCCCAAGATATAGGCCCATGTGTGGAGGTGCCCTACGCTCCGTGGTTCTGTTCTGTACGTGTTTTAGGAAAGAGCATACGCTTCTCCGGAGGGACTGTTGGCATTTTCCGTCCCTCCGCGCAACTGAACGAGGCTCCCTTATCTCCTTGGCCTGTCCTGCCTTTCTGATTTTACAGATTTTTTTGCCCGGCTCTCTTGCCCGGGGGGGGGGGGGGGTGAGACTTCTTTGTAGTGCTGATTTTCTCTCCCAGGCTGCTTGGTTGGCCAAAAAGGGCGTATGCGTTTTTTCCTGAATATATTCAGGAAAAAACGCATACGCCCTTTTTGGCCAAGTGCCTCATTGTCCACGTTCTGCCGCTTTTCATGTGCTGGGAAGGCCATTCCCATCTACCTCTCGAACTCCGTTTCGTGCAATTCTGCCTTGCGTTCAAATGCCCTTCGTTGCCTGACCTCAGTATATTTTTGGACGAGGGTTATCATTTAGAGGTCGGCAGGTTTGTGAAGTGCAGTGCGCCAGAGCTCCGTTTTGCAGCTCGCTTTCGTGTGAGCTGGCCGCAATAGCGCAGAATTGCTTCATGCCCTGTTGTGCTTCCGGCCGGGCAGGCTGAGCCTTTGGTGAATTCCTCTTCGTGATGGGAAATTAGAGTGACATGTGCCTCTCCGAACACGGCCAGCTTGTCTCTCATTGGTTCCCCCTCTTCCAGTTCATCCTTGGGACCAATTGCAGAGTGTAGGAAAGAGCAGTGTCAAGACGCTGATTCTCCAAGTGGGGAAATTGTTAGTAAAGCGGCTGGAATGGCGCATGCGAGCCCCAGGAGATGAAAAGTGAGGTGCGCTTTAGAAAGCTTTCCCGATCACACGGTTTCCCATCTCCTGGGATTCCCAGAGTGGTTTCGCGGTAGGAAGGTTGCCTTGAACCTGCAGAAGGGGGAACCATGGAATGGGTAGCACGCAGTAGAGCTCTAGAGGGTCTGCCTTTGCTCTCCCAACCTCAGCAATGCTCTCAGCCAGAAGATATCCAGCCTTCCGTCTTATGCCGCTGTGGGTATAGATGTGGTCAATCCCGGTTGCATCACAGCCCCTGAACGCATTTTGGAAGAATTTCCCTCCCTCTCGCCGTGCTTCTGTCTTCTGTGTTTTGGACATGTATTTGTATAATGGGCTTTAGCTGATTTTCACTGCCGTGTGGATGCCGCTTTACACACACTTGATTCACTTACAGAGAGATATCAATACTTAGGTGTTAAGACGCTTACGAGTCTGATATAGTCTTCTGTGATGAATAGGAGCTGTTGAGTCCCGTTCACTGAGCAAGGAGTAGGTCGTGTCTATTACATATTTGCTTTTCGGAACGGTATCTGGGCTCATTTCCAAGTCGTGTTTTAGGCATCACGCCACCTGACCTTTCCGCTTAAGCAGGCATGGGTGTGTTTTGTAAAAGCGTGTGTCTGCTCTCGTTTGTAATTGAGTTCATGGGTAGCGATTTTCCCATTCCCTCTCTAAGTGATTTCCTAAGTTTCTTTTTCTGTGGGACAGATTTCACTTAGCATCATCGTACCTCAATCCACTCCTTATGCTGCTACCAGCCTTATGACGTGGATTCCATGGCTGAGGGATAGTCCATCGTACCTAAGTAGCACAGCTTCTTTGTCAATTTCTCTCTCCCCTGGCATATGAACGGTGTTCCCAAGTCGAGGTTGTTGTAAAGAGAGAAACCCTACACCGTGGGGTGCCTGCGTCTGGTTGATTTTTAGTTTTCCCAAGATATAGGCCCATGTGTGGAGGTGCCCTACGCTCCGTGGTTCTGTTCTGTACGTGTTTTAGGAAAGAGCATACGCTTCTCCGGAGGGACTGTTGGCATTTTCCGTCCCTCCGCGCAACTGAACGAGGGTCCCTTATCTCCTTGGCCTGTCCTGCCTTTCTGATTTTACAGATTTTTTTGGCCGGCTCTCTTGCCCGGGGTGGGGGTGGGGTGAGACTTCTTTGTAGTGCTGATTTTCTCTCCCAGGCTGCTTGGTTGGCCAAAAAGGGGGTATGCGTTTTTTCCTGAATATATTCAGGAAAAAACGCATACGCCCTTTTTGGCCAAGTGCCTCATTGTCCACGTTCTGCCGCTTTTCATGTGCTGGGAAGGCCATTCCCATCTACCTCTCGAACTCCGTTTCGTGCAATTCTGCCTTGCGTTCAAATCCCCTTCGTTGCCTGACCTCAGTATATTTTTGGACGAGTGTTATCATTTAGAGGTCGGCAGGTTTGTGAAGTGCAGTGCGCCAGAGCTCCGTTTTGCAGCTCGCTTTCGTGTGAGCTGGCCGCAATAGCGCAGAATTGCTTCATGCCCTGTTGTGCTTCCGGCCGGGCAGGCTGAGCCTTTGGTGAATTCCTCTTCGTGATGGGAAATTAGAGTGACATGTGCCTCTCCGAACACGGCCAGCTTGTCTCTCATTGGTTCCCCCCCTTCCAGTTCATCCTTGGGACCAATTGCAGAGTGTAGGAAAGAGCAGTGTCAAGACGCTGATTCTCCAAGTGGGGAAATTGTTAGTAAAGCGGCTGGAATGGCGCACGCGAGCCCCAGGAGATGAAAAGTGAGGTGCGCTTTAGAAAGCTTTCCCGATCACACGGTTTCCCATCTCCTGGGATTCCCAGAGTGGTTTCGCGGTAGGAAGGTTGCCTTGAACCTGCAGAGGGGGGACCCATGGAATGGGTAGCACGCAGTAGAGCTCTAGAGGGTCTGCCTTTGCTCACCCAGCCTCAGCAATGCTCTCAGCCAGAAGATATCCAGCCTTCCGTCTTATGCCGCTGTGGGTATAGATGTGGTCAATCCCGGTTGCATCACAGCCCCTGAACGCATTTTGGAAGAATTTCCCTCCCTCTCGCCGTGCTTCTGTCTTCTGTGTTTTGGACATGTATTTGTATAGTGGGCTTTAGCTGATTTTCACTGCCGTGTGGATGCCGCTTTACACACACTTGATTCACTTACAGAGAGATATCAATACTTAGGTGTTAAGACGCTTACGAGTCTGATATAGTCTTCTGTGATGAATAGGAGCTGTTGAGTCCCGTTCACTGAGCAAGGAGTAGGTCGTGTCTATTACATATTTGCTTTTCGGAACGGTATCTGGGCTCATTTCCAAGTCGTGTTTTAGGCATCACGCCACCTGACCTTTCCGCTTAAGCAGGCATGGGTGTGTTTTGTAAAAGCGTGTGTCTGCTCTCGTTTGTAATTGAGTTCATGGGTAGCGATTTTCCCATTCCCTCTCTAAGTGATTTCCTAAGTTTCTTTTTCTGT
This sequence comes from Kogia breviceps, assembly GCF_026419965.1. Lineage (NCBI taxonomy): Eukaryota > Metazoa > Chordata > Mammalia > Artiodactyla > Physeteridae > Kogia > Kogia breviceps. Next base: position 80,284,157 of record NC_081317.1, read on the forward strand.
GGGACAGATTTCACTTAGCATCATCGTACCTCAATCCACTCCTTATGCTGCTACCAGCCTTATGACGTGGATTCCATGGCTGAGGGATAGTCCATCGTACCTAAGTAGCACAGCTTCTTTGTCAATTTCTCTCTCCCCTGGCATATGAACGGTGTTCCCAAGTCGAGGTTGTTGTAAAGAGAGAAACCCTGCACCGTGGGGTGCCTGCGTCTGGTTGATTTTTAGTTTTCCCAAGATATAGGCCCATGTGTGGAGGTGCCCTACGCTCCGTGGTTCTGTTCTGTACGTGTTTTAGGAAAGAGCATACGCTTCTCCGGAGGGACTGTTGGCATTTTCCGTCCCTCCGCGCAACTGAACGAGGCTCCCTTATCTCCTTGGCCTGTCCTGCCTTTCTGATTTTACAGATTTTTTTGGCTGGCTCTTTTGCCCGGGGGGGGGGGGGGTGTGAGACTTCTTTGTAGTGCTGATTTTCTCTCCCAGGCTGCTTGGTTGGCCAAAAAGGGCGTATGCGTTTTTTCCTGAATATATTCAGGAAAAAACGCATACGCCCTTTTTGGCCAAGTGCCTCATTGTCCACGTTCTGCCGCTTTTCATGTGCTGGGAAGGCCATTCCCATCTACCTCTCGAACTCCGTTTCGTGCAATTCTGCCTTGCGTTCAAATCCCCTTCGTTGCCTGACCTCAGTATATTTTTGGACGAGTGTTATCATTTAGAGGTCGGCAGGTTTGTGAAGTGCAGTGCGCCAGAGCTCCGTTTTGCAGCTCGCTTTCGTGTGAGCTGGCCGCAATAGCGCAGAATTGCTTCATGCCCTGTTGTGCTTCCGGCCGGGCAGGCTGAGCCTTTGGTGAATTCCTCTTCGTGATGGGAAATTAGAGTGACATGTGCCTCTCCGAACACGGCCAGCTTGTCTCTCATTGGTTCCCCCCCTTCCAGTTCATCCTTGGGACCAATTGCAGAGTGTAGGAAAGAGCAGTGTCAAGACGCTGATTCTCCAAGTGGGGAAATTGTTAGTAAAGCGGCTGGAATGGCGCACGCGAGCCCCAGGAGATGAAAAGTGAGGTGCGCTTTAGAAAGCTTTCCCGATCACACGGTTTCCCATCTCCTGGGATTCCCAGAGTGGTTTCGCGGTAGGAAGGTTGCCTTGAACCTGCAGAAGGGGGACCCATGGAATGGGTAGCACGCAGTAGAGCTCTAGAGGGTCTGCCTTTGCTCACCCAGCCTCAGCAATGCTCTCAGCCAGAAGATATCCAGCCTTCCGTCTTATGCCGCTGTGGGTATAGATGTGGTCAATCCCGGTTGCATCACAGCCCCTGAACGCATTTTGGAAGAATTTCCCTCCCTCTCGCCGTGCTTCTGTCTTCTGTGTTTTGGACATGTATTTGTATAATGGGCTTTAGCTGGTTTTCACTGCCGTGTGGATGCCGCTTTACACACACTTGATTCACTTACAGAGAGATATCAATACTTAGGTGTTAAGACGCTTACGAGTCTGATATAGTCTTCTGTGATGAATAGGAGCTGTTGAGTCCCGTTCACTGAGCAAGGAGTAGGTCGTGTCTATTACATATTTGCTTTTCGGAACGGTATCTGGGCTCATTTCCAAGTCGTGTTTTAGGCATCACGCCACCTGACCTTTCCGCTTAAGCAGGCATGGGTGTGTTTTGTAAAAGCGTGTGTCTGCTCTCGTTTGTAATTGAGTTCATGGGTAGCGATTTTCCCATTCCCTCTCTAAGTGATTTCCTAAGTTTCTTTTTCTGTGGGACAGATTTCACTTAGCATCATCGTACCTCAATCCACTCCTTATGCTGCTACCAGCCTTATGACGTGGATTCCATGGCTGAGGGATAGTCCATCGTACCTAAGTAGCACAGCTTCTTTGTCAATTTCTCTCTCCCCTGGCATATGAACGGTGTTCCCAAGTCGAGGTTGTTGTAAAGAGAGAAACCCTACACCGTGGGGTGCCTGCGTCTGGTTGATTTTTAGTTTTCCCAAGATATAGGCCCATGTGTGGAGGTGCCCTACGCTCCGTGGTTCTGTTCTGTACGTGTTTTAGGAAAGAGCATACGCTTCTCCGGAGGGACTGTTGGCATTTTCCGTCCCTCCGCGCAACTGAACGAGGCTCCCTTATCTCCTTGGCCTGTCCTGCCTTTCTGATTTTACAGATTTTTTTGGCCGGCTCTCTTGCCCGGGGTGGGGGGGGGGTGAGACTTCTTTGTAGTGCTGATTTTCTCTCCCAGGCTGCTTGGTTGGCCAAAAAGGGCGTATGCGTTTTTTCCTGAATATATTCAGGAAAAAACGCATACGCCCTTTTTGGCCAAGTGCCTCATTGTCCACGTTCTGCCGCTTTTCATGTGCTGGGAAGGCCATTCCCATCTACCTCTCGAACTCCGTTTCGTGCAATTCTGCCTTGCGTTCAAATCCCCTTCGTTGCCTGACCTCAGTATATTTTTGGACGAGTGTTATCATTTAGAGGTCGGCAGGTTTGTGAAGTGCAGTGCGCCAGAGCTCCGTTTTGCAGCTCGCTTTCGTGTGAGCTGGCCGCAATAGCGCAGAATTGCTTCATGCCCTGTTGTGCTTCCGGCCGGGCAGGCTGAGCCTTTGGTGAATTCCTCTTCGTGATGGGAAATTAGAGTGACATGTGCCTCTCCGAACACGGCCAGCTTGTCTCTCATTGGTTCCCCCCCTTCCAGTTCATCCTTGGGACCAATTGCAGAGTGTAGGAAAGAGCAGTGTCAAGACGCTGATTCTCCAAGTGGGGAAATTGTTAGTAAAGCGGCTGGAATGGCGCATGCGAGCCCCAGGAGATGAAAAGTGAGGTGCGCTTTAGAAAGCTTTCCCGATCACACGGTTTCCCATCTCCTGGGATTCCCAGAGTGGTTTCGCGGTAGGAAGGTTGCCTTGAACCTGCAGAAGGGGGAACCATGGAATGGGTAGCACGCAGTAGAGCTCTAGAGGGTCTGCCTTTGCTCTCCCAACCTCAGCAATGCTCTCAGCCAGAAGATATCCAGCCTTCCGTCTTATGCCGCTGTGGGTATAGATGTGGTCAATCCCGGTTGCATCACAGCCCCTGAACGCATTTTGGAAGAATTTCCCTCCCTCTCGCCGTGCTTCTGTCTTCTGTGTTTTGGACATGTATTTGTATAATGGGCTTTAGCTGATTTTCACTGCCGTGTGGATGCCGCTTTACACACACTTGATTCACTTACAGAGAGATATCAATACTTAGGTGTTAAGACGCTTACGAGTCTGATATAGTCTTCTGTGATGAATAGGAGCTGTTGAGTCCCGTTCACTGAGCAAGGAGTAGGTCGTGTCTATTACATATTTGCTTTTCGGAACGGTATCTGGGCTCATTTCCAAGTCGTGTTTTAGGCATCACGCCACCTGACCTTTCCGCTTAAGCAGGCATGGGTGTGTTTTGTAAAAGCGTGTGTCTGCTCTCGTTTGTAATTGAGTTCATGGGTAGCGATTTTCCCATTCCCTCTCTAAGTGATTTCCTAAGTTTCTTTTTCTGTGGGACAGATTTCACTTAGCATCATCGTACCTCAATCCACTCCTTATGCTGCTACCAGCCTTATGACGTGGATTCCATGGCTGAGGGATAGTCCATCGTACCTAAGTAGCACAGCTTCTTTGTCAATTTCTCTCTCCCCTGGCATATGAACGGTGTTCCCAAGTCGAGGTTGTTGTAAAGAGAGAAACCCTACACCGTGGGGTGCCTGCGTCTGGTTGATTTTTAGTTTTCCCAAGATATAGGCCCATGTGTGGAGGTGCCCTACGCTCCGTGGTTCTGTTCTGTACGTGTTTTAGGAAAGAGCATACGCTTCTCCGGAGGGACTGTTGGCATTTTCCGTCCCTCCGCGCAACTGAACGAGGGTCCCTTATCTCCTTGGCCTGTCCTGCCTTTCTGATTTTACAGATTTTTTTGGCCGGCTCTCTTGCCCGGGGTGGGGGTGGGGTGAGACTTCTTTGTAGTGCTGATTTTCTCTCCCAGGCTGCTTGGTTGGCCAAAAAGGGGGTATGCGTTTTTTCCTGAATATATTCAGGAAAAAACGCATACGCCCTTTTTGGCCAAGTGCCTCATTGTCCACGTTCTGCCGCTTTTCATGTGCTGGGAAGGCCATTCCCATCTACCTCTCGAACTCCGTTTCGTGCAATTCTGCCTTGCGTTCAAATCCCCTTCGTTGCCTGACCTCAGTATATTTTTGGACGAGTGTTATCATTTAGAGGTCGGCAGGTTTGTGAAGTGCAGTGCGCCAGAGCTCCGTTTTGCAGCTCGCTTTCGTGTGAGCTGGCCGCAATAGCGCAGAATTGCTTCATGCCCTGTTGTGCTTCCGGCCGGGCAGGCTGAGCCTTTGGTGAATTCCTCTTCGTGATGGGAAATTAGAGTGACATGTGCCTCTCCGAACACGGCCAGCTTGTCTCTCATTGGTTCCCCCCCTTCCAGTTCATCCTTGGGACCAATTGCAGAGTGTAGGAAAGAGCAGTGTCAAGACGCTGATTCTCCAAGTGGGGAAATTGTTAGTAAAGCGGCTGGAATGGCGCACGCGAGCCCCAGGAGATGAAAAGTGAGGTGCGCTTTAGAAAGCTTTCCCGATCACACGGTTTCCCATCTCCTGGGATTCCCAGAGTGGTTTCGCGGTAGGAAGGTTGCCTTGAACCTGCAGAGGGGGGACCCATGGAATGGGTAGCACGCAGTAGAGCTCTAGAGGGTCTGCCTTTGCTCACCCAGCCTCAGCAATGCTCTCAGCCAGAAGATATCCAGCCTTCCGTCTTATGCCGCTGTGGGTATAGATGTGGTCAATCCCGGTTGCATCACAGCCCCTGAACGCATTTTGGAAGAATTTCCCTCCCTCTCGCCGTGCTTCTGTCTTCTGTGTTTTGGACATGTATTTGTATAGTGGGCTTTAGCTGATTTTCACTGCCGTGTGGATGCCGCTTTACACACACTTGATTCACTTACAGAGAGATATCAATACTTAGGTGTTAAGACGCTTACGAGTCTGATATAGTCTTCTGTGATGAATAGGAGCTGTTGAGTCCCGTTCACTGAGCAAGGAGTAGGTCGTGTCTATTACATATTTGCTTTTCGGAACGGTATCTGGGCTCATTTCCAAGTCGTGTTTTAGGCATCACGCCACCTGACCTTTCCGCTTAAGCAGGCATGGGTGTGTTTTGTAAAAGCGTGTGTCTGCTCTCGTTTGTAATTGAGTTCATGGGTAGCGATTTTCCCATTCCCTCTCTAAGTGATTTCCTAAGTTTCTTTTTCTGTGGGACAGATTTCACTTAGCATCATCGTACCTCAATCCACTCCTTATGCTGCTACCAGCCTTATGACGTGGATTCCATGGCTGAGGGATAGTCCATCGTACCTAAGTAGCACAGCTTCTTTGTCAATTTCTCTCTCCCCTGGCATATGAACGGTGTTCCCAAGTCGAGGTTGTTGTAAAGAGAGAAACCCTGCACCGTGGGGTGCCTGCGTCTGGTTGATTTTTAGTTTTCCCAAGATATAGGCCCATGTGTGGAGGTGCCCTACGCTCCGTGGTTCTGTTCTGTACGTGTTTTAGGAAAGAGCATACGCTTCTCCGGAGGGACTGTTGGCATTTTCCGTCCCTCCGCGCAACTGAACGAGGCTCCCTTATCTCCTTGGCCTGTCCTGCCTTTCTGATTTTACAGATTTTTTTGGCTGGCTCTTTTGCCCGGGGGGGGGGGGGGTGTGAGACTTCTTTGTAGTGCTGATTTTCTCTCCCAGGCTGCTTGGTTGGCCAAAAAGGGCGTATGCGTTTTTTCCTGAATATATTCAGGAAAAAACGCATACGCCCTTTTTGGCCAAGTGCCTCATTGTCCACGTTCTGCCGCTTTTCATGTGCTGGGAAGGCCATTCCCATCTACCTCTCGAACTCCGTTTCGTGCAATTCTGCCTTGCGTTCAAATCCCCTTCGTTGCCTGACCTCAGTATATTTTTGGACGAGTGTTATCATTTAGAGGTCGGCAGGTTTGTGAAGTGCAGTGCGCCAGAGCTCCGTTTTGCAGCTCGCTTTCGTGTGAGCTGGCCGCAATAGCGCAGAATTGCTTCATGCCCTGTTGTGCTTCCGGCCGGGCAGGCTGAGCCTTTGGTGAATTCCTCTTCGTGATGGGAAATTAGAGTGACATGTGCCTCTCCGAACACGGCCAGCTTGTCTCTCATTGGTTCCCCCCCTTCCAGTTCATCCTTGGGACCAATTGCAGAGTGTAGGAAAGAGCAGTGTCAAGACGCTGATTCTCCAAGTGGGGAAATTGTTAGTAAAGCGGCTGGAATGGCGCACGCGAGCCCCAGGAGATGAAAAGTGAGGTGCGCTTTAGAAAGCTTTCCCGATCACACGGTTTCCCATCTCCTGGGATTCCCAGAGTGGTTTCGCGGTAGGAAGGTTGCCTTGAACCTGCAGAAGGGGGACCCATGGAATGGGTAGCACGCAGTAGAGCTCTAGAGGGTCTGCCTTTGCTCACCCAGCCTCAGCAATGCTCTCAGCCAGAAGATATCCAGCCTTCCGTCTTATGCCGCTGTGGGTATAGATGTGGTCAATCCCGGTTGCATCACAGCCCCTGAACGCATTTTGGAAGAATTTCCCTCCCTCTCGCCGTGCTTCTGTCTTCTGTGTTTTGGACATGTATTTGTATAATGGGCTTTAGCTGATTTTCACTGCCGTGTGGATGCCGCTTTACACACACTTGATTCACTTACAGAGAGATATCAATACTTAGGTGTTAAGACGCTTACGAGTCTGATATAGTCTTCTGTGATGAATAGGAGCTGTTGAGTCCCGTTCACTGAGCAAGGAGTAGGTCGTGTCTATTACATATTTGCTTTTCGGAACGGTATCTGGGCTCATTTCCAAGTCGTGTTTTAGGCATCACGCCACCTGACCTTTCCGCTTAAGCAGGCATGGGTGTGTTTTGTAAAAGCGTGTGTCTGCTCTCGTTTGTAATTGAGTTCATGGGTAGCGATTTTCCCATTCCCTCTCTAAGTGATTTCCTAAGTTTCTTTTTCTGTGGGACAGATTTCACTTAGCATCATCGTACCTCAATCCACTCCTTATGCTGCTACCAGCCTTATGACGTGGATTCCATGGCTGAGGGATAGTCCATCGTACCTAAGTAGCACAGCTTCTTTGTCAATTTCTCTCTCCCCTGGCATATGAACGGTGTTCCCAAGTCGAGGTTGTTGTAAAGAGAGAAACCCTACACCGTGGGGTGCCTGCGTCTGGTTGATTTTTAGTTTTCCCAAGATATAGGCCCATGTGTGGAGGTGCCCTACGCTCCGTGGTTCTGTTCTGTACGTGTTTTAGGAAAGAGCATACGCTTCTCCGGAGGGACTGTTGGCATTTTCCGTCCCTCCGCGCAACTGAACGAGGCTCCCTTATCTCCTTGGCCTGTCCTGCCTTTCTGATTTTACAGATTTTTTTGGCCGGCTCTCTTGCCCGGGGTGGGGGGGGGGTGAGACTTCTTTGTAGTGCTGATTTTCTCTCCCAGGCTGCTTGGTTGGCCAAAAAGGGCGTATGCGTTTTTTCCTGAATATATTCAGGAAAAAACGCATACGCCCTTTTTGGCCAAGTGCCTCATTGTCCACGTTCTGCCGCTTTTCATGTGCTGGGAAGGCCATTCCCATCTACCTCTCGAACTCCGTTTCGTGCAATTCTGCCTTGCGTTCAAATCCCCTTCGTTGCCTGACCTCAGTATATTTTTGGACGAGTGTTATCATTTAGAGGTCGGCAGGTTTGTGAAGTGCAGTGCGCCAGAGCTCCGTTTTGCAGCTCGCTTTCGTGTGAGCTGGCCGCAATAGCGCAGAATTGCTTCATGCCCTGTTGTGCTTCCGGCCGGGCAGGCTGAGCCTTTGGTGAATTCCTCTTCGTGATGGGAAATTAGAGTGACATGTGCCTCTCCGAACACGGCCAGCTTGTCTCTCATTGGTTCCCCCCCTTCCAGTTCATCCTTGGGACCAATTGCAGAGTGTAGGAAAGAGCAGTGTCAAGACGCTGATTCTCCAAGTGGGGAAATTGTTAGTAAAGCGGCTGGAATGGCGCACGCGAGCCCCAGGAGATGAAAAGTGAGGTGCGCTTTAGAAAGCTTTCCCGATCACACGGTTTCCCATCTCCTGGGATTCCCAGAGTGGTTTCGCGGTAGGAAGGTTGCCTTGAACCTGCAGAGGGGGGACCCATGGAATGGGTAGCACGCAGTAGAGCTCTAGAGGGTCTGCCTTTGCTCACCCAACCTCAGCAATGCTCTCAGCCAGAAGATATCCTGCCTTCCGTCTTATGCCGCTGTGGGTATAGATGTGGTCAATCCCGGTTGCATCACAGCCCCTGAACGCATTTTGGAAGAATTTCCCTCCCTCTCGCCGTGCTTCTGTCTTCTGTGTTTTGGACATGTATTTGTATAATGGGCTTTAGCTGATTTTCACTGCCGTGTGGATGCCGCTTTACACACACTTGATTCACTTACAGAGAGATATCAATACTTAGGTGTTAAGACGCTTACGAGTCTGATATAGTCTTCTGTGATGAATAGGAGCTGTTGAGTCCCGTTCACTGAGCAAGGAGTAGGTCGTGTCTATTACATATTTGCTTTTCGGAACGGTATCTGGGCTCATTTCCAAGTCGTGTTTTAGGCATCACGCCACCTCACCTTTCCGCTTAAGCAGGCATGGGTGTGTTTTGTAAAAGCGTGTGTCTGCTCTCGTTTGTAATTGAGTTCATGGGTAGCGATTTTCCCATTCCCTCTCTAAGTGATTTCCTAAGTTTCTTTTTCTGTGGGACAGATTTCACTTAGCATCATCGTACCTCAATCCACTCCTTATGCTGCTACCAGCCTTATGACGTGGATTCCATGGCTGAGGGATAGTCCATCGTACCTAAGTAGCACAGCTTCTTTGTCAATTTCTCTCTCCCCTGGCATATGAACGGTGTTCCCAAGTCGAGGTTGTTGTAAAGAGAGAAACCCTACACCGTGGGGTGCCTGCGTCTGGTTGATTTTTAGTTTTCCCAAGATATAGGCCCATGTGTGGAGGTGCCCTACGCTCCGTGGTTCTGTTCTGTACGTGTTTTAGGAAAGAGCATACGCTTCTCCGGAGGGACTGTTGGCATTTTCCGTCCCTCCGCGCAACTGAACGAGGCTCCCTTATCTCCTTGGCCTGTCCTGCCTTTCTGATTTTACAGATTTTTTTGCCCGGCTCTCTTGCCCGGGGGGGGGGGGGGGGGGTGAGACTTCTTTGTAGTGCTGATTTTCTCTCCCAGGCTGCTTGGTTGGCCAAAAAGGGCGTATGCGTTTTTTCCTGAATATATTCAGGAAAAAACGCATACGCCCTTTTTGGCCAAGTGCCTCATTGTCCACGTTCTGCCGCTTTTCATGTGCTGGGAAGGCCATTCCCATCTACCTCTCGAACTCCGTTTCGTGCAATTCTGCCTTGCGTTCAAATGCCCTTCGTTGCCTGACCTCAGTATATTTTTGGACGAGGGTTATCATTTAGAGGTCGGCAGGTTTGTGAAGTGCAGTGCGCCAGAGCTCCGTTTTGCAGCTCGCTTTCGTGTGAGCTGGCCGCAATAGCGCAGAATTGCTTCATGCCCTGTTGTGCTTCCGGCCGGGCAGGCTGAGCCTTTGGTGAATTCCTCTTCGTGATGGGAAATTAGAGTGACATGTGCCTCTCCGAACACGGCCAGCTTGTCTCTCATTGGTTCCCCCTCTTCCAGTTCATCCTTGGGACCAATTGCAGAGTGTAGGAAAGAGCAGTGTCAAGACGCTGATTCTCCAAGTGGGGAAATTGTTAGTAAAGCGGCTGGAATGGCGCATGCGAGCCCCAGGAGATGAAAAGTGAGGTGCGCTTTAGAAAGCTTTCCCGATCACACGGTTTCCCATCTCCTGGGATTCCCAGAGTGGTTTCGCGGTAGGAAGGTTGCCTTGAACCTGCAGAAGGGGGAACCATGGAATGGGTAGCACGCAGTAGAGCTCTAGAGGGTCTGCCTTTGCTCTCCCAACCTCAGCAATGCTCTCAGCCAGAAGATATCCAGCCTTCCGTCTTATGCCGCTGTGGGTATAGATGTGGTCAATCCCGGTTGCATCACAGCCCCTGAACGCATTTTGGAAGAATTTCCCTCCCTCTCGCCGTGCTTCTGTCTTCTGTGTTTTGGACATGTATTTGTATAATGGGCTTTAGCTGATTTTCACTGCCGTGTGGATGCCGCTTTACACACACTTGATTCACTTACAGAGAGATATCAATACTTAGGTGTTAAGACGCTTACGAGTCTGATATAGTCTTCTGTGATGAATAGGAGCTGTTGAGTCCCGTTCACTGAGCAAGGAGTAGGTCGTGTCTATTACATATTTGCTTTTCGGAACGGTATCTGGGCTCATTTCCAAGTCGTGTTTTAGGCATCACGCCACCTGACCTTTCCGCTTAAGCAGGCATGGGTGTGTTTTGTAAAAGCGTGTGTCTGCTCTCGTTTGTAATTGAGTTCATGGGTAGCGATTTTCCCATTCCCTCTCTAAGTGATTTCCTAAGTTTCTTTTTCTGTGGGACAGATTTCACTTAGCATCATCGTACCTCAATCCACTCCTTATGCTGCTACCAGCCTTATGACGTGGATTCCATGGCTGAGGGATAGTCCATCGTACCTAAGTAGCACAGCTTCTTTGTCAATTTCTCTCTCCCCTGGCATATGAACGGTGTTCCCAAGTCGAGGTTGTTGTAAAGAGAGAAACCCTACACCGTGGGGTGCCTGCGTCTGGTTGATTTTTAGTTTTCCCAAGATATAGGCCCATGTGTGGAGGTGCCCTACGCTCCGTGGTTCTGTTCTGTACGTGTTTTAGGAAAGAGCATACGCTTCTCCGGAGGGACTGTTGGCATTTTCCGTCCCTCCGCGCAACTGAACGAGGGTCCCTTATCTCCTTGGCCTGTCCTGCCTTTCTGATTTTACAGATTTTTTTGGCCGGCTCTCTTGCCCGGGGTGGGGGGGGGGTGAGACTTCTTTGTAGTGCTGATTTTCTCTCCCAGGCTGCTTGGTTGGCCAAAAAGGGGGTATGCGTTTTTTCCTGAATATATTCAGGAAAAAACGCATACGCCCTTTTTGGCCAAGTGCCTCATTGTCCACGTTCTGCCGCTTTTCATGTGCTGGGAAGGCCATTCCCATCTACCTCTCGAACTCCGTTTCGTGCAATTCTGCCTTGCGTTCAAATCCCCTTCGTTGCCTGACCTCAGTATATTTTTGGACGAGTGTTATCATTTAGAGGTCGGCAGGTTTGTGAAGTGCAGTGCGCCAGAGCTCCGTTTTGCAGCTCGCTTTCGTGTGAGCTGGCCGCAATAGCGCAGAATTGCTTCATGCCCTGTTGTGCTTCCGGCCGGGCAGGCTGAGCCTTTGGTGAATTCCTCTTCGTGATGGGAAATTAGAGTGACATGTGCCTCTCCGAACACGGCCAGCTTGTCTCTCATTGGTTCCCCCCCTTCCAGTTCATCCTTGGGACCAATTGCAGAGTGTAGGAAAGAGCAGTGTCAAGACGCTGATTCTCCAAGTGGGGAAATTGTTAGTAAAGCGGCTGGAATGGCGCACGCGAGCCCCAGGAGATGAAAAGTGAGGTGCGCTTTAGAAAGCTTTCCCGATCACACGGTTTCCCATCTCCTGGGATTCCCAGAGTGGTTTCGCGGTAGGAAGGTTGCCTTGAACCTGCAGAGGGGGGACCCATGGAATGGGTAGCACGCAGTAGAGCTCTAGAGGGTCTGCCTTTGCTCACCCAGCCTCAGCAATGCTCTCAGCCAGAAGATATCCAGCCTTCCGTCTTATGCCGCTGTGGGTATAGATGTGGTCAATCCCGGTTGCATCACAGCCCCTGAACGCATTTTGGAAGAATTTCCCTCCCTCTCGCCGTGCTTCTGTCTTCTGTGTTTTGGACATGTATTTGTATAGTGGGCTTTAGCTGATTTTCACTGCCGTGTGGATGCCGCTTTACACACACTTGATTCACTTACAGAGAGATATCAATACTTAGGTGTTAAGACGCTTACGAGTCTGATATAGTCTTCTGTGATGAATAGGAGCTGTTGAGTCCCGTTCACTGAGCAAGGAGTAGGTCGTGTCTATTACATATTTGCTTTTCGGAACGGTATCTGGGCTCATTTCCAAGTCGTGTTTTAGGCATCACGCCACCTGACCTTTCCGCTTAAGCAGGCATGGGTGTGTTTTGTAAAAGCGTGTGTCTGCTCTCGTTTGTAATTGAGTTCATGGGTAGCGATTTTCCCATTCCCTCTCTAAGTGATTTCCTAAGTTTCTTTTTCTGTGGGACAGATTTCACTTAGCATCATCGTACCTCAATCCACTCCTTATGCTGCTACCAGCCTTATGACGTGGATTCCATGGCTGAGGGATAGTCCATCGTACCTAAGTAGCACAGCTTCTTTGTCAATTTCTCTCTCCCCTGGCATATGAACGGTGTTCCCAAGTCGAGGTTGTTGTAAAGAGAGAAACCCTGCACCGTGGGGTGCCTGCGTCTGGTTGATTTTTAGTTTTCCCAAGATATAGGCCCATGTGTGGAGGTGCCCTACGCTCCGTGGTTCTGTTCTGTACGTGTTTTAGGAAAGAGCATACGCTTCTCCGGAGGGACTGTTGGCATTTTCCGTCCCTCCGCGCAACTGAACGAGGCTCCCTTATCTCCTTGGCCTGTCCTGCCTTTCTGATTTTACAGATTTTTTTGGCTGGCTCTTTTGCCCGGGGGGGGGGGGTGTGAGACTTCTTTGTAGTGCTGATTTTCTCTCCCAGGCTGCTTGGTTGGCCAAAAAGGGCGTATGCGTTTTTTCCTGAATATATTCAGGAAAAAACGCATACGCCCTTTTTGGCCAAGTGCCTCATTGTCCACGTTCTGCCGCTTTTCATGGGCTGGGAAGGCCATTCCCATCTACCTCTCGAACTCCGTTTCGTGCAATTCTGCCTTGCGTTCAAATCCCCTTCGTTGCCTGACCTCAGTATATTTTTGGACGAGTGTTATCATTTAGAGGTCGGCAGGTTTGTGAAGTGCAGTGCGCCAGAGCTCCGTTTTGCAGCTCGCTTTCGTGTGAGCTGGCCGCAATAGCGCAGAATTGCTTCATGCCCTGTTGTGCTTCCGGCCGGGCAGGCTGAGCCTTTGGTGAATTCCTCTTCGTGATGGGAAATTAGAGTGACATGTGCCTCTCCGAACACGGCCAGCTTGTCTCTCATTGGTTCCCCCCCTTCCAGTTCATCCTTGGGACCAATTGCAGAGTGTAGGAAAGAGCAGTGTCAAGACGCTGATTCTCCAAGTGGGGAAATTGTTAGTAAAGCGGCTGGAATGGCGCACGCGAGCCCCAGGAGATGAAAAGTGAGGTGCGCTTTAGAAAGCTTTCCCGATCACACGGTTTCCCATCTCCTGGGATTCCCAGAGTGGTTTCGCGGTAGGAAGGTTGCCTTGAACCTGCAGAAGGGGGACCCATGGAATGGGTAGCACGCAGTAGAGCTCTAGAGGGTCTGCCTTTGCTCACCCAGCCTCAGCAATGCTCTCAGCCAGAAGATATCCAGCCTTCCGTCTTATGCCGCTGTGGGTATAGATGTGGTCAATCCCGGTTGCATCACAGCCCCTGAACGCATTTTGGAAGAATTTCCCTCCCTCTCGCCGTGCTTCTGTCTTCTGTGTTTTGGACATGTATTTGTATAATGGGCTTTAGCTGATTTTCACTGCCGTGTGGATGCCGCTTTACACACACTTGATTCACTTACAGAGAGATATCAATACTTAGGTGTTAAGACGCTTACGAGTCTGATATAGTCTTCTGTGATGAATAGGAGCTGTTGAGTCCCGTTCACTGAGCAAGGAGTAGGTCGTGTCTATTACATATTTGCTTTTCGGAACGGTATCTGGGCTCATTTCCAAGTCGTGTTTTAGGCATCACGCCACCTGACCTTTCCGCTTAAGCAGGCATGGGTGTGTTTTGTAAAAGCGTGTGTCTGCTCTCGTTTGTAATTGAGTTCATGGGTAGCGATTTTCCCATTCCCTCTCTAAGTGATTTCCTAAGTTTCTTTTTCTGTGGGACAGATTTCACTTAGCATCATCGTACCTCAATCCACTCCTTATGCTGCTACCAGCCTTATGACGTGGATTCCATGGCTGAGGGATAGTCCATCGTACCTAAGTAGCACAGCTTCTTTGTCAATTTCTCTCTCCCCTGGCATATGAACGGTGTTCCCAAGTCGAGGTTGTTGTAAAGAGAGAAACCCTACACCGTGGGGTGCCTGCGTCTGGTTGATTTTTAGTTTTCCCAAGATATAGGCCCATGTGTGGAGGTGCCCTACGCTCCGTGGTTCTGTTCTGTACGTGTTTTAGGAAAGAGCATACGCTTCTCCGGAGGGACTGTTGGCATTTTCCGTCCCTCCGCGCAACTGAACGAGGCTCCCTTATCTCCTTGGCCTGTCCTGCCTTTCTGATTTTACAGATTTTTTTGGCCGGCTCTCTTGCCCGGGGTGGGGGGGGGGGTGAGACTTCTTTGTAGTGCTGATTTTCTCTCCCAGGCTGCTTGGTTGGCCAAAAAGGGCGTATGCGTTTTTTCCTGAATATATTCAGGAAAAAACGCATACGCCCTTTTTGGCCAAGTGCCTCATTGTCCACGTTCTGCCGCTTTTCATGTGCTGGGAAGGCCATTCCCATCTACCTCTCGAACTCCGTTTCGTGCAATTCTGCCTTGCGTTCAAATCCCCTTCGTTGCCTGACCTCAGTATATTTTTGGACGAGTGTTATCATTTAGAGGTCGGCAGGTTTGTGAAGTGCAGTGCGCCAGAGCTCCGTTTTGCAGCTCGCTTTCGTGTGAGCTGGCCGCAATAGCGCAGAATTGCTTCATGCCCTGTTGTGCTTCCGGCCGGGCAGGCTGAGCCTTTGGTGAATTCCTCTTCGTGATGGGAAATTAGAGTGACATGTGCCTCTCCGAACACGGCCAGCTTGTCTCTCATTGGTTCCCCCCCTTCCAGTTCATCCTTGGGACCAATTGCAGAGTGTAGGAAAGAGCAGTGTCAAGACGCTGATTCTCCAAGTGGGGAAATTGTTAGTAAAGCGGCTGGAATGGCGCACGCGAGCCCCAGGAGATGAAAAGTGAGGTGCGCTTTAGAAAGCTTTCCCGATCACACGGTTTCCCATCTCCTGGGATTCCCAGAGTGGTTTCGCGGTAGGAAGGTTGCCTTGAACCTGCAGAGGGGGGACCCATGGAATGGGTAGCACGCAGTAGAGCTCTAGAGGGTCTGCCTTTGCTCACCCAGCCTCAGCAATGCTCTCAGCCAGAAGATATCCAGCCTTCCGTCTTATGCCGCTGTGGGTATAGATGTGGTCAATCCCGGTTGCATCACAGCCCCTGAACGCATTTTGGAAGAATTTCCCTCCCTCTCGCCGTGCTTCTGTCTTCTGTGTTTTGGACATGTATTTGTATAATGGGCTTTAGCTGATTTTCACTGCCGTGTGGATGCCGCTTTACACACACTTGATTCACTTACAGAGAGATATCAATACTTAGGTGTTAAGACGCTTACGAGTCTGATATAGTCTTCTGTGATGAATAGGAGCTGTTGAGTCCCGTTCACTGAGCAAGGAGTAGGTCGTGTCTATTACATATTTGCTTTTCGGAACGGTATCTGGGCTCATTTCCAAGTCGTGTTTTAGGCATCACGCCACCTGACCTTTCCGCTTAAGCAGGCATGGGTGTGTTTTGTAAAAGCGTGTGTCTGCTCTCGTTTGTAATTGAGTTCATGGGTAGCGATTTTCCCATTCCCTCTCTAAGTGATTTCCTAAGTTTCTTTTTCTGTGGGACAGATTTCACTTAGCATCATCGTACCTCAATCCACTCCTTATGCTGCTACCAGCCTTATGACGTGGATTCCATGGCTGAGGGATAGTCCATCGTACCTAAGTAGCACAGCTTCTTTGTCAATTTCTCTCTCCCCTGGCATATGAACGGTGTTCCCAAGTCGAGGTTGTTGTAAAGAGAGAAACCCTGCACCGTGGGGTGCCTGCGTCTGGTTGATTTTTAGTTTTCCCAAGATATAGGCCCATGTGTGGAGGTGCCCTACGCTCCGTGGTTCTGTTCTGTACGTGTTTTAGGAAAGAGCATACGCTTCTCCGGAGGGACTGTTGGCATTTTCCGTCCCTCCGCGCAACTGAACGAGGCTCCCTTATCTCCTTGGCCTGTCCTGCCTTTCTGATTTTACAGATTTTTTTGGCTGGCTCTTTTGCCCGGGGGGGGGGGGTGTGAGACTTCTTTGTAGTGCTGATTTTCTCTCCCAGGCTGCTTGGTTGGCCAAAAAGGGCGTATGCGTTTTTTCCTGAATATATTCAGGAAAAAACGCATACGCCCTTTTTGGCCAAGTGCCTCATTGTCCACGTTCTGCCGCTTTTCATGTGCTGGGAAGGCCATTCCCATCTACCTCTCGAACTCCGTTTCGTGCAATTCTGCCTTGCGTTCAAATCCCCTTCGTTGCCTGACCTCAGTATATTTTTGGACGAGTGTTATCATTTAGAGGTCGGCAGGTTTGTGAAGTGCAGTGCGCCAGAGCTCCGTTTTGCAGCTCGCTTTCGTGTGAGCTGGCCGCAATAGCGCAGAATTGCTTCATGCCCTGTTGTGCTTCCGGCCGGGCAGGCTGAGCCTTTGGTGAATTCCTCTTCGTGATGGGAAATTAGAGTGACATGTGCCTCTCCGAACACGGCCAGCTTGTCTCTCATTGGTTCCCCCCCTTCCAGTTCATCCTTGGGACCAATTGCAGAGTGTAGGAAAGAGCAGTGTCAAGACGCTGATTCTCCAAGTGGGGAAATTGTTAGTAAAGCGGCTGGAATGGCGCACGCGAGCCCCAGGAGATGAAAAGTGAGGTGCGCTTTAGAAAGCTTTCCCGATCACACGGTTTCCCATCTCCTGGGATTCCCAGAGTGGTTTCGCGGTAGGAAGGTTGCCTTGAACCTGCAGAAGGGGGAACCATGGAATGGGTAGCATGCAGTAGAGCTCTAGAGGGTCTGCCTTTGCTCACCCAGCCTCAGCAATGCTCTCAGCCAGAAGATATCCAGCCTTCCGTCTTATGCCGCTGTGGGTATAGATGTGGTCAATCCCGGTTGCATCACAGCCCCTGAACGCATTTTGGAAGAATTTCCCTCCCTCTCGCCGTGCTTCTGTCTTCTGTGTTTTGGACATGTATTTGTATAATGGGCTTTAGCTGATTTTCACTGCCGTGTGGATGCCGCTTTACACACACTTGATTCACTTACAGAGAGATATCAATACTTAGGTGTTAAGACGCTTACGAGTCTGATATAGTCTTCTGTGATGAATAGGAGCTGTTGAGTCCCGTTCACTGAGCAAGGAGTAGGTCGTGTCTATTACATATTTGCTTTTCGGAACGGTATCTGGGCTCATTTCCAAGTCGTGTTTTAGGCATCACGCCACCTGACCTTTCCGCTTAAGCAGGCATGGGTGTGTTTTGTAAAAGCGTGTGTCTGCTCTCGTTTGTAATTGAGTTCATGGGTAGCGATTTTCCCATTCCCTCTCTAAGTGATTTCCTAAGTTTCTTTTTCTGTGGGACAGATTTCACTTAGCATCATCGTACCTCAATCCACTCCTTATGCTGCTACCAGCCTTATGACGTGGATTCCATGGCTGAGGGATAGTCCATCGTACCTAAGTAGCACAGCTTCTTTGTCAATTTCTCTCTCCCCTGGCATATGAACGGTGTTCCCAAGTCGAGGTTGTTGTAAAGAGAGAAACCCTACACCGTGGGGTGCCTGCGTCTGGTTGATTTTTAGTTTTCCCAAGATATAGGCCCATGTGTGGAGGTGCCCTACGCTCCGTGGTTCTGTTCTGTACGTGTTTTAGGAAAGAGCATACGCTTCTCCGGAGGGACTGTTGGCATTTTCCGTCCCTCCGCGCAACTGAACGAGGCTCCCTTATCTCCTTGGCCTGTCCTGCCTTTCTGATTTTACAGATTTTTTTGGCCGGCTCTCTTGCCCGGGGGGGGGGGGGGGTGAGACTTCTTTGTAGTGCTGATTTTCTCTCCCAGGCTGCTTGGTTGGCCAAAAAGGGCGTATGCGTTTTTTCCTGAATATATTCAGGAAAAAACGCATACGCCCTTTTTGGCCAAGTGCCTCATTGTCCACGTTCTGCCGCTTTTCATGTGCTGGGAAGGCCATTCCCATCTACCTCTCGAACTCCGTTTCGTGCAATTCTGCCTTGCGTTCAAATCCCCTTCGTTGCCTGACCTCAGTATATTTTTGGACGAGTGTTATCATTTAGAGGTCGGCAGGTTTGTGAAGTGCAGTGCGCCAGAGCTCCGTTTTGCAGCTCGCTTTCGTGTGAGCTGGCCGCAATAGCGCAGAATTGCTTCATGCCCTGTTGTGCTTCCGGCCGGGCAGGCTGAGCCTTTGGTGAATTCCTCTTCGTGATGGGAAATTAGAGTGACATGTGCCTCTCCGAACACGGCCAGCTTGTCTCTCATTGGTTCCCCCCCTTCCAGTTCATCCTTGGGACCAATTGCAGAGTGTAGGAAAGAGCAGTGTCAAGACGCTGATTCTCCAAGTGGGGAAATTGTTAGTAAAGCGGCTGGAATGGCGCACGCGAGCCCCAGGAGATGAAAAGTGAGGTGCGCTTTAGAAAGCTTTCCCGATCACACGGTTTCCCATCTCCTGGGATTCCCAGAGTGGTTTCGCGGTAGGAAGGTTGCCTTGAACCTGCAGAGGGGGGACCCATGGAATGGGTAGCACGCAGTAGAGCTCTAGAGGGTCTGCCTTTGCTCACCCAGCCTCAGCAATGCTCTCAGCCAGAAGATATCCAGCCTTCCGTCTTATGCCGCTGTGGGTATAGATGTGGTCAATCCCGGTTGCATCACAGCCCCTGAACGCATTTTGGAAGAATTTCCCTCCCTCTCGCCGTGCTTCTGTCTTCTGTGTTTTGGACATGTATTTGTATAATGGGCTTTAGCTGATTTTCACTGCCGTGTGGATGCCGCTTTACACACACTTGATTCACTTACAGAGAGATATCAATACTTAGGTGTTAAGACGCTTACGAGTCTGATATAGTCTTCTGTGATGAATAGGAGCTGTTGAGTCCCGTTCACTGAGCAAGGAGTAGGTCGTGTCTATTACATATTTGCTTTTCGGAACGGTATCTGGGCTCATTTCCAAGTCGTGTTTTAGGCATCACGCCACCTGACCTTTCCGCTTAAGCAGGCATGGGTGTGTTTTGTAAAAGCGTGTGTCTGCTCTCGTTTGTAATTGAGTTCATGGGTAGCGATTTTCCCATTCCCTCTCTAAGTGATTTCCTAAGTTTCTTTTTCTGTGGGACAGATTTCACTTAGCATCATCGTACCTCAATCCACTCCTTATGCTGCTACCAGCCTTATGACGTGGATTCCATGGCTGAGGGATAGTCCATCGTACCTAAGTAGCACAGCTTCTTTGTCAATTTCTCTCTCCCCTGGCATATGAACGGTGTTCCCAAGTCGAGGTTGTTGTAAAGAGAGAAACCCTACACCGTGGGGTGCCTGCGTCTGGTTGATTTTTAGTTTTCCCAAGATATAGGCCCATGTGTGGAGGTGCCCTACGCTCCGTGGTTCTGTTCTGTACGTGTTTTAGGAAAGAGCATACGCTTCTCCGGAGGGACTGTTGGCATTTTCCGTCCCTCCGCGCAACTGAACGAGGCTCCCTTATCTACTTGGCCTGTGCTGCCTTTCTGATTTTACAGATTTTTTTGGCCGGCTCTTTTGCCCGGGGGGGGGGGGGGGTGAGACTTCTTTGTAGTGCTGATTTTCTCTCCCAGGCTGCTTGGTTGGCCAAAAAGGGCGTATGCGTTTTTTCCTGAATATATTCAGGAAAAAACGCATACGCCCTTTTTGGCCAAGTGCCTCATTGTCCACGTTCTGCCGCTTTTCATGTGCTGGGAAGGCCATTCCCATCTACCTCTCGAACTCCGTTTCGTGCAATTCTGCCTTGCGTTCAAATCCCCTTCGTTGCCTGACCTCAGTATATTTTTGGACGAGTGTTATCATTTAGAGGTCGGCAGGTTTGTGAAGTGCAGTGCGCCAGAGCTCCGTTTTGCAGCTCGCTTTCGTGTGAGCTGGCCGCAATAGCGCAGAATTGCCTCATGCCCTGTTGTGCTTCCGGCCGGGCAGGCTGAGCCTTTGGTGAATTCCTCTTCGTGATGGGAAATTAGAGTGACATGTGCCTCTCCGAACACGGCCAGCTTGTCTCTCATTGGTTCCCCCCCTTCCAGTTCATCCTTGGGACCAATTGCAGAGTGTAGGAAAGAGCAGTGTCAAGACGCTGATTCTCCAAGTGGGGAAATTGTTAGTAAAGCGGCTGGAATGGCGCACGCGAGCCCCAGGAGATGAAAAGTGAGGTGCGCTTTAGAAAGCTTTCCCGATCACACGGTTTCCCATCTCCTGGGATTCCCAGAGTGGTTTCGCGGTAGGAAGGTTGCCTTGAACCTGCAGAGGGGGGACCCATGGAATGGGTAGCACGCAGTAGAGCTCTAGAGGGTCTGCCTTTGCTCACCCAGCCTCAGCAATGCTCTCAGCCAGAAGATATCCAGCCTTCCGTCTTGTGCCGCTGTGGGTATAGATGTGGTCAATCCCGGTTGCATCACAGCCCCTGAACGCATTTTGGAAGAATTTCCCTCCCTCTCGCCGTGCTTCTGTCTTCTGTGTTTTGGACATGTATTTGTATAATGGGCTTTAGTTGATTTTCACTGCCGTGTGGATGCCGCTTTACACACACTTGATTCACTTACAGAGAGATATCAATACTTAGGTGTTAAGACGCTTACGAGTCTGATATAGTCTTCTGTGATGAATAGGAGCTGTTGAGTCCCGTTCACTGAGCAAGGAGTAGGTCGTGTCTATTACATATTTGCTTTTCGGAACGGTATCTGGGCTCATTTCCAAGTCGTGTTTTAGGCATCACGCCACCTCACCTTTCCGCTTAAGCAGGCATGGGTGTGTTTTGTAAAAGCGTGTGTCTGCTCTCGTTTGTAATTGAGTTCATGGGTAGCGATTTTCCCATTCCCTCTCTAAGTGATTTCCTAAGTTTCTTTTTCTGTGGGACAGATTTGACTTAGCATCATCGTACCTCAATCCACTCCTTATGCTGCTACCAGCCTTATGACGTGGATTCCATGGCTGAGGGATAGTCCATCGTACCTAAGTAGCACAGCTTCTTTGTCAATTTCTCTCTCCCCTGGCATATGAACGGTGTTCCCAAGTCGAGGTTGCTGTAAAGAGAGAAACCCTGCACCGTGGGGTGCCTGCGTCTGGTTGATTTTTAGTTTTCCCAAGATATAGGCCCATGTGTGGAGGTGCCCTACGCTCCGTGGTTCTGTTCTGTACGTGTTTTAGGAAAGAGCATACGCTTCTCCGGAGGGACTGTTGGCATTTTCCGTCCCTCCGCGCAACTGAACGAGGCTCCCTTATCTCCTTGGCCTGTCCTGCCTTTCTGATTTTACAGATTTTTTTGGCCTGCTCTTTTGCCCGGGGGGGGGGGGGGTGAGACTTCTTTGTAGTGCTGATTTTCTCTCCCAGGCTGCTTGGTTGGCCAAAAAGGGCGTATGCGTTTTTTCCTGAATATATTCAGGAAAAAACGCATACGCCCTTTTTGGCCAAGTGCCTCATTGTCCACGTTCTGCCGCTTTTCATGTGCTGGGAAGGCCATTCCCATCTACCTCTCGAACTCCGTTTCGTGCAATTCTGCCTTGCGTTCAAATCCCCTTCGTTGCCTGACCTCAGTATATTTTTGGACGAGTGTTATCATTTAGAGGTCGGCAGGTTTGTGAAGTGCAGTGCGCCAGAGCTCCGTTTTGCAGCTCGCTTTCGTGTGAGCTGGCCGCAATAGCGCAGAATTGCTTCATGCCCTGTTGTGCTTCCGGCCGGGCAGGCTGAGCCTTTGGTGAATTCCTCTTCCTGATGGGAAATTAGAGTGACATGTGCCTCTCCGAACACGGCCAGCTTGTCTCTCATTGGTTCCCCCCCTTCCAGTTCATCCTTGGGACCAATTGCAGAGTGTAGGAAAGAGCAGTGTCAAGACGCTGATTCTCCAAGTGGGGAAATTGTTAGTAAAGCGGCTGGAATGGCGCACGCGAGCCCCAGGAGATGAAAAGTGAGGTGCGCTTTAGAAAGCTTTCCCGATCACACGGTTTCCCATCTCCTGGGATTCCCAGAGTGGTTTCGCGGTAGGAAGGTTGCCTTGAACCTGCAGAGGGGGGACCCATGGAATGGGTAGCACGCAGTAGAGCTCTAGAGGGTCTGCCTTTGCTCACCCAGCCTCAGCAATGCTCTCAGCCAGAAGATATCCAGCCTTCCGTCTTATGCCGCTGTGGGTATAGATGTGGTCAATCCCGGTTGCATCACAGCCCCTGAACGCATTTTGGAAGAATTTCCCTCCCTCTCGCCGTGCTTCTGTCTTCTGTGTTTTGGACATGTATTTGTATAATGGGCTTTAGCTGATTTTCACTGCCGTGTGGATGCCGCTTTACACACACTTGATTCACTTACAGAGAGATATCAATACTTAGGTGTTAAGACGCTTACGAGTCTGATATAGTCTTCTGTGATGAATAGGAGCTGTTGAGTCCCGTTCACTGAGCAAGGAGTAGGTCGTGTCTATTACATATTTGCTTTTCGGAACGGTATCTGGGCTCATTTCCAAGTCGTGTTTTAGGCATCACGCCACCTCACCTTTCCGCTTAAGCAGGCATGGGTGTGTTTTGTAAAAGCGTGTGTCTGCTCTCGTTTGTAATTGAGTTCATGGGTAGCGATTTTCCCATTCCCTCTCTAAGTGATTTCCTAAGTTTCTTTTTCTGTGGGACAGATTTCACTTAGCATCATCGTACCTCAATCCACTCCTTATGCTGCTACCAGCCTTATGACGTGGATTCCATGGCTGAGGGATAGTCCATCGTACCTAAGTAGCACAGCTTCTTTGTCAATTTCTCTCTCCCCTGGCATATGAACGGTGTTCCCAAGTCGAGGTTGTTGTAAAGAGAGAAACCCTACACCGTGGGGTGCCTGCGTCTGGTTGATTTTTAGTTTTCCCAAGATATAGGCCCATGTGTGGAGGTGCCCTGCGCTCCGTGGTTCTGTTCTGTACGTGTTTTAGGAAAGAGCATACGCTTCTCCGGAGGGACTGTTGGCATTTTCCGTCCCTCCGCGCAACTGAACGAGGCTCCCTTATCTCCTTGGCCTGTCCTGCCTTTCTGATTTTACAGATTTTTTTGGCTGGCTCTCTTGCCCGGGGGGGGGGGGGGGGGGTGAGACTTCTTTGTAGTGCTGATTTTCTCTCCCAGGCTGCTTGGTTGGCCAAAAAGGGCGTATGCGTTTTTTCCTGAATATATTCAGGAAAAAACGCATACGCCCTTTTTGGCCAAGTGCCTCATTGTCCACGTTCTGCCGCTTTTCATGTGCTGGGAAGGCCATTCCCATCTACCTCTCGAACTCCGTTTCGTGCAATTCTGCCTTGCGTTCAAATGCCCTTCGTTGCCTGACCTCAGTATATTTTTGGACGAGTGTTATCATTTAGAGGTCGGCAGGTTTGTGAAGTGCAGTGCGCCAGAGCTCCGTTTTGCAGCTCGCTTTCGTGTGAGCTGGCCGCAATAGCGCAGAATTGCTTCATGCCCTGTTGTGCTTCCGGCCGGGCAGGCTGAGCCTTTGGTGAATTCCTCTTCGTGATGGGAAATTAGAGTGACATGTGCCTCTCCGAACACGGCCAGCTTGTCTCTCATTGGTTCCCCCCCTTCCAGTTCATCCTTGGGACCAATTGCAGAGTGTAGGAAAGAGCAGTGTCAAGACGCTGATTCTCCAAGTGGGGAAATTGTTAGTAAAGCGGCTGGAATGGCGCACGCGAGCCCCAGGAGATGAAAAGTGAGGTGCGCTTTAGAAAGCTTTCCCGATCACACGGTTTCCCATCTCCTGGGATTCCCAGAGTGGTTTCGCGGTAGGAAGGTTGCCTTGAACCTGCAGAGGGGCGACCCATGGAATGGGTAGCAGGCAGTAGAGCTCTAGAGGGTCTGCCTTTGCTCTCCCAACCTCAGCAATGCTCTCAGCCAGAAGATATCCAGCCTTCCGTCTTATGCCGCTGTGGGTATAGATGTGGTCAATCCCGGTTGCATCACAGCCCCTGAACGCATTTTGGAAGAATTTCCCTCCCTCTCGCCGTGCTTCTGTCTTCTGTGTTTTGGACATGTATTTGTATAATGGGCTTTAGCTGATTTTCACTGCCGTGTGGATGCCGCTTTACACACACTTGATTCACTTACAGAGAGATATCAATACTTAGGTGTTAAGACGCTTACGAGTCTGATATAGTCTTCTGTGATGAATAGGAGCTGTTGAGTCCCGTTCACTGAGCAAGGAGTAGGTCGTGTCTATTACATATTTGCTTTTCGGAACGGTATCTGGGCTCATTTCCAAGTCGTGTTTTAGGCATCACGCCACCTGACCTTTCCGCTTAAGCAGGCATGGGTGTGTTTTGTAAAAGCGTGTGTCTGCTCTCGTTTGTAATTGAGTTCATGGGTAGCGATTTTCCCATTCCCTCTCTAAGTGATTTCCTAAGTTTCTTTTTCTGTGGGACAGATTTCACTTAGCATCATCGTACCTCAATCCACTCCTTATGCTGCTACCAGCCTTATGACGTGGATTCCATGGCTGAGGGATAGTCCATCGTACCTAAGTAGCACAGCTTCTTTGTCAATTTCTCTCTCCCCTGGCATATGAACGGTGTTCCCAAGTCGAGGTTGTTGTAAAGAGAGAAACCCTGCACCGTGGGGTGCCTGCGTCTGGTTGATTTTTAGTTTTCCCAAGATATAGGCCCATGTGTGGAGGTGCCCTACGCTCCGTGGTTCTGTTCTGTACGTGTTTTAGGAAAGAGCATACGCTTCTCCGGAGGGACTGTTGGCATTTTCCGTCCCTCCGCGCAACTGAACGAGGCTCCCTTATCTCCTTGGCCTGTCCTGCCTTTCTGATTTTACAGATTTTTTTGGCTGGCTCTTTTGCCCGGGGGGGGGGGGGGTGTGAGACTTCTTTGTAGTGCTGATTTTCTCTCCCAGGCTGCTTGGTTGGCCAAAAAGGGGGTATGCGTTTTTTCCTGAATATATTCAGGAAAAAACGCATACGCCCTTTTTGGCCAAGTGCCTCATTGTCCACGTTCTGCCGCTTTTCATGTGCTGGGAAGGCCATTCCCATCTACCTCTCGAACTCCGTTTCGTGCAATTCTGCCTTGCGTTCAAATCCCCTTCGTTGCCTGACCTCAGTATATTTTTGGACGAGTGTTATCATTTAGAGGTCGGCAGGTTTGTGAAGTGCAGTGCGCCAGAGCTCCGTTTTGCAGCTCGCTTTCGTGTGAGCTGGCCGCAATAGCGCAGAATTGCTTCATGCCCTGTTGTGCTTCCGGCCGGGCAGGCTGAGCCTTTGGTGAATTCCTCTTCGTGATGGGAAATTAGAGTGACATGTGCCTCTCCGAACACGGCCAGCTTGTCTCTCATTGGTTCCCCCCCTTCCAGTTCATCCTTGGGACCAATTGCAGAGTGTAGGAAAGAGCAGTGTCAAGACGCTGATTCTCCAAGTGGGGAAATTGTTAGTAAAGCGGCTGGAATGGCGCACGCGAGCCCCAGGAGATGAAAAGTGAGGTGCGCTTTAGAAAGCTTTCCCGATCACACGGTTTCCCATCTCCTGGGATTCCCAGAGTGGTTTCGCGGTAGGAAGGTTGCCTTGAACCTGCAGAAGGGGGAACCATGGAATGGGTAGCATGCAGTAGAGCTCTAGAGGGTCTGCCTTTGCTCACCCAGCCTCAGCAATGCTCTCAGCCAGAAGATATCCAGCCTTCCGTCTTATGCCGCTGTGGGTATAGATGTGGTCAATCCCGGTTGCATCACAGCCCCTGAACGCATTTTGGAAGAATTTCCCTCCCTCTCGCCGTGCTTCTGTCTTCTGTGTTTTGGACATGTATTTGTATAATGGGCTTTAGCTGATTTTCACTGCCGTGTGGATGCCGCTTTACACACACTTGATTCACTTACAGAGAGATATCAATACTTAGGTGTTAAGACGCTTACGAGTCTGATATAGTCTTCTGTGATGAATAGGAGCTGTTGAGTCCCGTTCACTGAGCAAGGAGTAGGTCGTGTCTATTACATATTTGCTTTTCGGAACGGTATCTGGGCTCATTTCCAAGTCGTGTTTTAGGCATCACGCCACCTGACCTTTCCGCTTAAGCAGGCATGGGTGTGTTTTGTAAAAGCGTGTGTCTGCTCTCGTTTGTAATTGAGTTCATGGGTAGCGATTTTCCCATTCCCTCTCTAAGTGATTTCCTAAGTTTCTTTTTCTGTGGGACAGATTTCACTTAGCATCATCGTACCTCAATCCACTCCTTATGCTGCTACCAGCCTTATGACGTGGATTCCATGGCTGAGGGATAGTCCATCGTACCTAAGTAGCACAGCTTCTTTGTCAATTTCTCTCTCCCCTGGCATATGAACGGTGTTCCCAAGTCGAGGTTGTTGTAAAGAGAGAAACCCTACACCGTGGGGTGCCTGCGTCTGGTTGATTTTTAGTTTTCCCAAGATATAGGCCCATGTGTGGAGGTGCCCTACGCTCCGTGGTTCTGTTCTGTACGTGTTTTAGGAAAGAGCATACGCTTCTCCGGAGGGACTGTTGGCATTTTCCGTCCCTCCGCGCAACTGAACGAGGCTCCCTTATCTCCTTGGCCTGTCCTGCCTTTCTGATTTTACAGATTTTTTTGGCCGGCTCTCTTGCCCGGGGGGGGGGGGGGGGTGAGACTTCTTTGTAGTGCTGATTTTCTCTCCCAGGCTGCTTGGTTGGCCAAAAAGGGCGTATGCGTTTTTTCCTGAATATATTCAGGAAAAAACGCATACGCCCTTTTTGGCCAAGTGCCTCATTGTCCACGTTCTGCCGCTTTTCATGTGCTGGGAAGGCCATTCCCATCTACCTCTCGAACTCCGTTTCGTGCAATTCTGCCTTGCGTTCAAATCCCCTTCGTTGCCTGACCTCAGTATATTTTTGGACGAGTGTTATCATTTAGAGGTCGGCAGGTTTGTGAAGTGCAGTGCGCCAGAGCTCTGTTTTGCAGCTCGCTTTCGTGTGAGCTGGCCGCAATAGCGCAGAATTGCTTCATGCCCTGTTGTGCTTCCGGCCGGGCAGGCTGAGCCTTTGGTGAATTCCTCTTCGTGATGGGAAATTAGAGTGACATGTGCCTCTCCGAACACGGCCAGCTTGTCTCTCATTGGTTCCCCCCCTTCCAGTTCATCCTTGGGACCAATTGCAGAGTGTAGGAAAGAGCAGTGTCAAGACGCTGATTCTCCAAGTGGGGAAATTGTTAGTAAAGCGGCTGGAATGGCGCACGCGAGCCCCAGGAGATGAAAAGTGAGGTGCGCTTTAGAAAGCTTTCCCGATCACACGGTTTCCCATCTCCTGGGATTCCCAGAGTGGTTTCGCGGTAGGAAGGTTGCCTTGAACCTGCAGAGGGGGGACCCATGGAATGGGTAGCACGCAGTAGAGCTCTAGAGGGTCTGCCTTTGCTCACCCAGCCTCAGCAATGCTCTCAGCCAGAAGATATCCAGCCTTCCGTCTTATGCCGCTGTGGGTATAGATGTGGTCAATCCCGGTTGCATCACAGCCCCTGAACGCATTTTGGAAGAATTTCCCTCCCTCTCGCCGTGCTTCTGTCTTCTGTGTTTTGGACATGTATTTGTATAATGGGCTTTAGCTGATTTTCACTGCCGTGTGGATGCCGCTTTACACACACTTGATTCACTTACAGAGAGATATCAATACTTAGGTGTTAAGACGCTTACGAGTCTGATATAGTCTTCTGTGATGAATAGGAGCTGTTGAGTCCCGTTCACTGAGCAAGGAGTAGGTCGTGTCTATTACATATTTGCTTTTCGGAACGGTATCTGGGCTCATTTCCAAGTCGTGTTTTAGGCATCACGCCACCTGACCTTTCCGCTTAAGCAGGCATGGGTGTGTTTTGTAAAAGCGTGTGTCTGCTCTCGTTTGTAATTGAGTTCATGGGTAGCGATTTTCCCATTCCCTCTCTAAGTGATTTCCTAAGTTTCTTTTTCTGTGGGACAGATTTCACTTAGCATCATCGTACCTCAATCCACTCCTTATGCTGCTACCAGCCTTATGACGTGGATTCCATGGCTGAGGGATAGTCCATCGTACCTAAGTAGCACAGCTTCTTTGTCAATTTCTCTCTCCCCTGGCATATGAACGGTGTTCCCAAGTCGAGGTTGTTGTAAAGAGAGAAACCCTACACCGTGGGGTGCCTGCGTCTGGTTGATTTTTAGTTTTCCCAAGATATAGGCCCATGTGTGGAGGTGCCCTACGCTCCGTGGTTCTGTTCTGTACGTGTTTTAGGAAAGAGCATACGCTTCTCCGGAGGGACTGTTGGCATTTTCCGTCCCTCCGCGCAACTGAACGAGGCTCCCTTATCTACTTGGCCTGTGCTGCCTTTCTGATTTTACAGATTTTTTTGGCCGGCTCTTTTGCCCGGGGGGGGGGGGGGTGAGACTTCTTTGTAGTGCTGATTTTCTCTCCCAGGCTGCTTGGTTGGCCAAAAAGGGCGTATGCGTTTTTTCCTGAATATATTCAGGAAAAAACGCATACGCCCTTTTTGGCCAAGTGCCTCATTGTCCACGTTCTGCCGCTTTTCATGTGCTGGGAAGGCCATTCCCATCTACCTCTCGAACTCCGTTTCGTGCAATTCTGCCTTGCGTTCAAATCCCCTTCGTTGCCTGACCTCAGTATATTTTTGGACGAGTGTTATCATTTAGAGGTCGGCAGGTTTGTGAAGTGCAGTGCGCCAGAGCTCCGTTTTGCAGCTCGCTTTCGTGTGAGCTGGCCGCAATAGCGCAGAATTGCCTCATGCCCTGTTGTGCTTCCGGCCGGGCAGGCTGAGCCTTTGGTGAATTCCTCTTCGTGATGGGAAATTAGAGTGACATGTGCCTCTCCGAACACGGCCAGCTTGTCTCTCATTGGTTCCCCCCCTTCCAGTTCATCCTTGGGACCAATTGCAGAGTGTAGGAAAGAGCAGTGTCAAGACGCTGATTCTCCAAGTGGGGAAATTGTTAGTAAAGCGGCTGGAATGGCGCACGCGAGCCCCAGGAGATGAAAAGTGAGGTGCGCTTTAGAAAGCTTTCCCGATCACACGGTTTCCCATCTCCTGGGATTCCCAGAGTGGTTTCGCGGTAGGAAGGTTGCCTTGAACCTGCAGAGGGGGGACCCATGGAATGGGTAGCACGCAGTAGAGCTCTAGAGGGTCTGCCTTTGCTCACCCAGCCTCAGCAATGCTCTCAGCCAGAAGATATCCAGCCTTCCGTCTTGTGCCGCTGTGGGTATAGATGTGGTCAATCCCGGTTGCATCACAGCCCCTGAACGCATTTTGGAAGAATTTCCCTCCCTCTCGCCGTGCTTCTGTCTTCTGTGTTTTGGACATGTATTTGTATAATGGGCTTTAGTTGATTTTCACTGCCGTGTGGATGCCGCTTTACACACACTTGATTCACTTACAGAGAGATATCAATACTTAGGTGTTAAGACGCTTACGAGTCTGATATAGTCTTCTGTGATGAATAGGAGCTGTTGAGTCCCGTTCACTGAGCAAGGAGTAGGTCGTGTCTATTACATATTTGCTTTTCGGAACGGTATCTGGGCTCATTTCCAAGTCGTGTTTTAGGCATCACGCCACCTCACCTTTCCGCTTAAGCAGGCATGGGTGTGTTTTGTAAAAGCGTGTGTCTGCTCTCGTTTGTAATTGAGTTCATGGGTAGCGATTTTCCCATTCCCTCTCTAAGTGATTTCCTAAGTTTCTTTTTCTGTGGGACAGATTTGACTTAGCATCATCGTACCTCAATCCACTCCTTATGCTGCTACCAGCCTTATGACGTGGATTCCATGGCTGAGGGATAGTCCATCGTACCTAAGTAGCACAGCTTCTTTGTCAATTTCTCTCTCCCCTGGCATATGAACGGTGTTCCCAAGTCGAGGTTGCTGTAAAGAGAGAAACCCTGCACCGTGGGGTGCCTGCGTCTGGTTGATTTTTAGTTTTCCCAAGATATAGGCCCATGTGTGGAGGTGCCCTACGCTCCGTGGTTCTGTTCTGTACGTGTTTTAGGAAAGAGCATACGCTTCTCCGGAGGGACTGTTGGCATTTTCCGTCCCTCCGCGCAACTGAACGAGGCTCCCTTATCTCCTTGGCCTGTCCTGCCTTTCTGATTTTACAGATTTTTTTGGCCTGCTCTTTTGCCCGGGGGGGGGGGGGGGTGAGACTTCTTTGTAGTGCTGATTTTCTCTCCCAGGCTGCTTGGTTGGCCAAAAAGGGCGTATGCGTTTTTTCCTGAATATATTCAGGAAAAAACGCATACGCCCTTTTTGGCCAAGTGCCTCATTGTCCACGTTCTGCCGCTTTTCATGTGCTGGGAAGGCCATTCCCATCTACCTCTCGAACTCCGTTTCGTGCAATTCTGCCTTGCGTTCAAATCCCCTTCGTTGCCTGACCTCAGTATATTTTTGGACGAGTGTTATCATTTAGAGGTCGGCAGGTTTGTGAAGTGCAGTGCGCCAGAGCTCCGTTTTGCAGCTCGCTTTCGTGTGAGCTGGCCGCAATAGCGCAGAATTGCTTCATGCCCTGTTGTGCTTCCGGCCGGGCAGGCTGAGCCTTTGGTGAATTCCTCTTCCTGATGGGAAATTAGAGTGACATGTGCCTCTCCGAACACGGCCAGCTTGTCTCTCATTGGTTCCCCCCCTTCCAGTTCATCCTTGGGACCAATTGCAGAGTGTAGGAAAGAGCAGTGTCAAGACGCTGATTCTCCAAGTGGGGAAATTGTTAGTAAAGCGGCTGGAATGGCGCACGCGAGCCCCAGGAGATGAAAAGTGAGGTGCGCTTTAGAAAGCTTTCCCGATCACACGGTTTCCCATCTCCTGGGATTCCCAGAGTGGTTTCGCGGTAGGAAGGTTGCCTTGAACCTGCAGAGGGGGGACCCATGGAATGGGTAGCACGCAGTAGAGCTCTAGAGGGTCTGCCTTTGCTCACCCAGCCTCAGCAATGCTCTCAGCCAGAAGATATCCAGCCTTCCGTCTTATGCCGCTGTGGGTATAGATGTGGTCAATCCCGGTTGCATCACAGCCCCTGAACGCATTTTGGAAGAATTTCCCTCCCTCTCGCCGTGCTTCTGTCTTCTGTGTTTTGGACATGTATTTGTATAATGGGCTTTAGCTGATTTTCACTGCCGTGTGGATGCCGCTTTACACACACTTGATTCACTTACAGAGAGATATCAATACTTAGGTGTTAAGACGCTTACGAGTCTGATATAGTCTTCTGTGATGAATAGGAGCTGTTGAGTCCCGTTCACTGAGCAAGGAGTAGGTCGTGTCTATTACATATTTGCTTTTCGGAACGGTATCTGGGCTCATTTCCAAGTCGTGTTTTAGGCATCACGCCACCTCACCTTTCCGCTTAAGCAGGCATGGGTGTGTTTTGTAAAAGCGTGTGTCTGCTCTCGTTTGTAATTGAGTTCATGGGTAGCGATTTTCCCATTCCCTCTCTAAGTGATTTCCTAAGTTTCTTTTTCTGTGGGACAGATTTCACTTAGCATCATCGTACCTCAATCCACTCCTTATGCTGCTACCAGCCTTATGACGTGGATTCCATGGCTGAGGGATAGTCCATCGTACCTAAGTAGCACAGCTTCTTTGTCAATTTCTCTCTCCCCTGGCATATGAACGGTGTTCCCAAGTCGAGGTTGTTGTAAAGAGAGAAACCCTACACCGTGGGGTGCCTGCGTCTGGTTGATTTTTAGTTTTCCCAAGATATAGGCCCATGTGTGGAGGTGCCCTGCGCTCCGTGGTTCTGTTCTGTACGTGTTTTAGGAAAGAGCATACGCTTCTCCGGAGGGACTGTTGGCATTTTCCGTCCCTCCGCGCAACTGAACGAGGCTCCCTTATCTCCTTGGCCTGTCCTGCCTTTCTGATTTTACAGATTTTTTTGGCTGGCTCTCTTGCCCGGGGGGGGGGGGGGGGGGGTGAGACTTCTTTGTAGTGCTGATTTTCTCTCCCAGGCTGCTTGGTTGGCCAAAAAGGGCGTATGCGTTTTTTCCTGAATATATTCAGGAAAAAACGCATACGCCCTTTTTGGCCAAGTGCCTCATTGTCCACGTTCTGCCGCTTTTCATGTGCTGGGAAGGCCATTCCCATCTACCTCTCGAACTCCGTTTCGTGCAATTCTGCCTTGCGTTCAAATGCCCTTCGTTGCCTGACCTCAGTATATTTTTGGACGAGTGTTATCATTTAGAGGTCGGCAGGTTTGTGAAGTGCAGTGCGCCAGAGCTCCGTTTTGCAGCTCGCTTTCGTGTGAGCTGGCCGCAATAGCGCAGAATTGCTTCATGCCCTGTTGTGCTTCCGGCCGGGCAGGCTGAGCCTTTGGTGAATTCCTCTTCGTGATGGGAAATTAGAGTGACATGTGCCTCTCCGAACACGGCCAGCTTGTCTCTCATTGGTTCCCCCCCTTCCAGTTCATCCTTGGGACCAATTGCAGAGTGTAGGAAAGAGCAGTGTCAAGACGCTGATTCTCCAAGTGGGGAAATTGTTAGTAAAGCGGCTGGAATGGCGCACGCGAGCCCCAGGAGATGAAAAGTGAGGTGCGCTTTAGAAAGCTTTCCCGATCACACGGTTTCCCATCTCCTGGGATTCCCAGAGTGGTTTCGCGGTAGGAAGGTTGCCTTGAACCTGCAGAGGGGCGACCCATGGAATGGGTAGCAGGCAGTAGAGCTCTAGAGGGTCTGCCTTTGCTCTCCCAACCTCAGCAATGCTCTCAGCCAGAAGATATCCAGCCTTCCGTCTTATGCCGCTGTGGGTATAGATGTGGTCAATCCCGGTTGCATCACAGCCCCTGAACGCATTTTGGAAGAATTTCCCTCCCTCTCGCCGTGCTTCTGTCTTCTGTGTTTTGGACATGTATTTGTATAATGGGCTTTAGCTGATTTTCACTGCCGTGTGGATGCCGCTTTACACACACTTGATTCACTTACAGAGAGATATCAATACTTAGGTGTTAAGACGCTTACGAGTCTGATATAGTCTTCTGTGATGAATAGGAGCTGTTGAGTCCCGTTCACTGAGCAAGGAGTAGGTCGTGTCTATTACATATTTGCTTTTCGGAACGGTATCTGGGCTCATTTCCAAGTCGTGTTTTAGGCATCACGCCACCTGACCTTTCCGCTTAAGCAGGCATGGGTGTGTTTTGTAAAAGCGTGTGTCTGCTCTCGTTTGTAATTGAGTTCATGGGTAGCGATTTTCCCATTCCCTCTCTAAGTGATTTCCTAAGTTTCTTTTTCTGTGGGACAGATTTCACTTAGCATCATCGTACCTCAATCCACTCCTTATGCTGCTACCAGCCTTATGACGTGGATTCCATGGCTGAGGGATAGTCCATCGTACCTAAGTAGCACAGCTTCTTTGTCAATTTCTCTCTCCCCTGGCATATGAACGGTGTTCCCAAGTCGAGGTTGTTGTAAAGAGAGAAACCCTGCACCGTGGGGTGCCTGCGTCTGGTTGATTTTTAGTTTTCCCAAGATATAGGCCCATGTGTGGAGGTGCCCTACGCTCCGTGGTTCTGTTCTGTACGTGTTTTAGGAAAGAGCATACGCTTCTCCGGAGGGACTGTTGGCATTTTCCGTCCCTCCGCGCAACTGAACGAGGCTCCCTTATCTCCTTGGCCTGTCCTGCCTTTCTGATTTTACAGATTTTTTTGGCTGGCTCTTTTGCCCGGGGGGGGGGGGGTGTGAGACTTCTTTGTAGTGCTGATTTTCTCTCCCAGGCTGCTTGGTTGGCCAAAAAGGGCGTATGCGTTTTTTCCTGAATATATTCAGGAAAAAACGCATACGCCCTTTTTGGCCAAGTGCCTCATTGTCCACGTTCTGCCGCTTTTCATGTGCTGGGAAGGCCATTCCCATCTACCTCTCGAACTCCGTTTCGTGCAATTCTGCCTTGCGTTCAAATCCCCTTCGTTGCCTGACCTCAGTATATTTTTGGACGAGTGTTATCATTTAGAGGTCGGCAGGTTTGTGAAGTGCAGTGCGCCAGAGCTCCGTTTTGCAGCTCGCTTTCGTGTGAGCTGGCCGCAATAGCGCAGAATTGCTTCATGCCCTGTTGTGCTTCCGGCCGGGCAGGCTGAGCCTTTGGTGAATTCCTCTTCGTGATGGGAAATTAGAGTGACATGTGCCTCTCCGAACACGGCCAGCTTGTCTCTCATTGGTTCCCCCCCTTCCAGTTCATCCTTGGGACCAATTGCAGAGTGTAGGAAAGAGCAGTGTCAAGACGCTGATTCTCCAAGTGGGGAAATTGTTAGTAAAGCGGCTGGAATGGCGCACGCGAGCCCCAGGAGATGAAAAGTGAGGTGCGCTTTAGAAAGCTTTCCCGATCACACGGTTTCCCATCTCCTGGGATTCCCAGAGTGGTTTCGCGGTAGGAAGGTTGCCTTGAACCTGCAGAAGGGGGAACCATGGAATGGGTAGCACGCAGTAGAGCTCTAGAGGGTCTGCCTTTGCTCACCCAGCCTCAGCAATGCTCTCAGCCAGAAGATATCCAGCCTTCCGTCTTATGCCGCTGTGGGTATAGATGTGGTCAATCCCGGTTGCATCACAGCCCCTGAACGCATTTTGGAAGAATTTCCCTCCCTCTCGCCGTGCTTCTGTCTTCTGTGTTTTGGACATGTATTTGTATAATGGGCTTTAGCTGATTTTCACTGCCGTGTGGATGCCGCTTTACACACACTTGATTCACTTACAGAGAGATATCAATACTTAGGTGTTAAGACGCTTACGAGTCTGATATAGTCTTCTGTGATGAATAGGAGCTGTTGAGTCCCGTTCACTGAGCAAGGAGTAGGTCGTGTCTATTACATATTTGCTTTTCGGAACGGTATCTGGGCTCATTTCCAAGTCGTGTTTTAGGCATCACGCCACCTCACCTTTCCGCTTAAGCAGGCATGGGTGTGTTTTGTAAAAGCGTGTGTCTGCTCTCGTTTGTAATTGAGTTCATGGGTAGCGATTTTCCCATTCCCTCTCTAAGTGATTTCCTAAGTTTCTTTTTCTGTGGGACAGATTTCACTTAGCATCATCGTACCTCAATCCACTCCTTATGCTGCTACCAGCCTTATGACGTGGATTCCATGGCTGAGGGATAGTCCATCGTACCTAAGTAGCACAGCTTCTTTGTCAATTTCTCTCTCCCCTGGCATATGAACGGTGTTCCCAAGTCGAGGTTGTTGTAAAGAGAGAAACCCTACACCGTGGGGTGCCTGCGTCTGGTTGATTTTTAGTTTTCCCAAGATATAGGCCCATGTGTGGAGGTGCCCTACGCTCCGTGGTTCTGTTCTGTACGTGTTTTAGGAAAGAGCATACGCTTCTCCGGAGGGACTGTTGGCATTTTCCGTCCCTCCGCGCAACTGAACGAGGGTCCCTTATCTCCTTGGCCTGTCCTGCCTTTCTGATTTTACAGATTTTTTTGGCCGGCTCTCTTGCCCGGGGTGGGGGGGGGGTGAGACTTCTTTGTAGTGCTGATTTTCTCTCCCAGGCTGCTTGGTTGGCCAAAAAGGGCGTATGCGTTTTTTCCTGAATATATTCAGGAAAAAACGCATACGCCCTTTTTGGCCAAGTGCCTCATTGTCCACGTTCTGCCGCTTTTCATGTGCTGGGAAGGCCATTCCCATCTACCTCTCGAACTCCGTTTCGTGCAATTCTGCCTTGCGTTCAAATCCCCTTCGTTGCCTGACCTCAGTATATTTTTGGACGAGTGTTATCATTTAGAGGTCGGCAGGTTTGTGAAGTGCAGTGCGCCAGAGCTCCGTTTTGCAGCTCGCTTTCGTGTGAGCTGGCCGCAATAGCGCAGAATTGCTTCATGCCCTGTTGTGCTTCCGGCCGGGCAGGCTGAGCCTTTGGTGAATTCCTCTTCGTGATGGGAAATTAGAGTGACATGTGCCTCTCCGAACACGGCCAGCTTGTCTCTCATTGGTTCCCCCCCTTCCAGTTCATCCTTGGGACCAATTGCAGAGTGTAGGAAAGAGCAGTGTCAAGACGCTGATTCTCCAAGTGGGGAAATTGTTAGTAAAGCGGCTGGAATGGCGCACGCGAGCCCCAGGAGATGAAAAGTGAGGTGCGCTTTAGAAAGCTTTCCCGATCACACGGTTTCCCATCTCCTGGGATTCCCAGAGTGGTTTCGCGGTAGGAAGGTTGCCTTGAACCTGCAGAGGGGGGACCCATGGAATGGGTAGCACGCAGTAGAGCTCTAGAGGGTCTGCCTTTGCTCACCCCAGCCTCAGCAATGCTCTCAGCCAGAAGATATCCAGCCTTCCGTCTTATGCCGCTGTGGGTATAGATGTGGTCAATCCCGGTTGCATCACAGCCCCTGAACGCATTTTTGGAAGAATTTCCCTCCCTCTCGCCGTGCTTCTGTCTTCTGTGTTTTGGACATGTATTTGTATAATGGGCTTTAGCTGATTTTCACTGCCGTGTGGATGCCGCTTTACACACACTTGATTCACTTACAGAGAGATATCAATACTTAGGTGTTAAGACGCTTACGAGTCTGATATAGTCTTCTGTGATGAATAGGAGCTGTTGAGTCCCGTTCACTGAGCAAGGAGTAGGTCGTGTCTATTACATATTTGCTTTTCGGAACGGTATCTGGGCTCATTTCCAAGTCGTGTTTTAGGCATCACGCCACCTGACCTTTCCGCTTAAGCAGGCATGGGTGTGTTTTGTAAAAGCGTGTGTCTGCTCTCGTTTGTAATTGAGTTCATGGGTAGCGATTTTCCCATTCCCTCTCTAAGTGATTTCCTAAGTTTCTTTTTCTGTGGGACAGATTTCACTTAGCATCATCGTACCTCAATCCACTCCTTATGCTGCTACCAGCCTTATGACGTGGATTCCATGGCTGAGGGATAGTTCATCGTACCTAAGTAGCACAGCTTCTTTGTCAATTTCTCTCTCCCCTGGCATATGAACGGTGTTCCCAGTCGAGGTTGTTGTAAAGAGAGAAACCCTGCACCGTGGGGTGCCTGCGTCTGGTTGATTTTTAGTTTTCCCAAGATATAGGCCCATGTGTGGAGGTGCCCTACGCTCCGTGGTTCTGTTCTGTACGTGTTTTAGGAAAGAGCATACGCTTCTCCGGAGGGACTGTTGGCATTTTCCGTCCCTCGCGCAACTGAACGAGGCTCCCTTATCTCCTTGGCCTGTCCTGCCTTTCTGATTTTACAGATTTTTTTGGCTGGCTCTTTTGCCCGGGGGGGGGGGGGGGTGTGAGACTTCTTTGTAGTGCTGATTTTCTCTCCCAGGCTGCTTGGTTGGCCAAAAAGGGCGTATGCGTTTTTTCCTGAATATATTCAGGAAAAAACGCATACGCCCTTTTTGGCCAAGTGCCTCATTGTCCACGTTCTGCCGCTTTTCATGTGCTGGGAAGGCCATTCCCATCTACCTCTCGAACTCCGTTTCGTGCAATTCTGCCTTGCGTTCAAATCCCCTTCGTTGCCTGACCTCAGTATATTTTTGGACGAGTGTTATCATTTAGAGGTCGGCAGGTTTGTGAAGTGCAGTGCGCCAGAGCTCCGTTTTGCAGCTCGCTTTCGTGTGAGCTGGCCGCAATAGCGCAGAATTGCTTCATGCCCTGTTGTGCTTCCGGCCGGGCAGGCTGAGCCTTTGGTGAATTCCTCTTCGTGATGGGAAATTAGAGTGACATGTGCCTCTCCGAACACGGCCAGCTTGTCTCTCATTGGTTCCCCCCCTTCCAGTTCATCCTTGGGACCAATTGCAGAGTGTAGGAAAGAGCAGTGTCAAGACGCTGATTCTCCAAGTGGGGAAATTGTTAGTAAAGCGGCTGGAATGGCGCACGCGAGCCCCAGGAGATGAAAAGTGAGGTGCGCTTTAGAAAGCTTCCCGATCACACGGTTTCCCATCTCCTGGGATTCCCAGAGTGGTTTCGCGGTAGGAAGGTTGCCTTGAACCTGCAGAAGGGGGAACCATGGAATGGGTAGCATGCAGTAGAGCTCTAGAGGGTCTGCCTTTGCTCACCCAGCCTCAGCAATGCTCTCAGCCAGAAGATATCCAGCCTTCCGTCTTATGCCGCTGTGGGTATAGATGTGGTCCAATCCCGGTTGCATCACAGCCCCTGAACGCATTTTGGAAGAATTTCCCTCCCTCTCGCCGTGCTTCTGTCTTCTGTGTTTTGGACATGTATTTGTATAATGGGCTTTAGCTGATTTTCACTGCCGTGTGGATGCCGCTTTACACACACTTGATTCACTTACAGAGAGATATCAATACTTAGGTGTTAAGACGCTTACGAGTCTGATATAGTCTTCTGTGATGAATAGGAGCTGTTGAGTCCCGTTCACTGAGCAAGGAGTAGGTCGTGTCTATTACATATTTGCTTTCGGAACGGTATCTGGGCTCATTTCCAAGTCGTGTTTTAGGCATCACGCCACCTGACCTTTCCGCTTAAGCAGGCATGGGTGTGTTTTGTAAAAGCGTGTGTCTGCTCTCGTTTGTAATTGAGTTCATGGGTAGCGATTTTCCCATTCCCTCTCTAAGTGATTTCCTAAGTTTCTTTTTCTGTGGGACAGATTTCACTTAGCATCATCGTACCTCAATCCACTCCTTATGCTGCTACCAGCCTTATGACGTGGATTCCATGGCTGAGGGATAGTCCATCGTACCTAAGTAGCACAGCTTCTTTGTCAATTTCTCTCTCCCCTGGCATATGAACGGTGTTCCCAAGTCGAGGTTGTTGTAAAGAGAGAAACCCTACACCGTGGGGTGCCTGCGTCTGGTTGATTTTTAGTTTTCCCAAGATATAGGCCCATGTGTGGAGGTGCCCTACGCTCCGTGGTTCTGTTCTGTACGTGTTTTAGGAAAGAGCATACGCTTCTCCGGAGGGACTGATGGCATTTTCCGTCCCTCCGCGCAACTGAACGAGGCTCCCTTATCTCCTTGGCCTGTCCTGCCTTTCTGATTTTACAGATTTTTTTGGCGGCTCTCTTGCCCGGGGGGGGGGGGGGGGGTGAGACTTCTTTGTAGTGCTGATTTTCTCTCCCAGGCTGCTTGGTTGGCCAAAAAGGGCGTATGCGTTTTTTCCTGAATATATTCAGGAAAAAACGCATACGCCCTTTTTGGCCAAGTGCCTCATTGTCCACGTTCTGCCGCTTTTCATGTGCTGGGAAGGCCATTCCCATCTACCTCTCGAACTCCGTTTCGTGCAATTCTGCCTTGCGTTCAAATCCCCTTCGTTGCCTGACCTCAGTATATTTTTGGACGAGTGTTATCATTTAGAGGTCGGCAGGTTTGTGAAGTGCAGTGCGCCAGAGCTCCGTTTTGCAGCTCGCTTTCGTGTGAGCTGGCCGCAATAGCGCAGAATTGCTTCATGCCCTGTTGTGCTTCCGGCCGGGCAGGCTGAGCCTTTGGTGAATTCCTCTTCGTGATGGGAAATTAGAGTGACATGTGCCTCTCCGAACACGGCCAGCTTGTCTCTCATTGGTTCCCCCCCTTCCAGTTCATCCTTGGGACCAATTGCAGAGTGTAGGAAAGAGCAGTGTCAAGACGCTGATTCTCCAAGTGGGGAAATTGTTAGTAAAGCGGCTGGAATGGCGCACGCGAGCCCCAGGAGATGAAAAGTGAGGTGCGCTTTAGAAAGCTTTCCCGATCACACGGTTTCCCATCTCCTGGGATTCCCAGAGTGGTTTCGCGGTAGGAAGGTTGCCTTGAACCTGCAGAGGGGGGACCCATGGAATGGGTAGCACGCAGTAGAGCTCTAGAGGGTCTGCCTTTGCTCACCCAGCCTCAGCAATGCTCTCAGCCAGAAGATATCCAGCCTTCCGTCTTATGCCGCTGTGGGTATAGATGTGGTCAATCCCGGTTGCATCACAGCCCCTGAACGCATTTTGGAAGAATTTCCCTCCCTCTCGCCGTGCTTCTGTCTTCTGTGTTTTGGACATGTATTTGTATAATGGGCTTTAGCTGATTTTCACTGCCGTGTGGATGCCGCTTTACACACACTTGATTCACTTACAGAGAGATATCAATACTTAGGTGTTAAGACGCTTACGAGTCTGATATAGTCTTCTGTGATGAATAGGAGCTGTTGAGTCCCGTTCACTGAGCAAGGAGTAGGTCGTGTCTATTACATATTTGCTTTTCGGAACGGTATCTGGGCTCATTTCCAAGTCGTGTTTTAGGCATCACGCCACCTCACCTTTCCGCTTAAGCAGGCATGGGTGTGTTTTGTAAAAGCGTGTGTCTGCTCTCGTTTGTAATTGAGTTCATGGGTAGCGATTTTCCCATTCCCTCTCTAAGTGATTTCCTAAGTTTCTTTTTCTGTGGGACAGATTTCACTTAGCATCATCGTACCTCAATCCACTCCTTATGCTGCTACCAGCCTTATGACGTGGATTCCATGGCTGAGGGATAGTCCATCGTACCTAAGTAGCACAGCTTCTTTGTCAATTTCTCTCTCCCCTGGCATATGAACGGTGTTCCCAAGTCGAGGTTGTTGTAAAGAGAGAAACCCTACACCGTGGGGTGCCTGCGTCTGGTTGATTTTTAGTTTTCCCAAGATATAGGCCCATGTGTGGAGGTGCCCTACGCTCCGTGGTTCTGTTCTGTACGTGTTTTAGGAAAGAGCATACGCTTCTCCGGAGGGACTGTTGGCATTTTCCGTCCCTCCGCGCAACTGAACGAGGGTCCCTTATCTACTTGGCCTGTCCTGCCTTTCTGATTTTACAGATTTTTTTGGCCGGCTCTTTTGCCCGGGGGGGGGGGGGGTGAGACTTCTTTGTAGTGCTGATTTTCTCTCCCAGGCTGCTTGGTTGGCCAAAAAGGGCGTATGCGTTTTTTCCTGAATATATTCAGGAAAAAACGCATACGCCCTTTTTGGCCAAGTGCCTCATTGTCCACGTTCTGCCGCTTTTCATGTGCTGGGAAGGCCATTCCCATCTACCTCTCGAACTCCGTTTCGTGCAATTCTGCCTTGCGTTCAAATCCCCTTCGTTGCCTGACCTCAGTATATTTTTGGACGAGTGTTATCATTTAGAGGTCGGCAGGTTTGTGAAGTGCAGTGCGCCAGAGCTCCGTTTTGCAGCTCGCTTTCGTGTGAGCTGGCCGCAATAGCGCAGAATTGCCTCATGCCCTGTTGTGCTTCCGGCCGGGCAGGCTGAGCCTTTGGTGAATTCCTCTTCGTGATGGGAAATTAGAGTGACATGTGCCTCTCCGAACACGGCCAGCTTGTCTCTCATTGGTTCCCCCCCTTCCAGTTCATCCTTGGGACCAATTGCAGAGTGTAGGAAAGAGCAGTGTCAAGACGCTGATTCTCCAAGTGGGGAAATTGTTAGTAAAGCGGCTGGAATGGCGCACGCGAGCCCCAGGAGATGAAAAGTGAGGTGCGCTTTAGAAAGCTTTCCCGATCACACGGTTTCCCATCTCCTGGGATTCCCAGAGTGGTTTCGCGGTAGGAAGGTTGCCTTGAACCTGCAGAGGGGGGACCCATGGAATGGGTAGCACGCAGTAGAGCTCTAGAGGGTCTGCCTTTGCTCACCCAGCCTCAGCAATGCTCTCAGCCAGAAGATATCCAGCCTTCCGTCTTGTGCCGCTGTGGGTATAGATGTGGTCAATCCCGGTTGCATCACAGCCCCTGAACGCATTTTGGAAGAATTTCCCTCCCTCTCGCCGTGCTTCTGTCTTCTGTGTTTTGGACATGTATTTGTATAATGGGCTTTAGCTGATTTTCACTGCCGTGTGGATGCCGCTTTACACACACTTGATTCACTTACAGAGAGATATCAATACTTAGGTGTTAAGACGCTTACGAGTCTGATATAGTCTTCTGTGATGAATAGGAGCTGTTGAGTCCCGTTCACTGAGCAAGGAGTAGGTCGTGTCTATTACATATTTGCTTTTCGGAACGGTATCTGGGCTCATTTCCAAGTCGTGTTTTAGGCATCACGCCACCTGACCTTTCCGCTTAAGCAGGCATGGGTGTGTTTTGTAAAAGCGTGTGTCTGCTCTCGTTTGTAATTGAGTTCATGGGTAGCGATTTTCCCATTCCCTCTCTAAGTGATTTCCTAAGTTTCTTTTTCTGTGGGACAGATTTCACTTAGCATCATCGTACCTCAATCCACTCCTTATGCTGCTACCAGCCTTATGACGTGGATTCCATGGCTGAGGGATAGTCCATCGTACCTAAGTAGCACAGCTTCTTTGTCAATTTCTCTCTCCCCTGGCATATGAACGGTGTTCCCAAGTCGAGGTTGCTGTAAAGAGAGAAACCCTGCACCGTGGGGTGCCTGCGTCTGGTTGATTTTTAGTTTTCCCAAGATATAGGCCCATGTGTGGAGGTGCCCTACGCTCCGTGGTTCTGTTCTGTACGTGTTTTAGGAAAGAGCATACGCTTCTCCGGAGGGACTGTTGGCATTTTCCGTCCCTCCGCGCAACTGAACGAGGCTCCCTTATCTCCTTGGCCTGTCCTGCCTTTCTGATTTTACAGATTTTTTTGGCCGGCTCTTTTGCCCGGGGGGGGGGGGGGGGGTGAGACTTCTTTGTAGTGCTGATTTTCTCTCCCAGGCTGCTTGGTTGGCCAAAAAGGGCGTATGCGTTTTTTCCTGAATATATTCAGGAAAAAACGCATACGCCCTTTTTGGCCAAGTGCCTCATTGTCCACGTTCTGCCGCTTTTCATGTGCTGGGAAGGCCATTCCCATCTACCTCTCGAACTCCGTTTCGTGCAATTCTGCCTTGCGTTCAAATCCCCTTCGTTGCCTGACCTCAGTATATTTTTGGACGAGTGTTATCATTTAGAGGTCGGCAGGTTTGTGAAGTGCAGTGCGCCAGAGCTCCGTTTTGCAGCTCGCTTTCGTGTGAGCTGGCCGCAATAGCGCAGAATTGCTTCATGCCCTGTTGTGCTTCCGGCCGGGCAGGCTGAGCCTTTGGTGAATTCCTCTTCGTGATGGGAAATTAGAGTGACATGTGCCTCTCCGAACACGGCCAGCTTGTCTCTCATTGGTTCCCCCCCTTCCAGTTCATCCTTGGGACCAATTGCAGAGTGTAGGAAAGAGCAGTGTCAAGACGCTGATTCTCCAAGTGGGGAAATTGTTAGTAAAGCGGCTGGAATGGCGCACGCGAGCCCCAGGAGATGAAAAGTGAGGTGCGCTTTAGAAAGCTTTCCCGATCACACGGTTTCCCATATCCTGGGATTCCCAGAGTGGTTTCGCGGTAGGAAGGTTGCCTTGAACCTGCAGAGGGGGGACCCATGGAATGGGTAGCACGCAGTAGAGCTCTAGAGGGTCTGCCTTTGCTCACCCAGCCTCAGCAATGCTCTCAGCCAGAAGATATCCAGCCTTCCGTCTTATGCCGCTGTGGGTATAGATGTGGTCAATCCCGGTTGCATCACAGCCCCTGAACGCATTTTGGAAGAATTTCCCTCCCTCTCGCCGTGCTTCTGTCTTCTGTGTTTTGGACATGTATTTGTATAATGGGCTTTAGCTGATTTTCACTGCCGTGTGGATGCCGCTTTACACACACTTGATTCACTTACAGAGAGATATCAATACTTAGGTGTTAAGACGCTTACGAGTCTGATATAGTCTTCTGTGATGAATAGGAGCTGTTGAGTCCCGTTCACTGAGCAAGGAGTAGGTCGTGTCTATTACATATTTGCTTTTCGGAACGGTATCTGGGCTCATTTCCAAGTCGTGTTTTAGGCATCACGCCACCTCACCTTTCCGCTTAAGCAGGCATGGGTGTGTTTTGTAAAAGCGTGTGTCTGCTCTCGTTTGTAATTGAGTTCATGGGTAGCGATTTTCCCATTCCCTCTCTAAGTGATTTCCTAAGTTTCTTTTTCTGTGGGACAGATTTCACTTAGCATCATCGTACCTCAATCCACTCCTTATGCTGCTACCAGCCTTATGACGTGGATTCCATGGCTGAGGGATAGTCCATCGTACCTAAGTAGCACAGCTTCTTTGTCAATTTCTCTCTCCCCTGGCATATGAACGGTGTTCCCAAGTCGAGGTTGTTGTAAAGAGAGAAACCCTACACCGTGGGGTGCCTGCGTCTGGTTGATTTTTAGTTTTCCCAAGATATAGGCCCATGTGTGGAGGTGCCCTGCGCTCCGTGGTTCTGTTCTGTACGTGTTTTAGGAAAGAGCATACGCTTCTCCGGAGGGACTGTTGGCATTTTCCGTCCCTCCGCGCAACTGAACGAGGCTCCCTTATCTCCTTGGCCTGTCCTGCCTTCTGATTTTACAGATTTTTTGGCCGGCTCTTTTGCCCGGGGGGGGGGGGGGGTGAGACTTCTTTGT
Organism: Kogia breviceps; assembly: GCF_026419965.1. Taxonomy (NCBI): domain Eukaryota; kingdom Metazoa; phylum Chordata; class Mammalia; order Artiodactyla; family Physeteridae; genus Kogia; species Kogia breviceps. The sequence goes on from NC_081317.1 coordinate 80,328,552, forward strand.
AGTGCTGATTTTCTCTCCCAGGCTGCTTGGTTGGCCAAAAAGGGCGTATGCGTTTTTTCCTGAAAACACGCATACGCCCTTTTTGGCCAAGTGCCTCATTGTCCACGTTCTGCCGCTTTTCATGTGCTGGGAAGGCCATTCCCATCTACCTCTCGAACTCCGTTTCGTGCAATTCTGCCTTGCGTTCAAATCCCCTTCGTTGCCTGACCTCAGTATATTTTTGGACGAGTGTTATCATTTAGAGGTCGGCAGGTTTGTGAAGTGCAGTGCGCCAGAGCTCCGTTTTGCAGCTCGCTTTCGTGTGAGCTGGCCGCAATAGCGCAGAATTGCTTCATGCCCTGTTGTGCTTCCGGCCGGGCAGGCTGAGCCTTTGGTGAATTCCTCTTCGTGATGGGAAATTAGAGTGACATGTGCCTCTCCGAACACGGCCAGCTTGTCTCTCATTGGTTCCCCCCCTTCCAGTTCATCCTTGGGACCAATTGCAGAGTGTAGGAAAGAGCAGTGTCAAGACGCTGATTCTCCAAGTGGGGAAATTGTTAGTAAAGCGGCTGGAATGGCGCACGCGAGCCCCAGGAGATGAAAAGTGAGGTGCGCTTTAGAAAGCTTTCCCGATCACACGGTTTCCCATCTCCTGGGATTCCCAGAGTGGTTTCGCGGTAGGAAGGTTGCCTTGAACCTGCAGAGGGGGGACCCATGGAATGGGTAGCACGCAGTAGAGCTCTAGAGGGTCTGCCTTTGCTCACCCAGCCTCAGCAATGCTCTCAGCCAGAAGATATCCAGCCTTCCGTCTTATGCCGCTGTGGGTATAGATGTGGTCAATCCCGGTTGCATCACAGCCCCTGAACGCATTTTGGAAGAATTTCCCTCCCTCTCGCCGTGCTTCTGTCTTCTGTGTTTTGGACATGTATTTGTATAATGGGCTTTAGCTGATTTTCACTGCCGTGTGGATGCCGCTTTACACACACTTGATTCACTTACAGAGAGATATCAATACTTAGGTGTTAAGACGCTTACGAGTCTGATATAGTCTTCTGTGATGAATAGGAGCTGTTGAGTCCCGTTCACTGAGCAAGGAGTAGGTCGTGTCTATTACATATTTGCTTTTCGGAACGGTATCTGGGCTCATTTCCAAGTCGTGTTTTAGGCATCACGCCACCTGACCTTTCCGCTTAAGCAGGCATGGGTGTGTTTTGTAAAAGCGTGTGTCTGCTCTCGTTTGTAATTGAGTTCATGGGTAGCGATTTTCCCATTCCCTCTCTAAGTGATTTCCTAAGTTTCTTTTTCTGTGGGACAGATTTCACTTAGCATCATCGTACCTCAATCCACTCCTTATGCTGCTACCAGCCTTATGACGTGGATTCCATGGCTGAGGGATAGTCCATCGTACCTAAGTAGCACAGCTTCTTTGTCAATTTCTCTCTCCCCTGGCATATGAACGGTGTTCCCAAGTCGAGGTTGTTGTGAAGAGAGAAACCCTACACCGTGGGGTGCCTGCGTCTGGTTGATTTTTAGTTTTCCCAAGATATAGGCCCATGTGTGGAGGTGCCCTGCGCTCCGTGGTTCTGTTCTGTACGTGTTTTAGGAAAGAGCATACGCTTCTCCGGAGGGACTGTTGGCATTTTCCGTCCCTCCGCGCAACTGAACGAGGCTCCCTTATCTCCTTGGCCTGTCCTGCATTTCTGATTTTACAGATTTTTTTGGCCGGCTCTCTTGCCCGGGGTGGGGGGGTGGTGAGACTTCTTTGTAGTGCTGATTTTCTCTCCCAGGCTGCTTGGTTGGCCAAAAAGGGCGTATGCGTTTTTTCCTGAATATATTCAGGAAAAAACGCATACGCCCTTTTTGGCCAAGTGCCTCATTGTCCACGTTCTGCCGCTTTTCATGTGCTGGGAAGGCCATTCCCATCTACCTCTCGAACTCCGTTTCGTGCAATTCTGCCTTGCGTTCAAATGCCCTTCGTTGCCTGACCTCAGTATATTTTTGGACGAGTGTTATCATTTAGAGGTCGGCAGGTTTGTGAAGTGCAGTGCGCCAGAGCTCCGTTTTGCAGCTCGCTTTCGTGTGAGCTGGCCGCAATAGCGCAGAATTGCTTCATGCCCTGTTGTGCTTCCGGCCGGGCAGGCTGAGCCTTTGGTGAATTCCTCTTCGTGATGGGAAATTAGAGTGACATGTGCCTCTCCGAACACGGCCAGCTTGTCTCTCATTGGTTCCCCCTCTTCCAGTTCATCCTTGGGACCAATTGCAGAGTGTAGGAAAGAGCAGTGTCAAGACGCTGATTCTCCAAGTGGGGAAATTGTTAGTAAAGCGGCTGGAATGGCGCACGCGAGCCCCAGGAGATGAAAAGTGAGGTGCGCTTTAGAAAGCTTTCCCGATCACACGGTTTCCCATCTCCTGGGATTCCCAGAGTGGTTTCGCGGTAGGAAGGTTGCCTTGAACCTGCAGAGGGGGGACCCATGGAATGGGTAGCACGCAGTAGAGCTGTAGAGGGTCTGCCTTTGCTCACCCAGCCTCAGCAATGCTCTCAGCCAGAAGATATCCAGCCTTCCGTCTTATGCCGCTGTGGGTATAGATGTGGTCAATCCCGGTTGCATCACAGCCCCTGAACGCATTTTGGAAGAATTTCCCTCCCTCTCGCCGTGCTTCTGTCTTCTGTGTTTTGGACATGTATTTGTATAATGGGCTTTAGCTGGTTTTCACTGCCGTGTGGATGCCGCTTTACACACACTTGATTCACTTACAGAGAGATATCAATACTTAGGTGTTAAGACGCTTACGAGTCTGATATAGTCTTCTGTGATGAATAGGAGCTGTTGAGTCCCGTTCACTGAGCAAGGAGTAGGTCGTGTCTATTACATATTTGCTTTTCGGAACGGTATCTGGGCTCATTTCCAAGTCGTGTTTTAGGCATCACGCCACCTGACCTTTCCGCTTAAGCAGGCATGGGTGTGTTTTGTAAAAGCGTGTGTCTGCTCTCGTTTGTAATTGAGTTCATGGGTAGCGATTTTCCCATTCCCTCTCTAAGTGATTTCCTAAGTTTCTTTTTCTGTGGGACAGATTTCACTTAGCATCATCGTACCTCAATCCACTCCTTATGCTGCTACCAGCCTTATGACGTGGATTCCATGGCTGAGGGATAGTCCATCGTACCTAAGTAGCACAGCTTCTTTGTCAATTTCTCTCTCCCCTGGCATATGAACGGTGTTCCGAAGTCGAGGTTGTTGTAAAGAGAGAAACCCTACACCGTGGGGTGCCTGCGTCTGGTTGATTTTTAGTTTTCCCAAGATATAGGCCCATGTGTGGAGGTGCCCTACGCTCCGTGGTTCTGTTCTGTACGTGTTTTAGGAAAGAGCATACGCTTCTCCGGAGGGACTGTTGGCATTTTCCGTCCCTCCGCGCAACTGAACGAGGCTCCCTTATCTCCTTGGCCTGTCCTGCCTTTCTGATTTTACAGATTTTTTTGGCCGGCTCTTTTGCCCGGGGGGGGGGGGGGGGGGTGAGACTTCTTTGTAGTGCTGATTTTCTCTCCCAGGCTGCTTGGTTGGCCAAAAAGGGCGTATGCGTTTTTTCCTGAATATATTCAGGAAAAAACGCATACGCCCTTTTTGGCCAAGTGCCTCATTGTCCACGTTCTGCCGCTTTTCATGTGCTGGGAAGGCCATTCCCATCTACCTCTCGAACTCCGTTTCGTGCAATTCTGCCTTGCGTTCAAATCCCCTTCGTTGCCTGACCTCAGTATATTTTTGGACGAGTGTTATCATTTAGAGGTCGGCAGGTTTGTGAAGTGCAGTGCGCCAGAGCTCCGTTTTGCAGCTCGCTTTCGTGTGAGCTGGCCGCAATAGCGCAGAATTGCTTCATGCCCTGTTGTGCTTCCGGCCGGGCAGGCTGAGCCTTTGGTGAATTCCTCTTCGTGATGGGAAATTAGAGTGACATGTGCCTCTCCGAACACGGCCAGCTTGTCTCTCATTGGTTCCCCCCCTTCCAGTTCATCCTTGGGACCAATTGCAGAGTGTAGGAAAGAGCAGTGTCAAGACGCTGATTCTCCAAGTGGGGAAATTGTTAGTAAAGCGGCTGGAATGGCGCACGCGAGCCCCAGGAGATGAAAAGTGAGGTGCGCTTTAGAAAGCTTTCCCGATCACACGGTTTCCCATATCCTGGGATTCCCAGAGTGGTTTCGCGGTAGGAAGGTTGCCTTGAACCTGCAGAGGGGGGACCCATGGAATGGGTAGCACGCAGTAGAGCTCTAGAGGGTCTGCCTTTGCTCACCCAGCCTCAGCAATGCTCTCAGCCAGAAGATATCCAGCCTTCCGTCTTATGCCGCTGTGGGTATAGATGTGGTCAATCCCGGTTGCATCACAGCCCCTGAACGCATTTTGGAAGAATTTCCCTCCCTCTCGCCGTGCTTCTGTCTTCTGTGTTTTGGACATGTATTTGTATAATGGGCTTTAGCTGATTTTCACTGCCGTGTGGATGCCGCTTTACACACACTTGATTCACTTACAGAGAGATATCAATACTTAGGTGTTAAGACGCTTACGAGTCTGATATAGTCTTCTGTGATGAATAGGAGCTGTTGAGTCCCGTTCACTGAGCAAGGAGTAGGTCGTGTCTATTACATATTTGCTTTTCGGAACGGTATCTGGGCTCATTTCCAAGTCGTGTTTTAGGCATCACGCCACCTGACCTTTCCGCTTAAGCAGGCATGGGTGTGTTTTGTAAAAGCGTGTGTCTGCTCTCGTTTGTAATTGAGTTCATGGGTAGCGATTTTCCCATTCCCTCTCTAAGTGATTTCCTAAGTTTCTTTTTCTGTGGGACAGATTTCACTTAGCATCATCGTACCTCAATCCACTCCTTATGCTGCTACCAGCCTTATGACGTGGATTCCATGGCTGAGGGATAGTCCATCGTACCTAAGTAGCACAGCTTCTTTGTCAATTTCTCTCTCCCCTGGCATATGAACGGTGTTCCCAAGTCGAGGTTGTTGTAAAGAGAGAAACCCTACACCGTGGGGTGCCTGCGTCTGGTTGATTTTTAGTTTTCCCAAGATATAGGCCCATGTGTGGAGGTGCCCTACGCTCCGTGGTTCTGTTCTGTACGTGTTTTAGGAAAGAGCATACGCTTCTCCGGAGGGACTGTTGGCATTTTCCGTCCCTCCGCGCAACTGAACGAGGCTCCCTTATCTCCTTGGCCTGTCCTGCCTTTCTGATTTTACAGATTTTTTTGGCCGGCTCTTTTGCCCGGGGGGGGGGGGGGGGTGAGACTTCTTTGTAGTGCTGATTTTCTCTCCCAGGCTGCTTGGTTGGCCAAAAAGGGCGTATGCGTTTTTTCCTGAATATATTCAGGAAAAAACGCATACGCCCTTTTTGGCCAAGTGCCTCATTGTCCACGTTCTGCCGCTTTTCATGTGCTGGGAAGGCCATTCCCATCTACCTCTCGAACTCCGTTTCGTGCAATTCTGCCTTGCGTTCAAATCCCCTTCGTTGCCTGACCTCAGTATATTTTTGGACGAGTGTTATCATTTAGAGGTCGGCAGGTTTGTGAAGTGCAGTGCGCCAGAGCTCCGTTTTGCAGCTCGCTTTCGTGTGAGCTGGCCGCAATAGCACAGAATTGCTTCATGCCCTGTTGTGCTTCCGGCCGGGCAGGCTGAGCCTTTGGTGAATTCCTCTTCGTGATGGGAAATTAGAGTGACATGTGCCTCTCCGAACACGGCCAGCTTGTCTCTCATTGGTTCCCCCCCTTCCAGTTCATCCTTGGGACCAATTGCAGAGTGTAGGAAAGAGCAGTGTCAAGACGCTGATTCTCCAAGTGGGGAAATTGTTAGTAAAGCGGCTGGAATGGCGCACGCGAGCCCCAGGAGATGAAAAGTGAGGTGCGCTTTAGAAAGCTTTCCCGATCACACGGTTTCCCATCTCCTGGGATTCCCAGAGTGGTTTCGCGGTAGGAAGGTTGCCTTGAACCTGCAGAAGGGGGAACCATGGAATGGGTAGCACGCAGTAGAGCTCTAGAGGGTCTGCCTTTGCTCACCCAGCCTCAGCAATGCTCTCAGCCAGAAGATATCCAGCCTTCCGTCTTATGCCGCTGTGGGTATAGATGTGGTCAATCCCGGTTGCATCACAGCCCCTGAACGCATTTTGGAAGAATTTCCCTCCCTCTCGCCGTGCTTCTGTCTTCTGTGTTTTGGACATGTATTTGTATAATGGGCTTTAGCTGGTTTTCACTGCCGTGTGGATGCCGCTTTACACACACTTGATTCACTTACAGAGAGATATCAATACTTAGGTGTTAAGACGCTTACGAGTCTGATATAGTCTTCTGTGATGAATAGGAGCTGTTGAGTCCCGTTCACTGAGCAAGGAGTAGGTCGTGTCTATTACATATTTGCTTTTCGGAACGGTATCTGGGCTCATTTCCAAGTCGTGTTTTAGGCATCACGCCACCTGACCTTTCCGCTTAAGCAGGCATGGGTGTGTTTTGTAAAAGCGTGTGTCTGCTCTCGTTTGTAATTGAGTTCATGGGTAGCGATTTTCCCATTCCCTCTCTAAGTGATTTCCTAAGTTTCTTTTTCTGTGGGACAGATTTCACTTAGCATCATCGTACCTCAATCCACTCCTTATGCTGCTACCAGCCTTATGACGTGGATTCCATGGCTGAGGGATAGTCCATCGTACCTAAGTAGCACAGCTTCTTTGTCAATTTCTCTCTCCCCTGGCATATGAACGGTGTTCCCAAGTCGAGGTTGTTGTGAAGAGAGAAACCCTACACCGTGGGGTGCCTGCGTCTGGTTGATTTTTAGTTTTCCCAAGATATAGGCCCATGTGTGGAGGTGCCCTACGCTCCGTGGTTCTGTTCTGTACGTGTTTTAGGAAAGAGCATACGCTTCTCCGGAGGGACTGTTGGCATTTTCCGTCCCTCCGCGCAACTGAACGAGGCTCCCTTATCTCCTTGGCCTGTCCTGCCTTTCTGATTTTACAGATTTTTTTGGCCAGCTCTCTTGCCCGGGGTGGGGGGGGGGGGGTGAGACTTCTTTGTAGTGCTGATTTTCTCTCCCAGGCTGCTTGGTTGGCCAAAAAGGGCGTATGCGTTTTTTCCTGAATATATTCAGGAAAAAACGCATACGCCCTTTTTGGCCAAGTGCCTCATTGTCCACGTTCTGCCGCTTTTCATGTGCTGGGAAGGCCATTCCCATCTACCTCTCGAACTCCGTTTCGTGCAATTCTGCCTTGCGTTCAAATCCCCTTCGTTGCCTGACCTCAGTATATTTTTGGACGAGTGTTATCATTTAGAGGTCGGCAGGTTTGTGAAGTGCAGTGCGCCAGAGCTCCGTTTTGCAGCTCGCTTTCGTGTGAGCTGGCCGCAATAGCGCAGAATTGCTTCATGCCCTGTTGTGCTTCCGGCCGGGCAGGCTGAGCCTTTGGTGAATTCCTCTTCGTGATGGGAAATTAGAGTGACATGTGCCTCTCCGAACACGGCCAGCTTGTCTCTCATTGGTTCCCCCCCTTCCAGTTCATCCTTGGGACCAATTGCAGAGTGTAGGAAAGAGCAGTGTCAAGACGCTGATTCTCCAAGTGGGGAAATTGTTAGTAAAGCGGCTGGAATGGCGCACGCGAGCCCCAGGAGATGAAAAGTGAGGTGCGCTTTAGAAAGCTTTCCCGATCACACGGTTTCCCATCTCCTGGGATTCCCAGAGTGGTTTCGCGGTAGGAAGGTTGCCTTGAACCTGCAGAGGGGGGACCCATGGAATGGGTAGCACGCAGTAGAGCTCTAGAGGGTCTGCCTTTGCTCACCCAGCCTCAGCAATGCTCTCAGCCAGAAGATATCCAGCCTTCCGTCTTATGCCGCTGTGGGTATAGATGTGGTCAATCCCGGTTGCATCACAGCCCCTGAACGCATTTTGGAAGAATTTCCCTCCCTCTCGCCGTGCTTCTGTCTTCTGTGTTTTGGACATGTATTTGTATAATGGGCTTTAGCTGATTTTCACTGCCGTGTGGATGCCGCTTTACACACACTTGATTCACTTACAGAGAGATATCAATACTTAGGTGTTAAGACGCTTACGAGTCTGATATAGTCTTCTGTGATGAATAGGAGCTGTTGAGTCCCGTTCACTGAGCAAGGAGTAGGTCGTGTCTATTACATATTTGCTTTTCGGAACGGTATCTGGGCTCATTTCCAAGTCGTGTTTTAGGCATCACGCCACCTGACCTTTCCGCTTAAGCAGGCATGGGTGTGTTTTGTAAAAGCGTGTGTCTGCTCTCGTTTGTAATTGAGTTCATGGGTAGCGATTTTCCCATTCCCTCTCTAAGTGATTTCCTAAGTTTCTTTTTCTGTGGGACAGATTTCACTTAGCATCATCGTACCTCAATCCACTCCTTATGCTGCTACCAGCCTTATGACGTGGATTCCATGGCTGAGGGATAGTCCATCGTACCTAAGTAGCACAGCTTCTTTGTCAATTTCTCTCTCCCCTGGCATATGAACGGTGTTCCGAAGTCGAGGTTGTTGTAAAGAGAGAAACCCTACACCGTGGGGTGCCTGCGTCTGGTTGATTTTTAGTTTTCCCAAGATATAGGCCCATGTGTGGAGGTGCCCTACGCTCCGTGGTTCTGTTCTGTACGTGTTTTAGGAAAGAGCATACGCTTCTCCGGAGGGACTGTTGGCATTTTCCGTCCCTCCGCGCAACTGAACGAGGCTCCCTTATCTCCTTGGCCTGTCCTGCCTTTCTGATTTTACAGATTTTTTGGCCGGCTCTCTTGCCCGGGGTGGGGGGGGGGTGAGACTTCTTTGTAGTGCTGATTTTCTCTCCCAGGCTGCTTGGTTGGCCAAAAAGGGCGTATGCGTTTTTTCCTGAATATATTCAGGAAAAAACGCATACGCCCTTTTTGGCCAAGTGCCTCATTGTCCACGTTCTGCCGCTTTTCATGTGCTGGGAAGGCCATTCCCATCTACCTCTCGAACTCCGTTTCGTGCAATTCTGCCTTGCGTTCAAATCCCCTTCGTTGCCTGACCTCAGTATATTTTTGGACGAGTGTTATCATTTAGAGGTCGGCAGGTTTGTGAAGTGCAGTGCGCCAGAGCTCCGTTTTGCAGCTCGCTTTCGTGTGAGCTGGCCGCAATAGCGCAGAATTGCTTCATGCCCTGTTGTGCTTCCGGCCGGGCAGGCTGAGCCTTTGGTGAATTCCTCTTCGTGATGGGAAATTAGAGTGACATGTGCCTCTCCGAACACGGCCAGCTTGTCTCTCATTGGTTCCCCCTCTTCCAGTTCATCCTTGGGACCAATTGCAGAGTGTAGGAAAGAGCAGTGTCAAGACGCTGATTCTCCAAGTGGGGAAATTGTTAGTAAAGCGGCTGGAATGGCGCACGCGAGCCCCAGGAGATGAAAAGTGAGGTGCGCTTTAGAAAGCTTTCCCGATCACACGGTTTCCCATCTCCTGGGATTCCCAGAGTGGTTTCGCGGTAGGAAGGTTGCCTTGAACCTGCAGAGGGGGGACCCATGGAATGGGTAGCACGCAGTAGAGCTGTAGAGGGTCTGCCTTTGCTCACCCAGCCTCAGCAATGCTCTCAGCCAGAAGATATCCAGCCTTCCGTCTTATGCCGCTGTGGGTATAGATGTGGTCAATCCCGGTTGCATCACAGCCCCTGAACGCATTTTGGAAGAATTTCCCTCCCTCTCGCCGTGCTTCTGTCTTCTGTGTTTTGGACATGTATTTGTATAATGGGCTTTAGCTGGTTTTCACTGCCGTGTGGATGCCGCTTTACACACACTTGATTCACTTACAGAGAGATATCAATACTTAGGTGTTAAGACGCTTACGAGTCTGATATAGTCTTCTGTGATGAATAGGAGCTGTTGAGTCCCGTTCACTGAGCAAGGAGTAGGTCGTGTCTATTACATATTTGCTTTTCGGAACGGTATCTGGGCTCATTTCCAAGTCGTGTTTTAGGCATCACGCCACCTGACCTTTCCGCTTAAGCAGGCATGGGTGTGTTTTGTAAAAGCGTGTGTCTGCTCTCGTTTGTAATTGAGTTCATGGGTAGCGATTTTCCCATTCCCTCTCTAAGTGATTTCCTAAGTTTCTTTTTCTGTGGGACAGATTTCACTTAGCATCATCGTACCTCAATCCACTCCTTATGCTGCTACCAGCCTTATGACGTGGATTCCATGGCTGAGGGATAGTCCATCGTACCTAAGTAGCACAGCTTCTTTGTCAATTTCTCTCTCCCCTGGCATATGAACGGTGTTCCGAAGTCGAGGTTGTTGTAAAGAGAGAAACCCTACACCGTGGGGTGCCTGCGTCTGGTTGATTTTTAGTTTTCCCAAGATATAGGCCCATGTGTGGAGGTGCCCTACGCTCCGTGGTTCTGTTCTGTACGTGTTTTAGGAAAGAGCATACGCTTCTCCGGAGGGACTGTTGGCATTTTCCGTCCCTCCGCGCAACTGAACGAGGCTCCCTTATCTCCTTGGCCTGTCCTGCCTTTCTGATTTTACAGATTTTTTGGCCGGCTCTTTTGCCCGGGGGGGGGGGGGTGAGACTTCTTTGTAGTGCTGATTTTCTCTCCCAGGCTGCTTGGTTGGCCAAAAAGGGCGTATGCGTTTTTTCCTGAATATATTCAGGAAAAAACGCATACGCCCTTTTTGGCCAAGTGCCTCATTGTCCACGTTCTGCCGCTTTTCATGTGCTGGGAAGGCCATTCCCATCTACCTCTCGAACTCCGTTTCGTGCAATTCTGCCTTGCGTTCAAATCCCCTTCGTTGCCTGACCTCAGTATATTTTTGGACGAGTGTTATCATTTAGAGGTCGGCAGGTTTGTGAAGTGCAGTGCGCCAGAGCTCCGTTTTGCAGCTCGCTTTCGTGTGAGCTGGCCGCAATAGCGCAGAATTGCTTCATGCCCTGTTGTGCTTCCGGCCGGGCAGGCTGAGCCTTTGGTGAATTCCTCTTCGTGATGGGAAATTAGAGTGACATGTGCCTCTCCGAACACGGCCAGCTTGTCTCTCATTGGTTCCCCCCCTTCCAGTTCATCCTTGGGACCAATTGCAGAGTGTAGGAAAGAGCAGTGTCAAGACGCTGATTCTCCAAGTGGGGAAATTGTTAGTAAAGCGGCTGGAATGGCGCACGCGAGCCCCAGGAGATGAAAAGTGAGGTGCGCTTTAGAAAGCTTTCCCGATCACACGGTTTCCCATCTCCTGGGATTCCCAGAGTGGTTTCGCGGTAGGAAGGTTGCCTTGAACCTGCAGAGGGGGGACCCATGGAATGGGTAGCACGCAGTAGAGCTCTAGAGGGTCTGCCTTTGCTCTCCCAACCTCAGCAATGCTCTCAGCCAGAAGATATCCAGCCTTCCGTCTTATGCCGCTGTGGGTATAGATGTGGTCAATCCCGGTTGCATCACAGCCCCTGAACGCATTTTGGAAGAATTTCCCTCCCTCTCGCCGTGCTTCTGTCTTCTGTGTTTTGGACATGTATTTGTATAATGGGCTTTAGCTGGTTTTCACTGCCGTGTGGATGCCGCTTTACACACACTTGATTCACTTACAGAGAGATATCAATACTTAGGTGTTAAGACGCTTACGAGTCTGATATAGTCTTCTGTGATGAATAGGAGCTGTTGAGTCCCGTTCACTGAGCAAGGAGTAGGTCGTGTCTATTACATATTTGCTTTTCGGAACGGTATCTGGGCTCATTTCCAAGTCGTGTTTTAGGCATCACGCCACCTCACCTTTCCGCTTAAGCAGGCATGGGTGTGTTTTGTAAAAGCGTGTGTCTGCTCTCGTTTGTAATTGAGTTCATGGGTAGCGATTTTCCCATTCCCTCTCTAAGTGATTTCCTAAGTTTCTTTTTCTGTGGGACAGATTTCACTTAGCATCATCGTACCTCAATCCACTCCTTATGCTGCTACCAGCCTTATGACGTGGATTCCATGGCTGAGGGATAGTCCATCGTACCTAAGTAGCACAGCTTCTTTGTCAATTTCTCTCTCCCCTGGCATATGAACGGTGTTCCCAAGTCGAGGTTGTTGTAAAGAGAGAAACCCTACACCGTGGGGTGCCTGCGTCTGGTTGATTTTTAGTTTTCCCAAGATATAGGCCCATGTGTGGAGGTGCCCTACGCTCCGTGGTTCTGTTCTGTACGTGTTTTAGGAAAGAGCATACGCTTCTCCGGAGGGACTGTTGGCATTTTCCGTCCCTCCGCGCAACTGAACGAGGCTCCCTTATCTCCTTGGCCTGTCCTGCCTTTCTGATTTTACAGATTTTTTGGCCGGCTCTTTTGCCCGGGGGGGGGGGGGGGGGTGAGACTTCTTTGTAGTGCTGATTTTCTCTCCCAGGCTGCTTGGTTGGCCAAAAAGGGCGTATGCGTTTTTTCCTGAATATATTCAGGAAAAAACGCATACGCCCTTTTTGGCCAAGTGCCTCATTGTCCACGTTCTGCCGCTTTTCATGTGCTGGGAAGGCCATTCCCATCTACCTCTCGAACTCCGTTTCGTGCAATTCTGCCTTGCGTTCAAATGCCCTTCGTTGCCTGACCTCAGTATATTTTTGGACGAGTGTTATCATTTAGAGGTCGGCAGGTTTGTGAAGTGCAGTGCGCCAGAGCTCCGTTTTGCAGCTCGCTTTCGTGTGAGCTGGCCGCAATAGCGCAGAATTGCTTCATGCCCTGTTGTGCTTCCGGCCGGGCAGGCTGAGCCTTTGGTGAATTCCTCTTCGTGATGGGAAATTAGAGTGACATGTGCCTCTCCGAACACGGCCAGCTTGTCTCTCATTGGTTCCCCCCCTTCCAGTTCATCCTTGGGACCAATTGCAGAGTGTAGGAAAGAGCAGTGTCAAGACGCTGATTCTCCAAGTGGGGAAATTGTTAGTAAAGCGGCTGGAATGGCGCACGCGAGCCCCAGGAGATGAAAAGTGAGGTGCGCTTTAGAAAGCTTTCCCGATCACACGGTTTCCCATCTCCTGGGATTCCCAGAGTGGTTTCGCGGTAGGAAGGTTGCCTTGAACCTGCAGAGGGGGGACCCATGGAATGGGTAGCACGCAGTAGAGCTCTAGAGGGTCTGCCTTTGCTCTCCCAACCTCAGCAATGCTCTCAGCCAGAAGATATCCAGCCTTCCGTCTTATGCCGCTGTGGGTATAGATGTGGTCAATCCCGGTTGCATCACAGCCCCTGAACGCATTTTGGAAGAATTTCCCTCCCTCTCGCCGTGCTTCTGTCTTCTGTGTTTTGGACATGTATTTGTATAATGGGCTTTAGCTGGTTTTCACTGCCGTGTGGATGCCGCTTTACACACACTTGATTCACTTACAGAGAGATATCAATACTTAGGTGTTAAGACGCTTACGAGTCTGATATAGTCTTCTGTGATGAATAGGAGCTGTTGAGTCCCGTTCACTGAGCAAGGAGTAGGTCGTGTCTATTACATATTTGCTTTTCGGAACGGTATCTGGGCTCATTTCCAAGTCGTGTTTTAGGCATCACGCCACCTCACCTTTCCGCTTAAGCAGGCATGGGTGTGTTTTGTAAAAGCGTGTGTCTGCTCTCGTTTGTAATTGAGTTCATGGGTAGCGATTTTCCCATTCCCTCTCTAAGTGATTTCCTAAGTTTCTTTTTCTGTGGGACAGATTTCACTTAGCATCATCGTACCTCAATCCACTCCTTATGCTGCTACCAGCCTTATGACGTGGATTCCATGGCTGAGGGATAGTCCATCGTACCTAAGTAGCACAGCTTCTTTGTCAATTTCTCTCTCCCCTGGCATATGAACGGTGTTCCGAAGTCGAGGTTGTTGTAAAGAGAGAAACCCTACACCGTGGGGTGCCTGCGTGTGGTTGATTTTTAGTTTTCCCAAGATATAGGCCCATGTGTGGAGGTGCCCTACGCTCCGTGGTTCTGTTCTGTACGTGTTTTAGGAAAGAGCATACGCTTCTCCGGAGGGACTGTTGGCATTTTCCGTCCCTCCGCGCAACTGAACGAGGCTCCCTTATCTCCTTGGCCTGTCCTGCCTTTCTGATTTTACAGATTTTTTGGCCGGCTCTTTTGCCCGGGGGGGGGGGGGGGTGAGACTTCTTTGTAGTGCTGATTTTCTCTCCCAGGCTGCTTGGTTGGCCAAAAAGGGCGTATGCGTTTTTTCCTGAATATATTCAGGAAAAAACGCATACGCCCTTTTTGGCCAAGTGCCTCATTGTCCACGTTCTGCCGCTTTTCATGTGCTGGGAAGGCCATTCCCATCTACCTCTCGAACTCCGTTTCGTGCAATTCTGCCTTGCGTTCAAATCCCCTTCGTTGCCTGACCTCAGTATATTTTTGGACGAGTGTTATCATTTAGAGGTCGGCAGGTTTGTGAAGTGCAGTGCGCCAGAGCTCCGTTTTGCAGCTCGCTTTCGTGTGAGCTGGCCGCAATAGCGCAGAATTGCTTCATGCCCTGTTGTGCTTCCGGCCGGGCAGGCTGAGCCTTTGGTGAATTCCTCTTCGTGATGGGAAATTAGAGTGACATGTGCCTCTCCGAACACGGCCAGCTTGTCTCTCATTGGTTCCCCCCCTTCCAGTTCATCCTTGGGACCAATTGCAGAGTGTAGGAAAGAGCAGTGTCAAGACGCTGATTCTCCAAGTGGGGAAATTGTTAGTAAAGCGGCTGGAATGGCGCACGCGAGCCCCAGGAGATGAAAAGTGAGGTGCGCTTTAGAAAGCTTTCCCGATCACACGGTTTCCCATCTCCTGGGATTCCCAGAGTGGTTTCGCGGTAGGAAGGTTGCCTTGAACCTGCAGAGGGGGGACCCATGGAATGGGTAGCACGCAGTAGAGCTCTAGAGGGTCTGCCTTTGCTCACCCAGCCTCAGCAATGCTCTCAGCCAGAAGATATCCAGCCTTCCGTCTTATGCCGCTGTGGGTATAGATGTGGTCAATCCCGGTTGCATCACAGCCCCTGAACGCATTTTGGAAGAATTTCCCTCCCTCTCGCCGTGCTTCTGTCTTCTGTGTTTTGGACATGTATTTGTATAATGGGCTTTAGCTGATTTTCACTGCCGTGTGGATGCCGCTTTACACACACTTGATTCACTTACAGAGAGATATCAATACTTAGGTGTTAAGACGCTTACGAGTCTGATATAGTCTTCTGTGATGAATAGGAGCTGTTGAGTCCCGTTCACTGAGCAAGGAGTAGGTCGTGTCTATTACATATTTGCTTTTCGGAACGGTATCTGGGCTCATTTCCAAGTCGTGTTTTAGGCATCACGCCACCTGACCTTTCCGCTTAAGCAGGCATGGGTGTGTTTTGTAAAAGCGTGTGTCTGCTCTCGTTTGTAATTGAGTTCATGGGTAGCGATTTTCCCATTCCCTCTCTAAGTGATTTCCTAAGTTTCTTTTTCTGTGGGACAGATTTCACTTAGCATCATCGTACCTCAATCCACTCCTTATGCTGCTACCAGCCTTATGACGTGGATTCCATGGCTGAGGGATAGTCCATCGTACCTAAGTAGCACAGCTTCTTTGTCAATTTCTCTCTCCCCTGGCATATGAACGGTGTTCCCAAGTCGAGGTTGTTGTGAAGAGAGAAACCCTACACCGTGGGGTGCCTGCGTCTGGTTGATTTTTAGTTTTCCCAAGATATAGGCCCATGTGTGGAGGTGCCCTACGCTCCGTGGTTCTGTTCTGTACGTGTTTTAGGAAAGAGCATACGCTTCTCCGGAGGGACTGTTGGCATTTTCCGTCCCTCCGCGCAACTGAACGAGGCTCCCTTATCTCCTTGGCCTGTCCTGCCTTTCTGATTTTACAGATTTTTTTGGCCAGCTCTCTTGCCCGGGGTGGGGGGGGGGGGTGAGACTTCTTTGTAGTGCTGATTTTCTCTCCCAGGCTGCTTGGTTGGCCAAAAAGGGCGTATGCGTTTTTTCCTGAATATATTCAGGAAAAAACGCATACGCCCTTTTTGGCCAAGTGCCTCATTGTCCACGTTCTGCCGCTTTTCATGTGCTGGGAAGGCCATTCCCATCTACCTCTCGAACTCCGTTTCGTGCAATTCTGCCTTGCGTTCAAATCCCCTTCGTTGCCTGACCTCAGTATATTTTTGGACGAGTGTTATCATTTAGAGGTCGGCAGGTTTGTGAAGTGCAGTGCGCCAGAGCTCCGTTTTGCAGCTCGCTTTCGTGTGAGCTGGCCGCAATAGCGCAGAATTGCTTCATGCCCTGTTGTGCTTCCGGCCGGGCAGGCTGAGCCTTTGGTGAATTCCTCTTCGTGATGGGAAATTAGAGTGACATGTGCCTCTCCGAACACGGCCAGCTTGTCTCTCATTGGTTCCCCCCCTTCCAGTTCATCCTTGGGACCAATTGCAGAGTGTAGGAAAGAGCAGTGTCAAGACGCTGATTCTCCAAGTGGGGAAATTGTTAGTAAAGCGGCTGGAATGGCGCACGCGAGCCCCAGGAGATGAAAAGTGAGGTGCGCTTTAGAAAGCTTTCCCGATCACACGGTTTCCCATCTCCTGGGATTCCCAGAGTGGTTTCGCGGTAGGAAGGTTGCCTTGAACCTGCAGAGGGGGGACCCATGGAATGGGTAGCACGCAGTAGAGCTCTAGAGGGTCTGCCTTTGCTCACCCAGCCTCAGCAATGCTCTCAGCCAGAAGATATCCAGCCTTCCGTCTTATGCCGCTGTGGGTATAGATGTGGTCAATCCCGGTTGCATCACAGCCCCTGAACGCATTTTGGAAGAATTTCCCTCCCTCTCGCCGTGCTTCTGTCTTCTGTGTTTTGGACATGTATTTGTATAATGGGCTTTAGCTGATTTTCACTGCCGTGTGGATGCCGCTTTACACACACTTGATTCACTTACAGAGAGATATCAATACTTAGGTGTTAAGACGCTTACGAGTCTGATATAGTCTTCTGTGATGAATAGGAGCTGTTGAGTCCCGTTCACTGAGCAAGGAGTAGGTCGTGTCTATTACATATTTGCTTTTCGGAACGGTATCTGGGCTCATTTCCAAGTCGTGTTTTAGGCATCACGCCACCTGACCTTTCCGCTTAAGCAGGCATGGGTGTGTTTTGTAAAAGCGTGTGTCTGCTCTCGTTTGTAATTGAGTTCATGGGTAGCGATTTTCCCATTCCCTCTCTAAGTGATTTCCTAAGTTTCTTTTTCTGTGGGACAGATTTCACTTAGCATCATCGTACCTCAATCCACTCCTTATGCTGCTACCAGCCTTATGACGTGGATTCCATGGCTGAGGGATAGTCCATCGTACCTAAGTAGCACAGCTTCTTTGTCAATTTCTCTCTCCCCTGGCATATGAACGGTGTTCCGAAGTCGAGGTTGTTGTAAAGAGAGAAACCCTACACCGTGGGGTGCCTGCGTCTGGTTGATTTTTAGTTTTCCCAAGATATAGGCCCATGTGTGGAGGTGCCCTACGCTCCGTGGTTCTGTTCTGTACGTGTTTTAGGAAAGAGCATACGCTTCTCCGGAGGGACTGTTGGCATTTTCCGTCCCTCCGCGCAACTGAACGAGGCTCCCTTATCTCCTTGGCCTGTCCTGCCTTTCTGATTTTACAGATTTTTTGGCCGGCTCTCTTGCCCGGGGTGGGGGGGGGGTGAGACTTCTTTGTAGTGCTGATTTTCTCTCCCAGGCTGCTTGGTTGGCCAAAAAGGGCGTATGCGTTTTTTCCTGAATATATTCAGGAAAAAACGCATACGCCCTTTTTGGCCAAGTGCCTCATTGTCCACGTTCTGCCGCTTTTCATGTGCTGGGAAGGCCATTCCCATCTACCTCTCGAACTCCGTTTCGTGCAATTCTGCCTTGCGTTCAAATCCCCTTCGTTGCCTGACCTCAGTATATTTTTGGACGAGTGTTATCATTTAGAGGTCGGCAGGTTTGTGAAGTGCAGTGCGCCAGAGCTCCGTTTTGCAGCTCGCTTTCGTGTGAGCTGGCCGCAATAGCGCAGAATTGCTTCATGCCCTGTTGTGCTTCCGGCCGGGCAGGCTGAGCCTTTGGTGAATTCCTCTTCGTGATGGGAAATTAGAGTGACATGTGCCTCTCCGAACACGGCCAGCTTGTCTCTCATTGGTTCCCCCTCTTCCAGTTCATCCTTGGGACCAATTGCAGAGTGTAGGAAAGAGCAGTGTCAAGACGCTGATTCTCCAAGTGGGGAAATTGTTAGTAAAGCGGCTGGAATGGCGCACGCGAGCCCCAGGAGATGAAAAGTGAGGTGCGCTTTAGAAAGCTTTCCCGATCACACGGTTTCCCATCTCCTGGGATTCCCAGAGTGGTTTCGCGGTAGGAAGGTTGCCTTGAACCTGCAGAGGGGGGACCCATGGAATGGGTAGCACGCAGTAGAGCTGTAGAGGGTCTGCCTTTGCTCACCCAGCCTCAGCAATGCTCTCAGCCAGAAGATATCCAGCCTTCCGTCTTATGCCGCTGTGGGTATAGATGTGGTCAATCCCGGTTGCATCACAGCCCCTGAACGCATTTTGGAAGAATTTCCCTCCCTCTCGCCGTGCTTCTGTCTTCTGTGTTTTGGACATGTATTTGTATAATGGGCTTTAGCTGGTTTTCACTGCCGTGTGGATGCCGCTTTACACACACTTGATTCACTTACAGAGAGATATCAATACTTAGGTGTTAAGACGCTTACGAGTCTGATATAGTCTTCTGTGATGAATAGGAGCTGTTGAGTCCCGTTCACTGAGCAAGGAGTAGGTCGTGTCTATTACATATTTGCTTTTCGGAACGGTATCTGGGCTCATTTCCAAGTCGTGTTTTAGGCATCACGCCACCTGACCTTTCCGCTTAAGCAGGCATGGGTGTGTTTTGTAAAAGCGTGTGTCTGCTCTCGTTTGTAATTGAGTTCATGGGTAGCGATTTTCCCATTCCCTCTCTAAGTGATTTCCTAAGTTTCTTTTTCTGTGGGACAGATTTCACTTAGCATCATCGTACCTCAATCCACTCCTTATGCTGCTACCAGCCTTATGACGTGGATTCCATGGCTGAGGGATAGTCCATCGTACCTAAGTAGCACAGCTTCTTTGTCAATTTCTCTCTCCCCTGGCATATGAACGGTGTTCCGAAGTCGAGGTTGTTGTAAAGAGAGAAACCCTACACCGTGGGGTGCCTGCGTCTGGTTGATTTTTAGTTTTCCCAAGATATAGGCCCATGTGTGGAGGTGCCCTACGCTCCGTGGTTCTGTTCTGTACGTGTTTTAGGAAAGAGCATACGCTTCTCCGGAGGGACTGTTGGCATTTTCCGTCCCTCCGCGCAACTGAACGAGGCTCCCTTATCTCCTTGGCCTGTCCTGCCTTTCTGATTTTACAGATTTTTTGGCCGGCTCTTTTGCCCGGGGGGGGGGGGGTGAGACTTCTTTGTAGTGCTGATTTTCTCTCCCAGGCTGCTTGGTTGGCCAAAAAGGGCGTATGCGTTTTTTCCTGAATATATTCAGGAAAAAACGCATACGCCCTTTTTGGCCAAGTGCCTCATTGTCCACGTTCTGCCGCTTTTCATGTGCTGGGAAGGCCATTCCCATCTACCTCTCGAACTCCGTTTCGTGCAATTCTGCCTTGCGTTCAAATCCCCTTCGTTGCCTGACCTCAGTATATTTTTGGACGAGTGTTATCATTTAGAGGTCGGCAGGTTTGTGAAGTGCAGTGCGCCAGAGCTCCGTTTTGCAGCTCGCTTTCGTGTGAGCTGGCCGCAATAGCGCAGAATTGCTTCATGCCCTGTTGTGCTTCCGGCCGGGCAGGCTGAGCCTTTGGTGAATTCCTCTTCGTGATGGGAAATTAGAGTGACATGTGCCTCTCCGAACACGGCCAGCTTGTCTCTCATTGGTTCCCCCCCTTCCAGTTCATCCTTGGGACCAATTGCAGAGTGTAGGAAAGAGCAGTGTCAAGACGCTGATTCTCCAAGTGGGGAAATTGTTAGTAAAGCGGCTGGAATGGCGCACGCGAGCCCCAGGAGATGAAAAGTGAGGTGCGCTTTAGAAAGCTTTCCCGATCACACGGTTTCCCATCTCCTGGGATTCCCAGAGTGGTTTCGCGGTAGGAAGGTTGCCTTGAACCTGCAGAGGGGGGACCCATGGAATGGGTAGCACGCAGTAGAGCTCTAGAGGGTCTGCCTTTGCTCTCCCAACCTCAGCAATGCTCTCAGCCAGAAGATATCCAGCCTTCCGTCTTATGCCGCTGTGGGTATAGATGTGGTCAATCCCGGTTGCATCACAGCCCCTGAACGCATTTTGGAAGAATTTCCCTCCCTCTCGCCGTGCTTCTGTCTTCTGTGTTTTGGACATGTATTTGTATAATGGGCTTTAGCTGGTTTTCACTGCCGTGTGGATGCCGCTTTACACACACTTGATTCACTTACAGAGAGATATCAATACTTAGGTGTTAAGACGCTTACGAGTCTGATATAGTCTTCTGTGATGAATAGGAGCTGTTGAGTCCCGTTCACTGAGCAAGGAGTAGGTCGTGTCTATTACATATTTGCTTTTCGGAACGGTATCTGGGCTCATTTCCAAGTCGTGTTTTAGGCATCACGCCACCTCACCTTTCCGCTTAAGCAGGCATGGGTGTGTTTTGTAAAAGCGTGTGTCTGCTCTCGTTTGTAATTGAGTTCATGGGTAGCGATTTTCCCATTCCCTCTCTAAGTGATTTCCTAAGTTTCTTTTTCTGTGGGACAGATTTCACTTAGCATCATCGTACCTCAATCCACTCCTTATGCTGCTACCAGCCTTATGACGTGGATTCCATGGCTGAGGGATAGTCCATCGTACCTAAGTAGCACAGCTTCTTTGTCAATTTCTCTCTCCCCTGGCATATGAACGGTGTTCCCAAGTCGAGGTTGTTGTAAAGAGAGAAACCCTACACCGTGGGGTGCCTGCGTCTGGTTGATTTTTAGTTTTCCCAAGATATAGGCCCATGTGTGGAGGTGCCCTACGCTCCGTGGTTCTGTTCTGTACGTGTTTTAGGAAAGAGCATACGCTTCTCCGGAGGGACTGTTGGCATTTTCCGTCCCTCCGCGCAACTGAACGAGGCTCCCTTATCTCCTTGGCCTGTCCTGCCTTTCTGATTTTACAGATTTTTTGGCCGGCTCTTTTGCCCGGGGGGGGGGGGGGGGGGTGAGACTTCTTTGTAGTGCTGATTTTCTCTCCCAGGCTGCTTGGTTGGCCAAAAAGGGCGTATGCGTTTTTTCCTGAATATATTCAGGAAAAAACGCATACGCCCTTTTTGGCCAAGTGCCTCATTGTCCACGTTCTGCCGCTTTTCATGTGCTGGGAAGGCCATTCCCATCTACCTCTCGAACTCCGTTTCGTGCAATTCTGCCTTGCGTTCAAATGCCCTTCGTTGCCTGACCTCAGTATATTTTTGGACGAGTGTTATCATTTAGAGGTCGGCAGGTTTGTGAAGTGCAGTGCGCCAGAGCTCCGTTTTGCAGCTCGCTTTCGTGTGAGCTGGCCGCAATAGCGCAGAATTGCTTCATGCCCTGTTGTGCTTCCGGCCGGGCAGGCTGAGCCTTTGGTGAATTCCTCTTCGTGATGGGAAATTAGAGTGACATGTGCCTCTCCGAACACGGCCAGCTTGTCTCTCATTGGTTCCCCCCCTTCCAGTTCATCCTTGGGACCAATTGCAGAGTGTAGGAAAGAGCAGTGTCAAGACGCTGATTCTCCAAGTGGGGAAATTGTTAGTAAAGCGGCTGGAATGGCGCACGCGAGCCCCAGGAGATGAAAAGTGAGGTGCGCTTTAGAAAGCTTTCCCGATCACACGGTTTCCCATCTCCTGGGATTCCCAGAGTGGTTTCGCGGTAGGAAGGTTGCCTTGAACCTGCAGAGGGGGGACCCATGGAATGGGTAGCACGCAGTAGAGCTCTAGAGGGTCTGCCTTTGCTCTCCCAACCTCAGCAATGCTCTCAGCCAGAAGATATCCAGCCTTCCGTCTTATGCCGCTGTGGGTATAGATGTGGTCAATCCCGGTTGCATCACAGCCCCTGAACGCATTTTGGAAGAATTTCCCTCCCTCTCGCCGTGCTTCTGTCTTCTGTGTTTTGGACATGTATTTGTATAATGGGCTTTAGCTGGTTTTCACTGCCGTGTGGATGCCGCTTTACACACACTTGATTCACTTACAGAGAGATATCAATACTTAGGTGTTAAGACGCTTACGAGTCTGATATAGTCTTCTGTGATGAATAGGAGCTGTTGAGTCCCGTTCACTGAGCAAGGAGTAGGTCGTGTCTATTACATATTTGCTTTTCGGAACGGTATCTGGGCTCATTTCCAAGTCGTGTTTTAGGCATCACGCCACCTCACCTTTCCGCTTAAGCAGGCATGGGTGTGTTTTGTAAAAGCGTGTGTCTGCTCTCGTTTGTAATTGAGTTCATGGGTAGCGATTTTCCCATTCCCTCTCTAAGTGATTTCCTAAGTTTCTTTTTCTGTGGGACAGATTTCACTTAGCATCATCGTACCTCAATCCACTCCTTATGCTGCTACCAGCCTTATGACGTGGATTCCATGGCTGAGGGATAGTCCATCGTACCTAAGTAGCACAGCTTCTTTGTCAATTTCTCTCTCCCCTGGCATATGAACGGTGTTCCGAAGTCGAGGTTGTTGTAAAGAGAGAAACCCTACACCGTGGGGTGCCTGCGTGTGGTTGATTTTTAGTTTTCCCAAGATATAGGCCCATGTGTGGAGGTGCCCTACGCTCCGTGGTTCTGTTCTGTACGTGTTTTAGGAAAGAGCATACGCTTCTCCGGAGGGACTGTTGGCATTTTCCGTCCCTCCGCGCAACTGAACGAGGCTCCCTTATCTCCTTGGCCTGTCCTGCCTTTCTGATTTTACAGATTTTTTGGCCGGCTCTTTTGCCCGGGGGGGGGGGGGGGGTGAGACTTCTTTGTAGTGCTGATTTTCTCTCCCAGGCTGCTTGGTTGGCCAAAAAGGGCGTATGCGTTTTTTCCTGAATATATTCAGGAAAAAACGCATACGCCCTTTTTGGCCAAGTGCCTCATTGTCCACGTTCTGCCGCTTTTCATGTGCTGGGAAGGCCATTCCCATCTACCTCTCGAACTCCGTTTCGTGCAATTCTGCCTTGCGTTCAAATCCCCTTCGTTGCCTGACCTCAGTATATTTTTGGACGAGTGTTATCATTTAGAGGTCGGCAGGTTTGTGAAGTGCAGTGCGCCAGAGCTCCGTTTTGCAGCTCGCTTTCGTGTGAGCTGGCCGCAATAGCGCAGAATTGCTTCATGCCCTGTTGTGCTTCCGGCCGGGCAGGCTGAGCCTTTGGTGAATTCCTCTTCGTGATGGGAAATTAGAGTGACATGTGCCTCTCCGAACACGGCCAGCTTGTCTCTCATTGGTTCCCCCCCTTCCAGTTCATCCTTGGGACCAATTGCAGAGTGTAGGAAAGAGCAGTGTCAAGACGCTGATTCTCCAAGTGGGGAAATTGTTAGTAAAGCGGCTGGAATGGCGCACGCGAGCCCCAGGAGATGAAAAGTGAGGTGCGCTTTAGAAAGCTTTCCCGATCACACGGTTTCCCATCTCCTGGGATTCCCAGAGTGGTTTCGCGGTAGGAAGGTTGCCTTGAACCTGCAGAGGGGGGACCCATGGAATGGGTAGCACGCAGTAGAGCTCTAGAGGGTCTGCCTTTGCTCACCCAGCCTCAGCAATGCTCTCAGCCAGAAGATATCCAGCCTTCCGTCTTATGCCGCTGTGGGTATAGATGTGGTCAATCCCGGTTGCATCACAGCCCCTGAACGCATTTTGGAAGAATTTCCCTCCCTCTCGCCGTGCTTCTGTCTTCTGTGTTTTGGACATGTATTTGTATAATGGGCTTTAGCTGATTTTCACTGCCGTGTGGATGCCGCTTTACACACACTTGATTCACTTACAGAGAGATATCAATACTTAGGTGTTAAGACGCTTACGAGTCTGATATAGTCTTCTGTGATGAATAGGAGCTGTTGAGTCCCGTTCACTGAGCAAGGAGTAGGTCGTGTCTATTACATATTTGCTTTTCGGAACGGTATCTGGGCTCATTTCCAAGTCGTGTTTTAGGCATCACGCCACCTGACCTTTCCGCTTAAGCAGGCATGGGTGTGTTTTGTAAAAGCGTGTGTCTGCTCTCGTTTGTAATTGAGTTCATGGGTAGCGATTTTCCCATTCCCTCTCTAAGTGATTTCCTAAGTTTCTTTTTCTGTGGGACAGATTTCACTTAGCATCATCGTACCTCAATCCACTCCTTATGCTGCTACCAGCCTTATGACGTGGATTCCATGGCTGAGGGATAGTCCATCGTACCTAAGTAGCACAGCTTCTTTGTCAATTTCTCTCTCCCCTGGCATATGAACGGTGTTCCCAAGTCGAGGTTGTTGTAAAGAGAGAAACCCTACACCGTGGGGTGCCTGCGTCTGGTTGATTTTTAGTTTTCCCAAGATATAGGCCCATGTGTGGAGGTGCCCTACGCTCCGTGGTTCTGTTCTGTACGTGTTTTAGGAAAGAGCATACGCTTCTCCGGAGGGACTGTTGGCATTTTCCGTCCCTCCGCGCAACTGAACGAGGCTCCCTTATCTCCTTGGCCTGTCCTGCCTTTCTGATTTTACAGATTTTTTGGCCGGCTCTCTTGCCCGGGGGGGGGGGGGTGAGACTTCTTTGTAGTGCTGATTTTCTCTCCCAGGCTGCTTGGTTGGCCAAAAAGGGCGTATGCGTTTTTTCCTGAATATATTCAGGAAAAAACGCATACGCCCTTTTTGGCCAAGTGCCTCATTGTCCACGTTCTGCCGCTTTTCATGTGCTGGGAAGGCCATTCCCATCTACCTCTCGAACTCCGTTTCGTGCAATTCTGCCTTGCGTTCAAATCCCCTTCGTTGCCTGACCTCAGTATATTTTTGGACGAGTGTTATCATTTAGAGGTCGGCAGGTTTGTGAAGTGCAGTGCGCCAGAGCTCCGTTTTGCAGCTCGCTTTCGTGTGAGCTGGCCGCAATAGCGCAGAATTGCTTCATGCCCTGTTGTGCTTCCGGCCGGGCAGGCTGAGCCTTTGGTGAATTCCTCTTCGTGATGGGAAATTAGAGTGACATGTGCCTCTCCGAACACGGCCAGCTTGTCTCTCATTGGTTCCCCCCCTTCCAGTTCATCCTTGGGACCAATTGCAGAGTGTAGGAAAGAGCAGTGTCAAGACGCTGATTCTCCAGGTGGGGAAATTGTTAGTAAAGCGGCTGGAATGGCGCACGCGAGCCCCAGGAGATGAAAAGTGAGGTGCGCTTTAGAAAGCTTTCCCGATCACACGGTTTCCCATCTCCTGGGATTCCCAGAGTGGTTTCGCGGTAGGAAGGTTGCCTTGAACCTGCAGAAGGGGGAACCATGGAATGGGTAGCACGCAGTAGAGCTCTAGAGGGTCTGCCTTTGCTCACCCAGCCTCAGCAATGCTCTCAGCCAGAAGATATCCAGCCTTCCGTCTTATGCCGCTGTGGGTATAGATGTGGTCAATCCCGGTTGCATCACAGCCCCTGAAGGCATTTTGGAAGAATTTCCCTCCCTCTCGCCATGCTTCTGTCTTCTGTGTTTTGGACATGTATTTGTATAATGGGCTTTAGCTGATTTTCACTGCCGTGTGGATGCCGCTTTACACACACTTGATTCACTTACAGAGAGATATCAATACTTAGGTGTTAAGACGCTTACGAGTCTGATATAGTCTTCTGTGATGAATAGGAGCTGTTGAGTCCCGTTCACTGAGCAAGGAGTAGGTCGTGTCTATTACATATTTGCTTTTCGGAACGGTATCTGGGCTCATTTCCAAGTCGTGTTTTAGGCATCACGCCACCTGACCTTTCCGCTTAAGCAGGCATGGGTGTGTTTTGTAAAAGCGTGTGTCTGCTCTCGTTTGTAATTGAGTTCATGGGTAGCGATTTTCCCATTCCCTCTCTAAGTGATTTCCTAAGTTTCTTTTTCTGTGGGACAGATTTCACTTAGCATCATCGTACCTCAATCCACTCCTTATGCTGCTACCAGCCTTATGACGAGGATTCCATGGCTGAGGGTTAGTCCATCGTACCTAAGTAGCACAGCTTCTTTGTCAATTTCTCTCTCCCCTGGCATATGAACGGTGTTCCCAAGTCGAGGTTGTTGTAAAGAGAGAAACCCTGCACCGTGGGGTGCCTGCGTCTGGTTGATTTTTAGTTTTCCCAAGATATAGGCCCATGTGTGGAGGTGCCCTACGCTCCGTGGTTCTGTTCTGTACGTGTTTTAGGAAAGAGCATACGCTTCTCCGGAGGGACTGTTGGCATTTTCCGTCCCTGCGCGCAACTGAACGAGGCTCCCTTATCTCCTTGGCCTGTCCTGCCTTTCTGATTTTACAGATTTTTTGGCCGGCTCTTTTGCCCGGGGGGGGGGGGGGGGGTGAGACTTCTTTGTAGTGCTGATTTTCTCTCCCAGGCTGCTTGGTTGGCCAAAAAGGGCGTATGCGTTTTTTCCTGAATATCTTCAGGAAAAAACGCATACGCCCTTTTTGGCCAAGTGCCTCATTGTCCACGTTCTGCTGCTTTTCATGTGCTGGGAAGGCCATTCCCATCTACCTCTCGAACTCCGTTTCGTGCAATTCTGCCTTGCGTTCAAATCCCCTTCGTTGCCTGACCTCAGTATATTTTTGGACGAGTGTTATCATTTAGAGGTCGGCAGGTTTGTGAAGTGCAGTGCGCCAGAGCTCCGTTTTGCAGCTCGCTTTCGTGTGAGCTGGCCGCAATAGCGCAGAATTGCTTCATGCCCTGTTGTGCTTCCGGCCGGGCAGGCTGAGCCTTTGGTGAATTCCTCTTCGTGATGGGAAATTAGAGTGACATGTGCCTCTCCGAACACGGCCAGCTTGTCTCTCATTGGTTCCCCCCCTTCCAGTTCATCCTTGGGACCAATTGCAGAGTGTAGGAAAGAGCAGTGTCAAGACGCTGATTCTCCAAGTGGGGAAATTGTTAGTAAAGCGGCTGGAATGGCGCACGCGAGCCCCAGGAGATGAAAAGTGAGGTGCGCTTTAGAAAGCTTTCCCGATCACACGGTTTCCCATCTCCTGGGATTCCCAGAGTGGTTTCGCGGTAGGAAGGTTGCCTTGAACCTGCAGAGGGGGGACCCATGGAATGGGTAGCACGCAGTAGAGCTCTAGAGGGTCTGCCTTTGCTCACCCAGCCTCAGCAATGCTCTCAGCCAGAAGATATCCAGCCTTCCGTCTTATGCCGCTGTGGGTATAGATGTGGTCAATCCCGGTTGCATCACAGCCCCTGAACGCATTTTGGAAGAATTTCCCTCCCTCTCGCCGTGCTTCTGTCTTCTGTGTTTTGGACATGTATTTGTATAATGGGCTTTAGCTGATTTTCACTGCCGTGTGGATGCCGCTTTACACACACTTGATTCACTTACAGAGAGATATCAATACTTAGGTGTTAAGACGCTTACGAGTCTGATATAGTCTTCTGTGATGAATAGGAGCTGTTGAGTCCCGTTCACTGAGCAAGGAGTAGGTCGTGTCTATTACATATTTGCTTTTCGGAACGGTATCTGGGCTCATTTCCAAGTCGTGTTTTAGGCATCACGCCACCTGACCTTTCCGCTTAAGCAGGCATGGGTGTGTTTTGTAAAAGCGTGTGTCTGCTCTCGTTTGTAATTGAGTTCATGGGTAGCGATTTTCCCATTCCCTCTCTAAGTGATTTCCTAAGTTTCTTTTTCTGTGGGACAGATTTCACTTAGCATCATCGTACCTCAATCCACTCCTTATGCTGCTACCAGCCTTATGACGAGGATTCCATGGCTGAGGGATAGTCCATCGTACCTAAGTAGCACAGCTTCTTTGTCAATTTCTCTCTCCCCTGGCATATGAACGGTGTTCCCAAGTCGAGGTTGTTGTAAAGAGAGAAACCCTGCACCGTGGGGTGCCTGCGTCTGGTTGATTTTTAGTTTTCCCAAGATATAGGCCCATGTGTGGAGGTGCCCTACGCTCCGTGGTTCTGTTCTGTACGTGTTTTAGGAAAGAGCATACGCTTCTCCGGAGGGACTGTTGGCATTTTCCGTCCCTCCGCGCAACTGAACGAGGCTCCCTTATCTCCTTGGCCTGTCCTGCCTTTCTGATTTTACAGATTTTTTGGCCGGCTCTTTTGCCCGGGGGGGGGGGGGGTGAGACTTCTTTGTAGTGCTGATTTTCTCTCCCAGGCTGCTTGGTTGGCCAAAAAGGGCGTATGCGTTTTTTCCTGAATATCTTCAGGAAAAAACGCATACGCCCTTTTTGGCCAAGTGCCTCATTGTCCACGTTCTGCCGCTTTTCATGTGCTGGGAAGGCCATTCCCATCTACCTCTCGAACTCCGTTTCGTGCAATTCTGCCTTGCGTTCAAATCCCCTTCGTTGCCTGACCTCAGTATATTTTTGGACGAGTGTTATCATTTAGAGGTCGGCAGGTTTGTGAAGTGCAGTGCGCCAGAGCTCCGTTTTGCAGCTCGCTTTCGTGCGAGCTGGCCGCAATAGCGCAGAATTGCTTCATGCCCTGTTGTGCTTCCGGCCGGGCAGGCTGAGCCTTTGGTGAATTCCTCTTCGTGATGGGAAATTAGAGTGACATGTGCCTCTCCGAACACGGCCAGCTTGTCTCTCATTGGTTCCCCCCCTTCCAGTTCATCCTTGGGACCAATTGCAGAGTGTAGGAAAGAGCAGTGTCAAGACGCTGATTCTCCAAGTGGGGAAATTGTTAGTAAAGCGGCTGGAATGGCGCACGCGAGCCCCAGGAGATGAAAAGTGAGGTGCGCTTTAGAAAGCTTTCCCGATCACACGGTTTCCCATCTCCTGGGATTCCCAGAGTGGTTTCGCGGTAGGAAGGTTGCCTTGAACCTGCAGAGGGGGGACCCATGGAATGGGTAGCACGCAGTAGAGCTGTAGAGGGTCTGCCTTTGCTCACCCAGCCTCAGCAATGCTCTCAGCCAGAAGATATCCAGCCTTCCGTCTTATGCCGCTGTGGGTATAGATGTGGTCAATCCCGGTTGCATCACAGCCCCTGAACGCATTTTGGAAGAATTTCCCTCCCTCTCGCCGTGCTTCTGTCTTCTGTGTTTTGGACATGTATTTGTATAATGGGCTTTAGCTGATTTTCACTGCCGTGTGGATGCCGCTTTACACACACTTGATTCACTTACAGAGAGATATCAATACTTAAGTGTTAAGACGCTTACGAGTCTGATATAGTCTTCTGTGATGAATAGGAGCTGTTGAGTCCCGTTCACTGAGC
Source organism: Kogia breviceps (assembly GCF_026419965.1). Taxonomy (NCBI): domain Eukaryota; kingdom Metazoa; phylum Chordata; class Mammalia; order Artiodactyla; family Physeteridae; genus Kogia; species Kogia breviceps. Next base: position 80,357,733 of record NC_081317.1, read on the forward strand.
AAGGAGTAGGTCGTGTCTATTACATATTTGCTTTTCGGAACGGTATCTGGGCTCATTTCCAAGTCGTGTTTTAGGCATCACGCCACCTGACCTTTCCGCTTAAGCAGGCATGGGTGTGTTTTGTAAAAGCGTGTGTCTGCTCTCGTTTGTAATTGAGTTCATGGGTAGCGATTTTCCCATTCCCTCTCTAAGTGATTTCCTAAGTTTCTTTTTCTGTGGGACAGATTTCACTTAGCATCATCGTACCTCAATCCACTCCTTATGCTGCTACCAGCCTTATGACGTGGATTCCATGGCTGAGGGATAGTCCATCGTACCTAAGTAGCACAGCTTCTTTGTCAATTTCTCTCTCCCCTGGCATATGAACGGTGTTCCCAAGTCGAGGTTGTTGTAAAGAGAGAAACCCTGCACCGTGGGGTGCCTGCGTCTGGTTGATTTTTAGTTTTCCCAAGATATAGGCCCATGTGTGGAGGTGCCCTACGCTCCGTGGTTCTGTTCTGTACGTGTTTTAGGAAAGAGCATACGCTTCTCCGGAGGGACTGTTGGCATTTTCCGTCCCTCCGCGCAACTGAACGAGGCTCCCTTATCTCCTTGGCCTGTCCTGCCTTTCTGATTTTACAGATTTTTTGGCCGGCTCTTTTGCCCGGGGGGGGGGGGTGTGAGACTTCTTTGTAGTGCTGATTTTCTCTCCCAGGCTGCTTGGTTGGCCAAAAAGGGCGTATGCGTTTTTTCCTGAATATATTCAGGAAAAAACGCATACGCCCTTTTTGGCCAAGTGCCTCATTGTGCACGTTCTGCCGCTTTTCATGTGCTGGGAAGGCCATTCCCATCTACCTCTCGAACTCCGTTTCGTGCAATTCTGCCTTGCGTTCAAATCCCCTTCGTTGCCTGACCTCAGTATATTTTTGGACGAGTGTTATCATTTAGAGGTCGGCAGGTTTGTGAAGTGCAGTGCGCCAGAGCTCCGTTTTGCAGCTCGCTTTCGTGTGAGCTGGCCGCAATAGCGCAGAATTGTTTCATGCCCTGTTGTGCTTCCGGCCGGGCAGGCTGAGCCTTTGGTGAATTCCTCTTCGTGATGGGAAATTAGAGTGACATGTGCCTCTCCGAACACGGCCAGCTTGTCTCTCATTGGTTCCCCCCCTTCCAGTTCATCCTTGGGACCAATTGCAGAGTGTAGGAAAGAGCAGTGTCAAGACGCTGATTCTCCAAGTGGGGAAATTGTTAGTAAAGCGGCTGGAGTGGCGCACGCGAGCCCCAGGAGATGAAAAGTGAGGTGCGCTTTAGAAAGCATTCCCGATCACACGGTTTCCCATCTCCTGGGATTCCCAGAGTGGTTTCGCGGTAGGAAGGTTGCCTTGAACCTGCAGAGGGGGGACCCATGGAATGGGTAGCACGCAGTAGAGCTGTAGAGGGTCTGCCTTTGCTCACCCAGCCTCAGCAATGCTCTCAGCCAGAAGATATCCAGCCTTCCGTCTTATGCCGCTGTGGGTATAGATGTGGTCAATCCCGGTTGCATCACAGCCCCTGAACGCATTTTGGAAGAATTTCCCTCCCTCTCGCCGTGCTTCTGTCTTCTGTGTTTTGGACATGTATTTGTATAATGGGCTTTAGCTGATTTTCACTGCCGTGTGGATGCCGCTTTACACACACTTGATTCACTTACAGAGAGATATCAATACTTAGGTGTTAAGACGCTTACGAGTCTGATATAGTCTTCTGTGATGAATAGGAGCTGTTGAGTCCCGTTCACTGAGCAAGGAGTAGGTCGTGTCTATTACATATTTGCTTTTCGGAACGGTATCTGGGCTCATTTCCAAGTCGTGTTTTAGGCATCACGCCACCTGACCTTTCCGCTTAAGCAGGCATGGGTGTGTTTTGTAAAAGCGTGTGTCTGCTCTCGTTTGTAATTGAGTTCATGGGTAGCGATTTTCCCATTCCCTCTCTAAGTGATTTCCTAAGTTTCTTTTTCTGTGGGACAGATTTCACTTAGCATCATCGTACCTCAATCCACTCCTTATGCTGCTACCAGCCTTATGACGTGGATTCCATGGCTGAGGGATAGTCCATCGTACCTAAGTAGCACAGCTTCTTTGTCAATTTCTCTCTCCCCTGGCATATGAACGGTGTTCCCAAGTCGAGGTTGTTGTAAAGAGAGAAACCCTACACCGTGGGGTGCCTGCGTCTGGTTGATTTTTAGTTTTCCCAAGATATAGGCCCATGTGTGGAGGTGCCCTACGCTCCGTGGTTCTGTTCTGTACGTGTTTTAGGAAAGAGCATACGCTTCTCCGGAGGGACTGTTGGCATTTTCCGTCCCTCCGCGCAACTGAACGAGGCTCCCTTATCTCCTTGGCCTGTCCTGCCTTTCTGATTTTACAGATTTTTTGGCCGGCTCTTTTGCCCGGGGGGGGGGGGGGGGGGTGAGACTTCTTTGTAGTGCTGATTTTCTCTCCCAGGCTGCTTGGTTGGCCAAAAAGGGCGTATGCATTTTTTCCTGAATATATTCAGGAAAAAACGCATACGCCCTTTTTGGCCAAGTGCCTCATTGTCCACGTTCTGCCGCTTTTCATGTGCTGGGAAGGCCATTCCCATCTACCTCTCGAACTCCGTTTCGTGCAATTCTGCCTTGCGTTCAAATCCCCTTCGTTGCCTGACCTCAGTATATTTTTGGACGAGTGTTATCATTTAGAGGTCGGCAGGTTTGTGAAGTGCAGTGCGCCAGAGCTCCGTTTTGCAGCTCGCTTTCGTGTGAGCTGGCCGCAATAGCGCAGAATTGCTTCATGCCCTGTTGTGCTTCCGGCCGGGCAGGCTGAGCCTTTGGTGAATTCCTCTTCGTGATGGGAAATTAGAGTGACATGTGCCTCTCCGAACACGGCCAGCTTGTCTCTCATTGGTTCCCCCCCTTCCAGTTCATCCTTGGGACCAATTGCAGAGTGTAGGAAAGAGCAGTGTCAAGACGCTGATTCTCCAAGTGGGGAAATTGTTAGTAAAGCGGCTGGAATGGCGCACGCGAGCCCCAGGAGATGAAAAGTGAGGTGCGCTTTAGAAAGCTTTCCCGATCACACGGTTTCCCATCTCCTGGGATTCCCAGAGTGGTTTCGCGGTAGGAAGGTTGCCTTGAACCTGCAGAAGGGGGAACCATGGAATGGGTAGCACGCAGTAGAGCTCTAGAGGGTCTGCCTTTGCTCTCCCAACCTCAGCAATGCTCTTGTAGGGCCTCAACTATACTTACACCCCTACTTCCCTATCGATACTTTTGAGCTTTAAGCTTTTTCGCTGGCAATAAGATAATGGAATGTCCCCGCCCTGGGCAGAAACCGCTCCGAGCAAACAAGTATGGCGGGGGATGAAACCTCAGCAAACCAGTATGGCGGGTGATAAGAATGATTAAGCCAGAGTTTAAAGGTCGCCCTAGCCAACCATAACTCATGTGACTCAACCCCCACTCCGGTAAATCTAAAGTAGGCATCCAACAGCTAACCAATCAAGGAACTAGAGCCAAGACCCCCACTCCGGTAAATGTAAAGCAGGCATCCAACAGCTAACCAATCAAGGAACTAGAGCCAAGACCCCCACTCCGGTAAATGTAAAGCAGGCATCCAACAGCTAACCAATCAAGGAACTAGAGCCAAGTCCCCACTCCGGTCCAGGAACAAACAAACCAATGAGGAAAAAACCCTTGATATATCCACACTTTGCATAATGAAAACTATAAAATGTATGTAATTCCGCTTGGGGGGGTTCCTCTTCGGCCTCCTGCGTGAGGACCAAGGAACCCCGGTGCACCGGCTCCTAATAAACCTCTTGCGTGTTGCAGCGACTCTCGACTCTTGGCGGTTCTTGGGCGAGCTGGGACCCCTCAGAGACCGTTCAGGTCTAACAGATTGGGGGCTCGTCCGGGATCCCCACTCGCCCCGGGTCGCCGGAACCTCGGGAGTTGGAGGTATCAGGTAGGCCTAATTGTCTGTCTGTTCGTCTTCTGTCCTCTGTAAGCCGCCATCAGAAAGAAGCCGCGCGAACCGGTTCTCTGTGAAATCTGTATTGGACTCCTGGCTAGGCAGACGTGCCAATAGCTGGTGTCCACGGACCCTGGGGGACGCCCTGGTGGTCCATCTGGAAGGAGAGACAAATTTTGTCTCCCCTTCATCGGTCCTGGCAGGATATACAAACTGCCATCTGAATCTGAGTTGGTTGCGGTTTTAAAACGAGCTCGCGGCGGCAATATTAATGTGTGTCTTCTGAAATTTTATTGTTCTCCTGTGCTCTATCTTTCTCCTGACGGACGATAATGGGACAAACTATGACGACGCCTCTCTCTCTCACTCTAAGTCACTGGACCGAAGTTAAGTCTAGGGCCCAGCCCGTGGACGGTATGAGGCCGGTAGCGGCCCCCGGCGCGCCGGGCCCGGGTCTTCCCGGAGTCGGGTTGCTTGGGAATGCAGCCCAAAGCGGGTGGTAAACTCCATCTAAGGCTAAATACCGGCACGAGACCGATAGTCAACAAGTACCGTAAGGGAAAGTTGAAAAGAACTTTGAAGAAAGAGTTCAAGAGGTAAACGGGTGGGGTCCGCGCAGTCCGCCCGGAGGATTCAACCCGGCGGCGGGTCCGGCCGTGCCGGCGGCCCGGCGGATCTTTCCCGCTCCCCGTTCCTCCCAACCCCTCCCCCCTCGCCTCTCCCCCCGCGTCTCCGCGGGCGGATGGGGTCGCGGGGATAGGCGGGCGGGGCCGGGGGTAGGGCCGGCGGCGGGGCCGGGGGTGGGGCCGGCGGTGGGGCCGGGGGTGGGGCCGGCGGGGGACCGCCCCCCGGCCGGCGACCGGCAGCCGCCGGGCGCATTTCCACCGCGGCGGTGCGCCGCGACCGGCTCCGGGACGGCTGGGAAGGCCGGTGGGGAAGGTGGCTCGGGGGGGCGTCGTCGCGGTCGTCGCGGTCGTCATCGTCTCGGCGGCTGGCCAACGGCGGCGGCGCCGGCGTCGTCGGCGTCGGCGTCGGCGGCATCGGCGTCGGCGGCGGCGGGCCCACCCCTCCCCGAGTGTTACAGCCCCCCGGCAGCAGAGCTCGCCGAATCCCGGGGCCGAGGGAACCAGACCCGTCGCCGCGCTCTAACACGTGCGCTCATGCTCCACCTCCCCCGGCGCCGCTCGTGGGGGGGCCCAAGTCCTTCTGATCGAGGCCCCTCCAATACTGGCCCTTTTCCTCTGCAGATCTTTATAACTGGGAGATGCATAACCCTACTTTCTCTGAAAATCCACAGGCTCTCACTGCTTTAATAGAGTCTCTTGTTTTCTCCCATCAGCCTACCTGGGATGATTGCCAGCAGCTTCTGCAGACTCTCCTCACCACTGAGGAAAGACAAAGAGTCCTCTTAGAAGCTAGGAAAAATGTTTTAGGCACAAACGGGCAGCCCACCCAGCTGCCTAATGAGATTGACGCTGGCTTCCCTCTTGTCAGACCGAACTGGGATTTTAACACTCCTGAAGGTAAGGAGCACCTGAAAATGTATCGCCAGGCTCTAGTGGCGGGTCTCCATGGAGCGGCCAGACGGCCCACGAATTTGGCAAAGGTAAGAGAGGTAACTCAGGGGCCCCAAGAATTACCAACTGTGTTCCTAGAGCGGCTAATGGAAGCCTTCCGGCGGTTTACTCCCTATGACCCCACTTCTGAGGAACACAAGGCCACCATAGCTATGGCTTTTATTGACCAGGCGGCCCCTGATATCAGAAAGAAGTTACAGAGACTAGATGGTCTCCAGGGTTTCTCTCTCCAGGATCTAGTTAAGGAGGCAGATAAGGTATACAATAAGAGAGAAACCGAGGAAGAAAAGGAAGAAAGGAGACAGAAGGAACAGGACGAGAGAGAGGAAAGGAGACAGAAAGAACAGGAAGCCCATGAATTAAGGCGGGACAAGCGGCAAGAGAGGAATTTGAGTAAGATACTGGCCACTGTAGTCAGAGGAGGAAATATTAGAGACAGGAATAGACAGGAAGGGCGGACAGGAAGGCGACCATTAGACAAGGATCAATGTGCTTACTGTAAAGAAAAAGGTCACTGGGTAAGAGAATGCCCTAAAAAGAAGAATGGGGGAAAACCAACCAGAAACAAAATTTTACCCCTGGAAGAGGAAAATTAGGGAAGTCAGGGCTCGGACCCTCTCCCCGAGCCCAGGGTAACCCTGAAAGTTGAGGGGGAACCAGTTCAGTTTTTGGTGGATACTGGAGCTCAGCACTCAGTCCTCCTGCAACCAAGAGGGCCTCTCTCAGACAAGCGGTCATGGGTCCAAGGGGCTACAGGAAATAAACAATATTCTTGGACCACCCGCCGGACTGTAGATCTTGGAATGGGGCAAGTGACCCACTCATTTCTGGTCATTCCAGAATGCCCCTATCCGCTGTTGGGGAAAGACCTACTCTCCAAAGTCGGGGCACAGATTCACTTCCAGCCCGAGGGACCCACCATAATGGATAGCCAGGGAAGGCTCCTCCAGATTTTAACTATGAAATTAGAAGATGAACACAGGATCTATGAGAAACCCTCACCTCCTCAAACTGATATGCAGGACTGGATGACCAGGTTCCCTCAGGCCTGGGCTGAGACTGCTGGGATGGGGATGGCAAAATACCGCCCCCCGGTGGTAGTGGAACTTAAGGCTACCGCCACACCAGTAACAATCCGCCAATACCCTATGAGCAAAGAGGCTCGGGACGGCATCCGTCCGCATATACAGAGACTGCTGGAATTAGGAATCCTGGTGAGATGCCAATCAGCATGGAACACACCTCTCCTGCCTGTTAAGAAGCCAGGGACTAATGATTACAGGCCAGTACAGGATCTACGAGAGGTAAACAAGCAGGTAACAGACTTACACCCCACTGTGCCAAATCCTTATAACCTCTTGAGTACTCTCCCACCTCAACATACTTGGTACACTGTCTTGGATCTTAAGGATGCTTTCTTTTGTTTGAGACTTTCCTCCCTCAGCCAGCCCTACTTTGCTTTCGAGTGGAAGGACCCTGCCTCAGGAATAGCAGGCCAGCTGACTTGGACACGCCTGCCTCAAGGATTTAAAAATTCTCCTACCATCTTCGATGAAGCGCTGCATCAGGACCTGGCATCGTACAGAGAATCTAACCCCCAGGTAACTCTGCTTCAATATGTTGATGATATTCTTTTAGCTGCGGAAACCCGAGAGGACTGCATCAAGGGGACTGAAAGACTGCTGACGGAACTTGAAACATTGGGATACCGGGCATCAGCGAAGAAAGCCCAAATCTGTCAGCGACAGGTCAGTTACCTGGGGTATTTACTAAAAGAAGGACAGAGATGGCTCTCAGAAAGCAGAAAAGACACTGTGGCCCGAATACCTGCCCCTAAGAGTCCCAAACAGGTCAGAGAATTCTTGGGGACGGCTGGATTCTGCAGGCTATGGATTCCGGGGTTTGCTGAACTGGCAGCCCCTCTGTACCCCCTAACCAAGAGCGGCACCCCATTCACATGGGGTGACAAGGAACAACGGGCTTTTGACCAAATTAAGAGAGCCTTGCTATCAGCCCCGGCCCTAGGGCTACCCGATGTAACTAAACCTTTTCATCTATATGTGGCAGAAAACAAAGGTATTGCAAAGGGAGTACTGACTCAAAAGCTGGGCCCTTGGAATCGCCCTGTTGCATACCTATCAAAGAAATTAGACCCTGTGGCAGCTGGCTGGCCTGCCTGTCTGAAAATAATTGCTGCCGTGGCCACACTGGTAAAAGATGCAGATAAACTGACTTTGGGACAAAATCTGACAATAACTGCACCTCATGCACTAGAAAGTGTAATTCGCCAACCGCCTGATAGATGGCTCACCAACGCCAGAATGACACATTATCAGACTCTGCTCCTGAATTCGGACCGCATTAAATTTACTTCAGCCACGGGGCTGAACCCAGCTACTTTACTGCCTGACCCTGACCTAGAAGGCACCACAATTATCCATGATTGTCAGGAGGTACTAGCGGCAGCCCATGGAACAAGGCCCGACCTGATGGACCAGCCCCTCTCTGACGCCGCCTTCACTTGGTTCACGGATGGAAGCAGTTTTCTGGATGAAGGTAAGCGGCGGGCGGGAACTGCGGTGGTAGACGGAAAAGAAGTCATATGGGCGGCTACATTGCCACAAGGAACATCCGCTCAACGGGCTGAACTGATAGCCATGACAAAGGCCTTAGAGTTAGCAGAAAATAAAAAGGTTAACATTTATACGGACAACAGGTATGCTTTTGCCACTGCACATGTCCACGGTGCCATTTACCAGCAGAGGGGCTTATTAACCTCGGCAGGAAAAGAAATCAAAAATAAGGAAAAAATTGTAGCCCTGCTGGCAGCCCTGATGCTCCCTACAAAAGTTAGCATCATCCATTGTCCCGGACACCAAAGAGGGAATTCACCAATAATAACTGGCAATAATATGGCTGATCGAATGGCACGAGAAGTAGCTCTGGGGGAAATCATCCTAGAATTAACAGGCTCAGAAACACCAAAGGGTAAAGAGGTAACACCCCCAGCCATAACTAAAGAAACTTTGTCCCCCCAGCAAGCCAAATCTATGCTACAGCAAATTCATAGATGGACTCATTTGGGAACTAAGAAAATGGTATCTCTGATGCAGAAAACAGGATATGATGTCCCGGGACTAACTAAATTAGCCGAGCACATTGCTCGGGAATGTATTCCATGCCAGCAGGTGAACACAAACAAAGGAAATGTGGCCAGCGGTAAGAGGCTCTGAGGAGACCGACCTGGAGCTTACTGGGAAGTCGACTTCACTGAAATCCGTCCAGGAAGATACGGTAACAGATATCTCTTAGTTTTCATAGACACTTTTTCAGGATGGATAGAAGCTTTCCCAACGAAAAAGGAGACAGCTACTATGGTGACCAAGAAGATCTTAGAAGAAATTTTCCCGCGGTTTGGGGCACCAAAGGTAATAGGATCCGATAATGGTCCCACCTTCGTTGCCCAGGTAAGTCAGGGTGTGGCCAAATACCTGGGGACTGATTGGAAATTACATTGTGCCTATAGACCCCAGAGTTCAGGACAGGTAGAAAGAATGAATAGAACTCTAAAAGAGACCCTAACTAAATTGTCCATAGAGACTGGCGGTACTGATTGGACGGTGCTCCTTCCCCTGGCCCTGTTTCGGGCCAGAAACACTCCTTCTCGCTATCACCTCACTCCTTTCGAAATTCTGTACGGGGCACCTCCCCCTCTGCTCACACTGGGGGAAAGTATCAGCCCCGACTGTCAAAATAACACTGATCTGTATGCCAGGCTGTTGGGGCTCCAGCTGGTTCAGAAGGAAGTGTGGTCTCAGTTGGCAGAGGCATACCGGCCGGGGACCCCTGCAGAAGCCCATCCCTTCCAAGTCGGAGACTCTGTGTACGTCCGCCGGCATCGGACCCAGACGCTGGAACCCCGCTGGAAGGGCCCCTACATCGTACTGCTCACCACTCCAACTGCAGTCAAGGTAGACGGCATAGCTGCCTGGATCCACGCCTCGCACGTTAAGGCGGCCCCAACATCCACCGGAGGCTTGACCCCATTCCCAACTTCAGCAACACCAGAATGGAAAGTCCAGAAAACCAGCAACCCGCTCAAGCTCAAGCTCCTGCGATCATCCGGCTCATAATCCTGACTCTGCTGCCTCAGCTAATCGTGAGTGACTTTAGCCCTCACATGCCCCAGCGGCTGACCTGGCAAGTCATCTCCCAGACTGGAGATGTGATCTGGTCGGTTAGTCACACCGCACCCCCTTGGACTTGGTGGCCTGATCTGTTTCCTGATGTATGTAAGTTGGCAATTGGGATGTCAGCATGGGGCATGTCTGATCATTATGACCTAGCTAACACCCCACATGATAACTCGGATAAAATTTTCCTCAAATTTGGGCCGGAACCTGTGACTCTTACCCTGGCTGTGCTTTTAGGGTTGGGAATGGCGGCTGGAATAGGGACAGGCGCAACAGCCCTTATCCAGCAACCTCACTATTATGATAGCCTGAGACAGGCTGTGGATGTTGAACTCCGGGCATTAGAAAGCTCTATAACTCAGTTAAAGGAGTCACTTACTTCACTCTCTGAGGTAGTGATGCAAAACCGGAGGGGATTAGATCTACTATTTCTTAAAGAAGGAGGACTCTGTGCCGCATTAAAAGAAGAATGTTGTTTTTATATTGATCATTCTGGGGCTATCACCGAAACTATGGACAGGCTTAGGGAGCGCCTGGACAAAAGGCAACAAGAAAGGGAAAATCAAAAAGGATGGTTCCAATCATGGTTTGACAAATCACCCTGGCTTACTAGTTTAATTTCCACCTTGTTAGGACCCCTCATTATTTTGTTGCTGCTCTTAACTTTTGGACCATGCATTTTAAATCGCTTGATAGCCTTTATCAGACAACGTGTCAGTGCAGTACAAGTGTTAATGCTAAGACAACAATATCAAAGCTTGCAGAGAGAGACTGAAATTTCATGATTGAAATTAGTTGCAAAAAGAAAAGGGGGGAATGTAGGGCCTCAACTATACTTACACCCCTACTTCCCTATCGATACTTTTGAGCTTTAAGCTTTTTCGCTGGCAATAAGATAATGGAATGTCCCCGCCCTGGGCAGAAACCGCTCCGAGCAAACAAGTATGGCGGGGGATGAAACCTCAGCAAACCAGTATGGCGGGTGATAAGAATGATTAAGCCAGAGTTTAAAGGTCGCCCTAGCCAACCATAACTCATGTGACTCAACCCCCACTCCGGTAAATGTAAAGTAGGCATCCAACAGCTAACCAATCAAGGAACTAGAGCCAAGACCCCCACTCCGGTAAATGTAAAGCAGGCATCCAACAGCTAACCAATCAAGGAACTAGAGCCAAGTCCCCACTCCGGTCCAGGAACAAACAAACCAATGAGGAAAAAACCCTTGATATATCCACACTTTGCATAATGAAAACTATAAAATGTATGTAATTCCGCTTGGGGGGGTTCCTCTTCGGCCTCCTGCGTGAGGACCAAGGAACCCCGGTGCACCGGCTCCTAATAAACCTCTTGCGTGTTGCAGCGACTCTCGACTCTTGGCGGTTCTTGGGCGAGCTGGGACCCCTCAGAGACCGTTCAGGTCTAACACTCTCAGCCAGAAGATATCCAGCCTTCCGTCTTATGCCGCTGTGGGTATAGATGTGGTCAATCCCGGTTGCATCACAGCCCCTGAACGCATTTTGGAAGAATTTCCCTCCCTCTCGCCGTGCTTCTGTCTTCTGTGTTTTGGACATGTATTTGTATAATGGGCTTTAGCTGATTTTCACTGCCGTGTGGATGCCGCTTTACACACACTTGATTCACTTACAGAGAGATATCAATACTTAGGTGTTAAGACGCTTACGAGTCTGATATAGTCTTCTGTTTTAGCTGTTTTAGGCATCACGCCACCTGACCTTTCCGCTTAAGCAGGCATGGGTGTGTTTTGTAAAAGCGTGTGTCTGCTCTCGTTTGTAATTGAGTTCATGGGTAGCGATTTTCCCATTCCCTCTCTAAGTGATTTCCTAAGTTTCTTTTTCTGTGGGACAGATTTCACTTAGCATCATCGTACCTCAATCCACTCCTTATGCTGCTACCAGCCTTATGACGTGGATTCCATGGCTGAGGGATAGTCCATCGTACCTAAGTAGCACAGCTTCTTTGTCAATTTCTCTCTCCCCTGGCATATGAACGGTGTTCCCAAGTCGAGGTTGTTGTAAAGAGAGAAACCCTACACCGTGGGGTGCCTGCGTCTGGTTGATTTTTAGTTTTCCCAAGATATAGGCCCATGTGTGGAGGTGCCCTACGCTCCGTGGTTCTGTTCTGTACGTGTTTTAGGAAAGAGCATACGCTTCTCCGGAGGGACTGTTGGCATTTTCCGTCCCTCCGCGCAACTGAACGAGGCTCCCTTATCTCCTTGGCCTGTCCTGCCTTTCTGATTTTACAGATTTTTTTGGCCGGCTCTCTTGCCCGGGGTGGGGGGGGGGTGAGACTTCTTTGTAGTGCTGATTTTCTCTCCCAGGCTGCTTGGTTGGCCAAAAAGGGCGTATGCGTTTTTTCCTGAATATATTCAGGAAAAAACGCATACGCCCTTTTTGGCCAAGTGCCTCATTGTCCACGTTCTGCCGCTTTTCATGTGCTGGGAAGGCCATTCCCATCTACCTCTCGAACTCCGTTTCGTGCAATTCTGCCTTGCGTTCAAATCCCCTTCGTTGCCTGACCTCAGTATATTTTTGGACGAGTGTTATCATTTAGAGGTCGGCAGGTTTGTGAAGTGCAGTGCGCCAGAGCTCCGTTTTGCAGCTCGCTTTCGTGTGAGCTGGCCGCAATAGCGCAGAATTGCTTCATGCCCTGTTGTGCTTCCGGCCGGGCAGGCTGAGCCTTTGGTGAATTCCTCTTCGTGATGGGAAATTAGAGTGACATGTGCCTCTCCGAACACGGCCAGCTTGTCTCTCATTGGTTCCCCCCCTTCCAGTTCATCCTTGGGACCAATTGCAGAGTGTAGGAAAGAGCAGTGTCAAGACGCTGATTCTCCAAGTGGGGAAATTGTTAGTAAAGCGGCTGGAATGGCGCACGCGAGCCCCAGGAGATGAAAAGTGAGGTGCGCTTTAGAAAGCTTTCCCGATCACACGGTTTCCCATCTCCTGGGATTCCCAGAGTGGTTTCGCGGTAGGAAGGTTGCCTTGAACCTGCAGAGGGGGGACCCATGGAATGGGTAGCACGCAGTAGAGCTCTAGAGGGTCTGCCTTTGCTCACCCAGCCTCAGCAATGCTCTCAGCCAGAAGATATCCAGCCTTCCGTCTTATGCCGCTGTGGGTATAGATGTGGTCAATCCCGGTTGCATCACAGCCCCTGAACGCATTTTGGAAGAATTTCCCTCCCTCTCGCCGTGCTTCTGTCTTCTGTGTTTTGGACATGTATTTGTATAATGGGCTTTAGCTGATTTTCACTGCCGTGTGGATGCCGCTTTACACACACTTGATTCACTTACAGAGAGATATCAATACTTAGGTGTTAAGACGCTTACGAGTCTGATATAGTCTTCTGTGATGAATAGGAGCTGTTGAGTCCCGTTCACTGAGCAAGGAGTAGGTCGTGTCTATTACATATTTGCTTTTCGGAACGGTATCTGGGCTCATTTCCAAGTCGTGTTTTAGGCATCACGCCACCTCACCTTTCCGCTTAAGCAGGCATGGGTGTGTTTTGTAAAAGCGTGTGTCTGCTCTCGTTTGTAATTGAGTTCATGGGTAGCGATTTTCCCATTCCCTCTCTAAGTGATTTCCTAAGTTTCTTTTTCTGTGGGACAGATTTCACTTAGCATCATCGTACCTCAATCCACTCCTTATGCTGCTACCAGCCTTATGACGTGGATTCCATGGCTGAGGGATAGTCCATCGTACCTAAGTAGCACAGCTTCTTTGTCAATTTCTCTCTCCCCTGGCATATGAACGGTGTTCCCAAGTCGAGGTTGTTGTAAAGAGAGAAACCCTACACCGTGGGGTGCCTGCGTGTGGTTGATTTTTAGTTTTCCCAAGATATAGGCCCATGTGTGGAGGTGCCCTACGCTCCGTGGTTCTGTTCTGTACGTGTTTTAGGAAAGAGCATACGCTTCTCCGGAGGGACTGTTGGCATTTTCCGTCCCTCCGCGCAACTGAACGAGGCTCCCTTATCTCCTTGGCCTGTCCTGCCTTTCTGATTTTACAGATTTTTTGGCCGGCTCTTTTGCCCAGGGTGGGGGGGGGGGTGAGACTTCTTTGTAGTGCTGATTTTCTCTCCCAGGCTGCTTGGTTGGCCAAAAAGGGCGTATGCGTTTTTTCCTGAATATATTCAGGAAAAAACGCATACGCCCTTTTTGGCCAAGTGCCTCATTGTCCACGTTCTGCCGCTTTTCATGTGCTGGGAAGGCCATTCCCATCTACCTCTCGAACTCCGTTTCGTGCAATTCTGCCTTGCGTTCAAATCCCCTTCGTTGCCTGACCTCAGTATATTTTTGGACGAGTGTTATCATTTAGAGGTCGGCAGGTTTGTGAAGTGCAGTGCGCCAGAGCTCCGTTTTGCAGCTCGCTTTCGTGTGAGCTGGCCGCAATAGCGCAGAATTGCTTCATGCCCTGTTGTGCTTCCGGCCGGGCAGGCTGAGCCTTTGGTGAATTCCTCTTCGTGATGGGAAATTAGAGTGACATGTGCCTCTCCGAACACGGCCAGCTTGTCTCTCATTGGTTCCCCCCCTTCCAGTTCATCCTTGGGACCAATTGCAGAGTGTAGGAAAGAGCAGTGTCAAGACGCTGATTCTCCAAGTGGGGAAATTGTTAGTAAAGCGGCTGGAATGGCGCACGCGAGCCCCAGGAGATGAAAAGTGAGGTGCGCTTTAGAAAGCTTTCCCGATCACACGGTTTCCCATCTCCTGGGCTTCCCAGAGTGGTTTCGCGGTAGGAAGGTTGCCTTGAACCTGCAGAGGGGGGACCCATGGAATGGGTAGCACGCAGTAGAGCTCTAGAGGGTCTGCCTTTGCTCACCCAGCCTCAGCAATGCTCTCAGCCAGAAGATATCCAGCCTTCCGTCTTATGCCGCTGTGGGTATAGATGTGGTCAATCCCGGTTGCATCACAGCCCCTGAACGCATTTTGGAAGAATTTCCCTCCCTCTCGCCGTGCTTCTGTCTTCTGTGTTTTGGACATGTATTTGTATAATGGGCTTTAGCTGATTTTCACTGCCGTGTGGATGCCGCTTTACACACACTTGATTCACTTACAGAGAGATATCAATACTTAGGTGTTAAGACGCTTACGAGTCTGATATAGTCTTCTGTGATGAATAGGAGCTGTTGAGTCCCGTTCACTGAGCAAGGAGTAGGTCGTGTCTATTACATATTTGCTTTTCGGAACGGTATCTGGGCTCATTTCCAAGTCGTGTTTTAGGCATCACGCCACCTCACCTTTCCGCTTAAGCAGGCATGGGTGTGTTTTGTAAAAGCGTGTGTCTGCTCTCGTTTGTAATTGAGTTCATGGGTAGCGATTTTCCCATTCCCTCTCTAAGTGATTTCCTAAGTTTCTTTTTCTGTGGGACAGATTTCACTTAGCATCATCGTACCTCAATCCACTCCTTATGCTGCTACCAGCCTTATGACGTGGATTCCATGGCTGAGGGATAGTCCATCGTACCTAAGTAGCACAGCTTCTTTGTCAATTTCTCTCTCCCCTGGCATATGAACGGTGTTCCCAAGTCGAGGTTGTTGTAAAGAGAGAAACCCTACACCGTGGGGTGCCTGCGTGTGGTTGATTTTTAGTTTTCCCAAGATATAGGCCCATGTGTGGAGGTGCCCTACGCTCCGTGGTTCTGTTCTGTACGTGTTTTAGGAAAGAGCATACGCTTCTCCGGAGGGACTGTTGGCATTTTCCGTCCCTCCGCGCAACTGAACGAGGCTCCCTTATCTCCTTGGCCTGTCCTGCCTTTCTGATTTTACAGATTTTTTGGCCGGCTCTTTTGCCCGGGGGGGGGGGGGGGTGAGACTTCTTTGTAGTGCTGATTTTCTCTCCCAGGCTGCTTGGTTGGCCAAAAAGGGCGTATGCGTTTTTTCCTGAATATATTCAGGAAAAAACGCATACGCCCTTTTTGGCCAAGTGCCTCATTGTCCACGTTCTGCCGCTTTTCATGTGCTGGGAAGGCCATTCCCATCTACCTCTCGAACTCCGTTTCGTGCAATTCTGCCTTGCGTTCAAATCCCCTTCGTTGCCTGACCTCAGTATATTTTTGGACGAGTGTTATCATTTAGAGGTCGGCAGGTTTGTGAAGTGCAGTGCGCCAGAGCTCCGTTTTGCAGCTCGCTTTCGTGTGAGCTGGCCGCAATAGCACAGAATTGCTTCATGCCCTGTTGTGCTTCCGGCCGGGCAGGCTGAACCTTTGGTGAATTCCTCTTCGTGATGGGAAATTAGAGTGACATGTGCCTCTCCGAACACGGCCAGCTTGTCTCTCATTGGTTCCCCCCCTTCCAGTTCATCCTTGGGACCAATTGCAGAGTGTAGGAAAGAGCAGTGTCAAGACGCTGATTCTCCAAGTGGGGAAATTGTTAGTAAAGCGGCTGGAATGGCGCACGCGAGCCCCAGGAGATGAAAAGTGAGGTGCGCTTTAGAAAGCTTTCCCGATCACACGGTTTCCCATCTCCTGGGATTCCCAGAGTGGTTTCGCGGTAGGAAGGTTGCCTTCAACCTGCAGAAGGGGGACCCTTGGAATGGGTAGCACGCAGTAGAGCTCTAGAGGGTCTGCCTTTGCTCACCCAGCCTCAGCAATGCTCTCAGCCAGAAGATATCCAGCCTTCCGTCTTATGCCGCTGTGGGTATAGATGTGGTCAATCCCGGTTGCATCACAGCCCCTGAACGCATTTTGGAAGAATTTCCCTCCCTCTCGCCGTGCTTCTGTCTTCTGTGTTTTGGACATGTATTTGTATAATGGGCTTTAGCTGATTTTCACTGCCGTGTGGATGCCGCTTTACACACACTTGATTCACTTACAGAGAGATATCAATACTTAGGTGTTAAGACGCTTACGAGTCTGATATAGTCTTCTGTGATGAATAGGAGCTGTTGAGTCCCGTTCACTGAGCAAGGAGTAGGTCGTGTCTATTACATATTTGCTTTTCGGAACGGTATCTGGGCTCATTTCCAAGTCGTGTTTTAGGCATCACGCCACCTCACCTTTCCGCTTAAGCAGGTATGGGTGTGTTTTGTAAAAGCGTGTGTCTGTTCTCGTTTGTAATTGAGTTCATGGGTAGCGATTTTCCCATTCCCTCTCTAAGTGATTTCCTAAGTTTCTTTTTCGGTGGGACAGATTTGACTTAGCATCATCGTACCTCAATCCACTCCTTATGCTGCTACCAGCCTTATGACGTGGATTCCATGGCTGAGGGATAGTCCATCGTACCTAAGTAGCACAGCTTCTTTGTCAATTTCTCTCTCCCCTGGCATATGAACGGTGTTCCCAAGTCGAGGTTGTTGTAAAGAGAGAAACCCTACACCGTGGGGTGCCTGCGTCTGGTTGATTTTTAGTTTTCCCAAGATATAGGCCCATGTGTGGAGGTGCCCTACGCTCCGTGGTTCTGTTCTGTACGTGTTTTAGGAAAGAGCATACGCTTCTCCGGAGGGACTGTTGGCATTTTCCGTCCCTCCGCGCAACTGAACGAGGCTCCCTTATCTCCTTGGCCTGTCCTGCCTTTCTGATTTTACAGATTTTTTGGCCGGCTCTTTTGCCCGGGGGGGGGGGGGGGGTGAGACTTCTTTGTAGTGCTGATTTTCTCTCCCAGGCTGCTTGGTTGGCCAAAAAGGGCGTATGCGTTTTTTCCTGAATATATTCAGGAAAAAACGCATACGCCCTTTTTGGCCAAGTGCCTCATTGTCCACGTTCTGCCGCTTTTCATGTGCTGGGAAGGCCATTCCCATCTACCTCTCGAACTCCGTTTCGTGCAATTCTGCCTTGCGTTCAAATCCCCTTCGTTGCCTGACCTCAGTATATTTTTGGACGAGTGTTATCATTTAGAGGTCGGCAGGTTTGTGAAGTGCAGTGCGCCAGAGCTCCGTTTTGCAGCTCGCTTTCGTGTGAGCTGGCCGCAATAGCACAGAATTGCTTCATGCCCTGTTGTGCTTCCGGCCGGGCAGGCTGAACCTTTGGTGAATTCCTCTTCGTGATGGGAAATTAGAGTGACATGTGCCTCTCCGAACACGGCCAGCTTGTCTCTCATTGGTTCCCCCCCTTCCAGTTCATCCTTGGGACCAATTGCAGAGTGTAGGAAAGAGCAGTGTCAAGACGCTGATTCTCCAAGTGGGGAAATTGTTAGTAAAGCGGCTGGAATGGCGCACGCGAGCCCCAGGAGATGAAAAGTGAGGTGCGCTTTAGAAAGCTTTCCCGATCACACGGTTTCCCATCTCCTGGGATTCCCAGAGTGGTTTCGCGGTAGGAAGGTTGCCTTCAACCTGCAGAAGGGGGACCCTTGGAATGGGTAGCACGCAGTAGAGCTCTAGAGGGTCTGCCTTTGCTCACCCAGCCTCAGCAATGCTCTCAGCCAGAAGATATCCAGCCTTCCGTCTTATGCCGCTGTGGGTATAGATGTGGTCAATCCCGGTTGCATCACAGCCCCTGAACGCATTTTGGAAGAATTTCCCTCCCTCTCGCCGTGCTTCTGTCTTCTGTGTTTTGGACATGTATTTGTATAATGGGCTTTAGCTGATTTTCACTGCCGTGTGGATGCCGCTTTACACACACTTGATTCACTTACAGAGAGATATCAATACTTAGGTGTTAAGACGCTTACGAGTCTGATATAGTCTTCTGTGATGAATAGGAGCTGTTGAGTCCCGTTCACTGAGCAAGGAGTAGGTCGTGTCTATTACATATTTGCTTTTCGGAACGGTATCTGGGCTCATTTCCAAGTCGTGTTTTAGGCATCACGCCACCTCACCTTTCCGCTTAAGCAGGTATGGGTGTGTTTTGTAAAAGCGTGTGTCTGTTCTCGTTTGTAATTGAGTTCATGGGTAGCGATTTTCCCATTCCCTCTCTAAGTGATTTCCTAAGTTTCTTGTTCTGTGGGACAGATTTCACTTAGCATCATCGTACCTCAATCCACTCCTTATGCTGCTACCAGCCTTATGACGTGGATTCCATGGCTGAGGGATAGTCCATCGTACCTAAGTAGCACAGCTTCTTTGTCAATTTCTCTCTCCCCTGGCATATGAACGGTGTTCCAAAGTCGAGGTTGTTGTAAAGAGAGAAACCCTACACCGTGGGGTGCCTGCGTCTGGTTGATTTTTAGTTTTCCCAAGATATAGGCCCATGTGTGGAGGTGCCCTACGCTCCGTGGTTCTGTTCTGTACGTGTTTTAGGAAAGAGCATACGCTTCTCCGGAGGGACTGTTGGCATTTTCCGTCCCTCCGCGCAACTGAACTAGGCTCCCTTATCTCCTTGGCCTGTCCTGCCTTTCTGATTTTACAGATTTTTTGGCCGGCTCTTTTGCCCGGGCGGGGGGGGTGAGACTTCTTTGTAGTGCTGATTTTCTCTCCCAGGCTGCTTGGTTGGCCACGTTCTGCCGCTTTTCATGTGCTGGGAAGGCCATTCCCATCTACCTCTCGAACTCCGTTTCGTGCAATTCTGCCTTGCGTTCAAATCCCCTTCGTTGCCTGACCTCAGTGTATTTTTGGACGAGTGTTATCATTTAGAGGTCGGCAGGTTTGTGAAGTGCAGTGCGCCAGAGCTCCGTTTTGCAGCTCGCTTTCGTGTGAGCTGGCCGCAATAGCGCAGAATTGCTTCATGCCCTGTTGTGCTTCCGGCCGGGCAGGCTGAGCCTTTGGTGAATTCCTCTTCGTGATGGGAAATTAGAGTGACATGTGCCTCTCCGAACACGGCCAGCTTGTCTCTCATTGGTTCCCCCCCTTCCAGTTCATCCTTGGGACCAATTGCAGAGTGTAGGAAAGAGCAGTGTCAAGACGCTGATTCTCCAAGTGGGGAAATTGTTAGTAAAGCGGCTGGAATGGCGCACGCGAGCCCCAGGAGATGAAAAGTGAGGTGCGCTTTAGAAAGCTTTCCCGATCACACGGTTTCCCATCTCCTGGGATTCCCAGAGTGGTTTCGCGGTAGGAAGGTTGCCTTGAACCTGCAGAGGGGGGACCCATGGAATGGGTAGCACGCAGTAGAGCTCTAGAGGGTCTGCCTTTGCTCACCCAGCCTCAGCAATGCTCTCAGCCAGAAGATATCCAGCCTTCCGTCTTATGCCGCTGTGGGTATAGATGTGGTCAATCCCGGTTGCATCACAGCCCCTGAACGCATTTTGGAAGAATTTCCCTCCCTCTCGCCGTGCTTCTGTCTTCTGTGTTTTGGACATGTATTTGTATAATGGGCTTTAGCTGATTTTCACTGCCGTGTGGATGCCGCTTTACACACACTTGATTCACTTACAGAGAGATATCAATACTTAGGTGTTAAGACGCTTACGAGTCTGATATAGTCTTCTGTGATGAATAGGAGCTGTTGAGTCCCGTTCACTGAGCAAGGAGTAGGTCGTGTCTATTACATATTTGCTTTTCGGAACGGTATCTGGGCTCATTTCCAAGTCGTGTTTTAGGCATCACGCCACCTGACCTTTCCGCTTAAGCAGGCATGGGTGTGTTTTGTAAAAGCGTGTGTCTGCTCTCGTTTGTAATTGAGTTCATGGGTAGCGATTTTCCCATTCCCTCTCTAAGTGATTTCCTAAGTTTCTTGTTCTGTGGGACAGATTTCACTTAGCATCATCGTACCTCAATCCACTCCTTATGCTGCTACCAGCCTTATGACGTGGATTCCATGGCTGAGGGATAGTCCATCGTACCTAAGTAGCACAGCTTCTTTGTCAATTTCTCTCTCCCCTGGCATATGAACGGTGTTCCCAAGTCGAGGTTGTTGTAAAGAGAGAAACCCTACACCGTGGGGTGCCTGCGTGTGGTTGATTTTTAGTTTTCCCAAGATATAGGCCCATGTGTGGAGGTGCCCTACGCTCCGTGGTTCTGTTCTGTACGTGTTTTAGGAAAGAGCATACGCTTCTCCGGAGGGACTGTTGGCATTTTCCGTCCCTCCGCGCAACTGAACGAGGCTCCCTTATCTCCTTGGCCTGTCCTGCCTTTCTGATTTTACAGATTTTTTGGCCGGCTCTTTTGCCCGGGGGGGGGGGGGGTGAGACTTCTTTGTAGTGCTGATTTTCTCTCCCAGGCTGCTTGGTTGGCCAAAAAGGGCGTATGCGTTTTTTCCTGAATATATTCAGGAAAAAACGCATACGCCCTTTTTGGCCAAGTGCCTCATTGTCCACGTTCTGCCGCTTTTCATGTGCTGGGAAGGCCATTCCCATCTACCTCTCGAACTCCGTTTCGTGCAATTCTGCCTTGCGTTCAAATCCCCTTCGTTGCCTGACCTCAGTATATTTTTGGACGAGTGTTATCATTTAGAGGTCGGCAGGTTTGTGAAGTGCAGTGCGCCAGAGCTCCGTTTTGCAGCTCGCTTTCGTGTGAGCTGGCCGCAATAGCACAGAATTGCTTCATGCCCTGTTGTGCTTCCGGCCGGGCAGGCTGAGCCTTTGGTGAATTCCTCTTCGTGATGGGAAATTAGAGTGACATGTGCCTCTCCGAACACGGCCAGCTTGTCTCTCATTGGTTCCCCCCCTTCCAGTTCATCCTTGGGACCAATTGCAGAGTGTAGGAAAGAGCAGTGTCAAGACGCTGATTCTCCAAGTGGGGAAATTGTTAGTAAAGCGGCTGGAATGGCGCACGCGAGCCCCAGGAGATGAAAAGTGAGGTGCGCTTTAGAAAGCTTTCCCGATCACACGGTTTCCCATCTCCTGGGATTCCCAGAGTGGTTTCGCGGTAGGAAGGTTGCCTTGAACCTGCAGAAGGGGGAACCATGGAATGGGTAGCACGCAGTAGAGCTCTAGAGGGTCTGCCTTTGCTCACCCAGCCTCAGCAATGCTCTCAGCCAGAAGATATCCAGCCTTCCGTCTTATGCCGCTGTGGGTATAGATGTGGTCAATCCCGGTTGCATCACAGCCCCTGAACGCATTTTGGAAGAATTTCCCTCCCTCTCGCCGTGCTTCTGTCTTCTGTGTTTTGGACATGTATTTGTATAATGGGCTTTAGCTGATTTTCACTGCCGTGTGGATGCCGCTTTACACACACCTGATTCACTTACAGAGAGATATCAATACTTAGGTGTTAAGACGCTTACGAGTCTGATATAGTCTTCTGTGATGAATAGGAGCTGTTGAGTCCCGTTCACTGAGCAAGGAGTAGGTCGTGTCTATTACATATTTGCTTTTCGGAACGGTATCTGGGCTCATTTCCAAGTCGTGTTTTAGGCATCACGCCACCTCACCTTTCCGCTTAAGCAGGCATGGGTGTGTTTTGTAAAAGCGTGTGTCTGCTCTCGTTTGTAATTGAGTTCATGGGTAGCGATTTTCCCATTCCCTCTCTAAGTGATTTCCTAAGTTTCTTTTTCTGTGGGACAGATTTCACTTAGCATCATCGTACCTCAATCCACTCCTTATGCTGCTACCAGCCTTATGACGTGGATTCCATGGCTGAGGGATAGTCCATCGTACCTAAGTAGCACAGCTTCTTTGTCAATTTCTCTCTCCCCTGGCATATGAACGGTGTTCCCAAGTCGAGGTTGTTGTAAAGAGAGAAACCCTACACCATGGGGTGCCTGCGTCTGGTTGATTTTTAGTTTTCCCAAGATATAGGCCCATGTGTGGAGGTGCCCTACGCTCCGTGGTTCTGTTCTGTACGTGTTTTAGGAAAGAGCATACGCTTCTCCGGAGGGACTGTTGGCATTTTCCGTCCCTCCGCGCAACTGAACGAGGCTCCCTTATCTCCTTGGCCTGTCCGGCCTTTCTGATTTTACAGATTTTTTTGGCTGGCTCTTTTGCCCGGGGGGGGGCGGTGAGACTTCTTTGTAGTGCTGATTTTCTCTCCCAGGCTGCTTGGTTGGCCAAAAAGGGCATATGCGTTTTTTCCTGAATATATTCAGGAAAAAACGCATACGCCCTTTTTGGCCAAGTGCCTCATTGTCCACGTTCTGCCGCTTTTCATGTGCTGGGAAGGCCATTCCCATCTACCTCTCGAACTCCGTTTCGTGCAATTCTGCCTTGCGTTCAAATCCCCTTCGTTGCCTGACCTCAGTATATTTTTGGACGAGTGTTATCATTTAGAGGTCGGCAGGTTTGTGAAGTGCAGTGCGCCAGAGCTCCGTTTTGCAGCTCGCTTTCGTGTGAGCTGGCCGCAATAGCGCAGAATTGCTTCATGCCCTGTTGTGCTTCCGGCCGGGCAGGCTGAGCCTTTGGTGAATTCCTCTTCGTGATGGGAAATTAGAGTGACATGTGCCTCTCCGAACACGGCCAGCTTGTCTCTCATTGGTTCCCCCCCTTCCAGTTCATCCTTGGGACCAATTGCAGAGTGTAGGAAAGAGCAGTGTCAAGACGCTGATTCTCCAAGTGGGGAAATTGTTAGTAAAGCGGCTGGAATGGCGCACGCGAGCCCCAGGAGATGAAAAGTGAGGTGCGCTTTAGAAAGCTTTCCCGATCACACGGTTTCCCATCTCCTGGGATTCCCAGAGTGGTTTCGCGGTAGGAAGGTTGCCTTGAACCTGCAGAGGGGGGACCCATGGAATGGGTAGCACGCAGTAGAGCTCTAGAGGGTCTGCCTTTGCTCTCCCAACCTCAGCAATGCTCTCAGCCAGAAGATATCCAGCCTTCCGTCTTATGCCGCTGTGGGTATAGATGTGGTCAATCCCGGTTGCATCACAGCCCCTGAACGCATTTTGGAAGAATTTCCCTCCCTCTCGCCGTGCTTCTGTCTTCTGTGTTTTGGACATGTATTTGTATAATGGGCTTTAGCTGATTTTCACTGCCGTGTGGATGCCGCTTTACACACACTTGATTCACTTACAGAGAGATATCAATACTTAGGTGTTAAGACGCTTACGAGTCTGATATAGTCTTCTGTGATGAATAGGAGCTGTTGAGTCCCGTTCACTGAGCAAGGAGTAGGTCGTGTCTATTACATATTTGCTTTTCGGAACGGTATCTGGGCTCATTTCCAAGTCGTGTTTTAGGCATCACGCCACCTCACCTTTCCGCTTAAGCAGGCATGGGTGTGTTTTGTAAAAGCGTGTGTCTGCTCTCCTTTGTAATTGAGTTCATGGGTAGCGATTTTCCCATTCCCTCTCTAAGTGATTTCCTAAGTTTCTTTTTCTGTGGGACAGATTTCACTTAGCATCATCGTACCTCAATCCACTCCTTATGCTGCTACCAGCCTTATGACGTGGATTCCATGGCTGAGGGATAGTCCATCGTACCTAAGTAGCACAGCTTCTTTGTCAATTTCTCTCTCCCCTGGCATATGAACGGTGTTCCGAAGTCGAGGTTGTTGTAAAGAGAGAAACCCTACACCGTGGGGTGCCTGCGTCTGGTTGATTTTTAGTTTTCCCAAGATATAGGCCCATGTGTGGAGGTGCCCTACGCTCCGTGGTTCTGTTCTGTACGTGTTTTAGGAAAGAGCATACGCTTCTCCGGAGGGACTGTTGGCATTTTCCGTCCCTCCCCGCAACTGAACGAGGCTCCCTTATCTCCTTGGCCTGTCCTGCCTTTCTGATTTTACAGATTTTTTGTCCGGCTCTTTTGCCCGGGGGGGGGGTGGTGAGACTTCTTTGTAGTGCTGATTTTCTCTCCCAGGCTGCTTGGTTGGCCAAAAAGGGCATATGCGTTTTTTCCTGAATATATTCAGGAAAAAACGCATACGCCCTTTTTGGCCAAGTGCCTCATTGTCCACGTTCTGCCGCTTTTCATGTGCTGGGAAGGCCATTCCCATCTACCTCTCGAACTCCGTTTCGTGCAATTCTGCCTTGCGTTCAAATCCCCTTCGTTGCCTGACCTCAGTATATTTTTGGACGAGTGTTATCATTTAGAGGTCGGCAGGTTTGTGAAGTGCAGTGCGCCAGAGCTCCGTTTTGCAGCTCGCTTTCGTGTGAGCTGGCCGCAATAGCACAGAATTGCTTCATGCCCTGTTGTGCTTCCGGCCGGGCAGGCTGAGCCTTTGGTGAATTCCTCTTCGTGATGGGAAATTAGAGTGACATGTGCCTCTCCGAACACGGCCAGCTTGTCTCTCATTGGTTCCCCCCCTTCCAGTTCATCCTTGGGACCAATTGCAGAGTGTAGGAAAGAGCAGTGTCAAGACGCTGATTCTCCAAGTGGGGAAATTGTTAGTAAAGCGGCTGGAATGGCGCACGCGAGCCCCAGGAGATGAAAAGTGAGGTGCGCTTTAGAAAGCTTTCCCGATCACACGGTTTCCCATCTCCTGGGATTCCCAGAGTGGTTTCGCGGTAGGAAGGTTGCCTTGAACCTGCAGAGGGGGGACCCATGGAATGGGTAGCACGCAGTAGAGCTCTAGAGGGTCTGCCTTTGCTCACCCAGCCTCAGCAATGCTCTCAGCCAGAAGATATCCAGCCTTCCGTCTTATGCCGCTGTGGGTATAGATGTGGTCAATCCCGGTTGCATCACAGCCCCTGAACGCATTTTGGAAGAATTTCCCTCCCTCTCGCCGTGCTTCTGTCTTCTGTGTTTTGGACATGTATTTGTATAATGGGCTTTAGCTGATTTTCACTGCCGTGTGGATGCCGCTTTACACACACTTGATTCACTTACAGAGAGATATCAATACTTAGGTGTTAAGACGCTTACGAGTCTGATATAGTCTTCTGTGATGAATAGGAGCTGTTGAGTCCCGTTCACTGAGCAAGGAGTAGGTCGTGTCTATTACATATTTGCTTTTCGGAACGGTATCTGGGCTCATTTCCAAGTCGTGTTTTAGGCATCACGCCACCTGACCTTTCCGCTTAAGCAGGCATGGGTGTGTTTTGTAAAAGCGTGTGTCTGCTCTCGTTTGTAATTGAGTTCATGGGTAGCGATTTTCCCATTCCCTCTCTAAGTGATTTCCTAAGTTTCTTTTTCTGTGGGACAGATTTCACTTAGCATCATCGTACCTCAATCCACTCCTTATGCTGCTACCAGCCTTATGACGTGGATTCCATGGCTGAGGGATAGTCCATCGTACCTAAGTAGCACAGCTTCTTTGTCAATTTCTCTCTCCCCTGGCATATGAACGGTGTTCCCAAGTCGAGGTTGTTGTAAAGAGAGAAACCCTACACCGTGGGGTGCCTGCGTCTGGTTGATTTTTAGTTTTCCCAAGATATAGGCCCATGTGTGGAGGTGCCCTACGCTCCGTGGTTCTGTTCTGTACGTGTTTTAGGAAAGAGCATACGCTTCTCCGGAGGGACTGTTGGCATTTTCCGTCCCTCCGCGCAACTGAACGAGGCTCCCTTATCTCCTTGGCCTGTCCTGCCTTTCTGATTTTACAGATTTTTTGGCGGGCTCTTTTGCCCGGAGGGCGGGGGGTGAGACTTCTTTGTAGTGCTGATTTTCTCTCCCAGGCTGCTTGGTTGGCCAAAAAGGGCGTATGCGTTTTTTCCTGAATATATTCAGGAAAAAACGCATACGCCCTTTTTGGCCAAGTGCCTCATTGTCCACGTTCTGCCGCTTTTCATGTGCTGGGAAGGCCATTCCCATCTACCTCTCGAACTCCGTTTCGTGCAATTCTGCCTTGCGTTCAAATCCCCTTCGTTGCCTGACCTCAGTATATTTTTGGACGAGTGTTATCATTTAGAGGTCGGCAGGTTTGTGAAGTGCAGTGCGCAAGAGCTCCGTTTTGCAGCTCGCTTTCGTGTGAGCTGGCCGCAATAGCGCAGAATTGCTTCATGCCCTGTTGTGCTTCCGGCCGGGCAGGCTGAGCCTTTGGTGAATTCCTCTTCGTGATGGGAAATTAGAGTGACATGTGCCTCTCCGAACACGGCCAGCTTGTCTCTCATTGGTTCCCCCCCTTCCAGTTCATCCTTGGGACCAATTGCAGAGTGTAGGAAAGAGCAGTGTCAAGACGCTGATTCTCCAAGTGGGGAAATTGTTAGTAAAGCGGCTGGAATGGCGCACGCGAGCCCCAGGAGATGAAAAGTGAGGTGCGCTTTAGAAAGCTTTCCCGATCACACGGTTTCCCATCTCCTGGGATTCCCAGAGTGGTTTCGCGGTAGGAAGGTTGCCTTGAACCTGCAGAGGGGGGACCCATGGAATGGGTAGCACGCAGTAGAGCTCTAGAGGGTCTGCCTTTGCTCACCCAGCCTCAGCAATGCTCTCAGCCAGAAGATATCCAGCCTTCCGTCTTATGCCGCTGTGGGTGTAGATGTGGTCAATCCCGGTTGCATCACAGCCCCTGAACGCATTTTGGAAGAATTTCCCTCCCTGTCGCCGTGCTTCTGTCTTCTGTGTTTTGGACATGTATTTGTATAATGGGCTTTAGCTGATTTTCACTGCCTTGTGGATGCCGCTTTACACACACTTGATTCACTTACAGAGAGATATCAATACTTAGGTGTTAAGACGCTTACGAGTCTGATATAGTCTTCTGTGATTAATAGGAGCTGCTGAGTCCCGTTCACTGAGCAAGGAGTAGGTCGTGTCTATTACATATTTGCTTTTCGGAACGGTATCTGGGCTCATTTCCAAGTCGTGTTTTAGGCATCACGCCACCTGACCTTTCCGCTTCAGCAGGCATGGGTGTGTTTTGTAAAAGCGTGTGTCTGCTCTCGTTTGTAATTGAGTTCATGGGTAGCGATTTTCCCATTCCCTCTCTAAGTGATTTCCTAAGTTTCTTGTTCTGTGGGACAGATTTCACTTAGCATCATCGTACCTCAATCCACTCCTTATGCTGCTACCAGCCTTATGACGTGGATTCCATGGCTGAGGGATAGTCCATCGTACCTAAGTAGCACAGCTTCTTTGTCAATTTCTCTCTCCCCTGGCATATGAACGGTGTTCCCAAGTCGAGGTTGTTGTAAAGAGAGAAACCCTACACCGTGGGGTGCCTGCGTCTGGTTGATTTTTAGTTTTCCCAAGATATAGGCCCATGTGTGGAGGTGCCCTACGCTCCGTGGTTCTGTTCTGTACGTGTTTTAGGAAAGAGCATACGCTTCTCCGGAGGGACTGTTGGCATTTTCCGTCCCTCCGCGCAACTGAACGAGGCTCCCTTATCTCCTTGGCCTGTCCTGCCTTTCTGATTTTACAGATTTTTTTGGCCGGCTCTTTTGCCCGGGGTGGGGGGGGGGTGTGAGACTTCTTTGTAGTGCTGATTTTCTCTCCCAGGCTGCTTGGTTGGCCAAAAAGGGCGTATGCGTTTTTTCCTGAATATATTCAGGAAAAAACGCATAAGCCCTTTTTGGCCAAGTGCCTCATTGTCCACGTTCTGCCGCTTTTCATGTGCTGGGAAGGCCATTCCCATCTACCTCTCGAACTCCGTTTCGTGCAATTCTGCCTTGCGTTCAAATCCCCTTCGTTGCCTGACCTCAGTATATTTTTGGACGAGTGTTATCATTTAGAGGTCGGCAGGTTTGTGAAGTGCAGTGCGCAAGAGCTCCGTTTTGCAGCTCGCTTTCGTGTGAGCTGGCCGCAATAGCGCAGAATTGCTTCATGCCCTGTTGTGCTTCCAGCCGGGCAGGCTGAGCCTTTGGTGAATTCCTCTTCGTGATGGGAAATTAGAGTGACATGTGCCTCTCCGAACACGGCCAGCTTGTCTCTCATTGGTTCCCCCCCTTCCAGTTCATCCTTGGGACCAATTGCAGAGTGTAGGAAAGAGCAGTGTCAAGACGCTGATTCTCCAAGTTGGGAAATTGTTAGTAAAGCGGCTGGAATGGCGCACGCGAGCCCCAGGAGATGAAAAGTGAGGTGCGCTTTAGAAAGCTTTCCCGATCACACGGTTTCCCATCTCCTGGGATTCCCAGAGTGGTTTTGCGGTAGGAAGGTTGCCTTGAACCTGCAGAGGGGGGTCCCATGGAATGGGTAGCACGCAGTAGAGCTCTAGAGGGTCTGCCTTTGCTCACCCAGCCTCAGCAATGCTCTCAGCCAGAAGATATCCAGCCTTCCGTCTTATGCCGCTGTGGGTATAGATGTGGTCAATCCCGGTTGCATCACAGCCCCTGAACGCATTTTGGAAGAATTTCCCTCCCTCTCGCCGTGCTTCTGTCTTCTGTGTTTTGGACATGTATTTGTATAATGGGCTTTAGCTGATTTTCACTGCCGTGTGGATGCCGTTTTACACACACTTGATTCACTTACAGAGAGATATCAATACTTAGGTGTTAAGACGCTTACGAGTCTGATATAGTCTTCTGTGATGAATAGGAGCTGTTGAGTCCCGTTCACTGAGCAAGGAGTAGGTCGTGTCTATTACATATTTGCTTTTCGGAACGGTATCTGGGCTCATTTCCAAGTCGTGCTTTAGGCATCACGCCACCTCACCTTTCCGCTTAAGCAGGCATGGGTGTGTTTTGTAAAAGCGTGTGTCTGCTCTCGTTTGTAATTGAGTTCATGGGTAGCGATTTTCCCATTCCCTCTCTAAGTGATTTCCTAAGTTTCTTTTTCTGTGGGACAGATTTCACTTAGCATCATCGTACCTCAATCCACTCCTTATGCTGCTACCAGCCTTATGACGTGGATTCCATGGCTGAGGGATAGTCCATCGTACCTAAGTAGCACAGCTTCTTTGTCAATTTCTCTCTCCCCTGGCATATGAACGGTGTTCCGAAGTCGAGGTTGTTGTAAAGAGAGAAACCCTACACCGTGGGGTGCCTGCGTCTGGTTGATTTTTAGTTTTCCCAAGATATAGGCCCATGTGTGGAGGTGCCCTACGCTCCGTGGTTCTGTTCTGTACGTGTTTTAGGAAAGAGCATACGCTTCTCCGGAGGGACTGTTGGCATTTTCCGTCCCTCCGCGCAACTGAACGAGGCTCCCTTATCTCCTTGGCCTGTCCTGCCTTTCTGATTTTACAGATTTTTTGGCCGGCTCTTTTGCCCGGAGGGGGGGGGTGAGACTTCTTTGTAGTGCTGATTTTCTCTCCCAGGCTGCTTGGTTGGCCAAAAAGGGCGTATGCGTTTTTTCCTGAATATATTCAGGAAAAAACGCATACGCCCTTTTTGGCCAAGTGCCTCATTGTCCACGTTCTGCCGCTTTTCATGTGCTGGGAAGGCCATTCCCATCTACCTCTCGAACTCCGTTTCGTGCAATTCTGCCTTGCGTTCAAATCCCCTTCGTTGCCTGACCTCAGTATATTTTTGGACGAGTGTTATCATTTAGAGGTCGGCAGGTTTGTGAAGTGCAGTGCGCCAGAGCTCCGTTTTGCAGCTCGCTTTCGTGTGAGCTGGCCGCAATAGCGCAGAATTGCTTCATGCCCTGTTGTGCTTCCGGCCGGGCAGGCTGAGCCTTTGGTGAATTCCTCTTCGTGATGGGAAATTAGAGTGACATGTGCCTCTCCGAACACGGCCAGCTTGTCTCTCATTGGTTCCCCCCCTTCCAGTTCATCCTTGGGACCAATTGCAGAGTGTAGGAAAGAGCAGTGTCAAGACGCTGATTCTCCAAGTGGGGAAATTGTTAGTAAAGCGGCTGGAATGGCGCACGCGAGCCCCAGGAGATGAAAAGTGAGGTGCGCTTTAGAAAGCTTTCCCGATCACACGGTTTCCCATCTCCTGGGATTCCCAGAGTGGTTTCGCGGTAGGAAGGTTGCCTTGAACCTGCAGAAGGGGGAACCATGGAATGGGTAGCACGCAGTAGAGCTCTAGAGGGTCTGCCTTTGCTCACCCAGCCTCAGCAATGCTCTCAGCCAGAAGATATCCAGCCTTCCGTCTTATGCCGCTGTGGGTATAGATGTGGTCAATCCCGGTTGCATCACAGCCCCTGAACGCATTTTGGAAGAATTTCCCTCCCTCTCGCCGTGCTTCTGTCTTCTGTGTTTTGGACATGTATTTGTATAATGGGCTTTAGCTGATTTTCACTGCCGTGTGGATGCCGCTTTACACACACTTGATTCACTTACAGAGAGATATCAATACTTAGGTGTTAAGACGCTTACGAGTCTGATATAGTCTTCTGTGATGAATAGGAGCTGTTGAGTCCCGTTCACTGAGCAAGGAGTAGGTCGTGTCTATTACATATTTGCTTTTCGGAACGGTATCTGGGCTCATTTCCAAGTCGTGTTTTAGGCATCACGCCACCTGACCTTTCCGCTTAAGCAGGCATGGGTGTGTTTTGTAAAAGCGTGTGTCTGCTCTCGTTTGTAATTGAGTTCATGGGTAGCGATTTTCCCATTCCCTCTCTAAGTGATTTCCTAAGTTTCTTGTTCTGTGGGACAGATTTCACTTAGCATCATCGTACCTCAATCCACTCCTTATGCTGCTACCAGCCTTATGACGTGGATTCCATGGCTGAGGGATAGTCCATCGTACCTAAGTAGCACAGCTTCTTTGTCAATTTCTCTCTCCCCTGGCATATGAACGGTGTTCCCAAGTCGAGGTTGTTGTAAAGAGAGAAACCCTACACCGTGGGGTGCCTGCGTCTGGTTGATTTTTAGTTTTCCCAAGATATAGGCCCATGTGTGGAGGTGCCCTACGCTCCGTGGTTCTGTTCTGTACGTGTTTTAGGAAAGAGCATACGCTTCTCCGGAGGGACTGTTGGCATTTTCCGTCCCTCCGCGCAACTGAACGAGGCTCCCTTATCTCCTTGGCCTGTCCTGCCTTTCTGATTTTACAGATTTTTTGGCCGGCTCTTTTGCCCGGAGGGGGGGGGTGAGACTTCTTTGTAGTGCTGATTTTCTCTCCCAGGCTGCTTGGTTGGCCAAAAAGGGCGTATGCGTTTTTTCCTGAATATATTCAGGAAAAAACGCATACGCCCTTTTTGGCCAAGTGCCTCATTGTCCACGTTCTGCCGCTTTTCATGTGCTGGGAAGGCCATTCCCATCTACCTCTCGAACTCCGTTTCGTGCAATTCTGCCTTGCGTTCAAATCCCCTTCGTTGCCTGACCTCAGTATATTTTTGGACGAGTGTTATCATTTAGAGGTCGGCAGGTTTGTGAAGTGCAGTGCGCCAGAGCTCCGTTTTGCAGCTCGCTTTCGTGTGAGCTGGCCGCAATAGCGCAGAATTGCTTCATGCCCTGTTGTGCTTCCGGCCGGGCAGGCTGAGCCTTTGGTGAATTCCTCTTCGTGATGGGAAATTAGAGTGACATGTGCCTCTCCGAACACGGCCAGCTTGTCTCTCATTGGTTCCCCCCCTTCCAGTTCATCCTTGGGACCAATTGCAGAGTGTAGGAAAGAGCAGTGTCAAGACGCTGATTCTCCAAGTGGGGAAATTGTTAGTAAAGCGGCTGGAATGGCGCACGCGAGCCCCAGGAGATGAAAAGTGAGGTGCGCTTTAGAAAGCTTTCCCGATCACACGGTTTCCCATCTCCTGGGATTCCCAGAGTGGTTTCGCGGTAGGAAGGTTGCCTTGAACCTGCAGAGGGGGGACCCATGGAATGGGTAGCACGCAGTAGAGCTCTAGAGGGTCTGCCTTTGCTCACCCAGCCTCAGCAATGCTCTCAGCCAGAAGATATCCAGCCTTCCGTCTTATGCCGCTGTGGGTATAGATGTGGTCAATCCCGGTTGCATCACAGCCCCTGAACGCATTTTGGAAGAATTTCCCTCCCTCTCGCCGTGCTTCTGTCTTCTGTGTTTTGGACATGTATTTGTATAATGGGCTTTAGCTGATTTTCACTGCCGTGTGGATGCCGCTTTACACACACTTGATTCACTTACAGAGAGATATCAATACTTAGGTGTTAAGACGCTTACGAGTCTGATATAGTCTTCTGTGATGAATAGGAGCTGTTGAGTCCCGTTCACTGAGCAAGGAGTAGGTCGTGTCTATTACATATTTGCTTTTCAGAACGGTATCTGGGCTCATTTCCAAGTCGTGTTTTAGGCATCACGCCACCTCACCTTTCCGCTTCAGCAGGCATGGGTGTGTTTTGTAAAAGCGTGTGTCTGCTCTCGTTTGTAATTGAGTTCATGGGTAGCGATTTTCCCATTCCCTCTCTAAGTGATTTCCTAAGTTTCTTTTTCTGTGGGACAGATTTCACTTAGCATCATCGTACCTCAATCCACTCCTTATGCTGCTACCAGCCTTATGACGTGGATTCCATGGCTGAGGGATAGTCCATCGTACCTAAGTAGCACAGCTTCTTTGTCAATTTCTCTCTCCCCTGGCATATGAACGGTGTTCCCAAGTCGAGGTTGTTGTAAAGAGAGAAACCCTACACCGTGGGGTGCCTGCGTCTGGTTGATTTTTAGTTTTCCCAAGATATAGGCCCATGTGTGGAGGTGCCCTACGCTCCGTGGTTCTGTTCTGTACGTGTTTTAGGAAAGAGCATACGCTTCTCCGGAGGGACTGTTGGCATTTTCCGTCCCTCCGCGCAACTGAACGAGGCTCCCTTATCTCCTTGGCCTGTCCTGCCTTTCTGATTTTACAGATTTTTTGGCGGGCTCTTTTGCCCGGAGGGCGGGGGGTGAGACTTCTTTGTAGTGCTGATTTTCTCTCCCAGGCTGCTTGGTTGGCCAAAAAGGGCGTATGCGTTTTTTCCTGAATATATTCAGGAAAAAACGCATACGCCCTTTTTGGCCAAGTGCCTCATTGTCCACGTTCTGCCGCTTTTCATGTGCTGGGAAGGCCATTCCCATCTACCTCTCGAACTCCGTTTCGTGCAATTCTGCCTTGCGTTCAAATCCCCTTCGTTGCCTGACCTCAGTATATTTTTGGACGAGTGTTATCATTTAGAGGTCGGCAGGTTTGTGAAGTGCAGTGCGCAAGAGCTCCGTTTTGCAGCTCGCTTTCGTGTGAGCTGGCCGCAATAGCGCAGAATTGCTTCATGCCCTGTTGTGCTTCCGGCCGGGCAGGCTGAGCCTTTGGTGAATTCCTCTTCGTGATGGGAAATTAGAGTGACATGTGCCTCTCCGAACACGGCCAGCTTGTCTCTCATTGGTTCCCCCCCTTCCAGTTCATCCTTGGGACCAATTGCAGAGTGTAGGAAAGAGCAGTGTCAAGACGCTGATTCTCCAAGTGGGGAAATTGTTAGTAAAGCGGCTGGAATGGCGCACGCGAGCCCCAGGAGATGAAAAGTGAGGTGCGCTTTAGAAAGCTTTCCCGATCACACGGTTTCCCATCTCCTGGGATTCCCAGAGTGGTTTCGCGGTAGGAAGGTTGCCTTGAACCTGCAGAGGGGGGACCCATGGAATGGGTAGCACGCAGTAGAGCTCTAGAGGGTCTGCCTTTGCTCACCCAGCCTCAGCAATGCTCTCAGCCAGAAGATATCCAGCCTTCCGTCTTATGCCGCTGTGGGTGTAGATGTGGTCAATCCCGGTTGCATCACAGCCCCTGAACGCATTTTGGAAGAATTTCCCTCCCTGTCGCCGTGCTTCTGTCTTCTGTGTTTTGGACATGTATTTGTATAATGGGCTTTAGCTGATTTTCACTGCCTTGTGGATGCCGCTTTACACACACTTGATTCACTTACAGAGAGATATCAATACTTAGGTGTTAAGACGCTTACGAGTCTGATATAGTCTTCTGTGATGAATAGGAGCTGTTGAGTCCCGTTCACTGAGCAAGGAGTAGGTCGTGTCTATTACATATTTGCTTTTCGGAACGGTATCTGGGCTCATTTCCAAGTCGTGTTTTAGGCATCACGCCACCTGACCTTTCCGCTTAAGCAGGCATGGGTGTGTTTTGTAAAAGCGTGTGTCTGCTCTCGTTTGTAATTGAGTTCATGGGTAGCGATTTTCCCATTCCCTCTCTAAGTGATTTCCTAAGTTTCTTTTTCTGTGGGACAGATTTCACTTAGCATCATCGTACCTCAATCCACTCCTTATGCTGCTACCAGCCTTATGACGTGGATTCCATGGCTGAGGGATAGTCCATCGTACCTAAGTAGCACAGCTTCTTTGTCAATTTCTCTCTCCCCTGGCATATGAACGGTGTTCCGAAGTCGAGGTTGTTGTAAAGAGAGAAACCCTACACCGTGGGGTGCCTGCGTCTGGTTGATTTTTAGTTTTCCCAAGATATAGGCCCATGTGTGGAGGTGCCCTACGCTCCGTGGTTCTGTTCTGTACGTGTTTTAGGAAAGAGCATACGCTTCTCCGGAGGGACTGTTGGCATTTTCCGTCCCTCCGCGCAACTGAACGAGGCTCCCTTATCTCCTTGGCCTGTCCTGCCTTTCTGATTTTACAGATTTTTTTGGCAGGCTCTTTTGCCCGGGGTGGGGGGGGGTGTGAGACTTCTTTGTAGTGCTGATTTTCTCTCCCAGGCTGCTTGGTTGGCCAAAAAGGGCGTATGCGTTTTTTCCTGAATATATTCAGGAAAGAACGCATACGCCCTTTTTGGCCAAGTGCCTCATTGTCCACGTTCTGCCGCTTTTCATGTGCTGGGAAGGCCATTCCCATCTACCTCTCGAACTCCGTTTCGTGCAATTCTGCCTTGCGTTCAAATCCCCTTCGTTGCCTGACCTCAGTATATTTTTGGACGAGTGTTATCATTTAGAGGTCGGCAGGTTTGTGAAGTGCAGTGCGCCAGAGCTCCGTTTTGAAGCTCGCTTTCGTGTGAGCTGGCCGCAATAGCGCAGAATTGCTTCATGCCCTGTTGTGCTTCCGGCCGGGCAGGCTGAGCCTTTGGTGAATTCCTCTTCGTGATGGGAAATTAGAGTGACATGTGCCTCTCCGAACACGGCCAGCTTGTCTCTCATTGTTTCCCCCCCTTCCATTTCATCCTTGGGACCAATTGCAGAGTGTAGGAAAGAGCAGTGTCAAGACGCTGATTCTCCAAGTGGGGAAATTGTTAGTAAAGCGGCTGGAATGGCGCACGCGAGCCCCAGGAGATGAAAAGTGAGGTGCGCTTTAGAAAGCTTTCCCGATCACACGGTTTCCCATTTCCTGTGATTCCCAGAGTGGTTTCGCTGTAGGAAGGTTGCCTTGAACCTGCAGAGATGGGACCCATGGAATGGGTAGCACGCAGTAGAGCTCTAGAGGGTCTGCCTTTGCTCACCCAGCATCAGCAATGCTCTCAGCCAGAAGATATCCAGCCTTACGTCTTATGCCGCTGTGGGTGTAGATGTGGTCAATCCCGGTTGCATCACAGCCCCTGAACGCATTTTGGAAGAATTTCCCTCCCTCTCGCCGTGCTTCTGTCTTCTGTGTTTTGGACATGTATTTGTATAATGGGCTTTAGCTGATTTTCACTGCCGTGTGGATGCCGCTTTACACACACTTGATTCACTTACAGAGAGATATCAATACTTAGGTGTTAAGACGCTTACGAGTCTGATATAGTCTTCTGTGATGAATAGGAGCTGTTGAGTCCCGTTCACTGAGCAAGGAGTAGGTCGTGTCTATTACATATTTGCTTTTCGGAACGGTATCTGGGCTCATTTCCAAGTCGTGTTTTAGGCATCACGCCACCTCACCTTTCCGCTTAAGCAGGCATGGGTGTGTTTTGTAAAAGCGTGTGTCTGCTCTCGTTTGTAATTGAGTTCATGGGTAGCGATTTTCCCATTCCCTCTCTAAGTGATTTCCTAAGTTTCTTGTTCTGTGGGACAGATTTCACTTAGCATCATCGTACCTCAATCCACTCCTTATGCTGCTACCAGCCTTATGACGTGGATTCCATGGCTGAGGGATAGTCCATCGTACCTAAGTAGCACAGCTTCTTTGTCAATTTCTCTCTCCCCTGGCATATGAACGGTGTTCCCAAGTCGAGGTTGTTGTAAAGAGAGAAACCCTACACCGTGGGGTGCCTGCGTCTGGTTGATTTTTAGTTTTCCCAAGATATAGGCCCATGTGTGGAGGTGCCCTACGCTCCGTGGTTCTGTTCTGTACGTGTTTTAGGAAAGAGCATACGCTTCTCCGGAGGGACTGTTGGCATTTTCCGTCCCTCCGCGCAACTGAACGAGGCTCCCTTATCTCCTTGGCCTGTCCTGCCTTTCTGATTTTACAGATTTTTTTGGCAGGCTCTTTTGCCCGGGGTGGGGGGGGGTGTGAGACTTCTTTGTAGTGCTGATTTTCTCTCCCAGGCTGCTTGGTTGGCCAAAAAGGGCGTATGCGTTTTTTCCTGAATATATTCAGGAAAAAACGCATACGCCCTTTTTGGCCAAGTGCCTCATTGTCCACGTTCTGCCGCTTTTCATGTGCTGGGAAGGCCATTCCCATCTACCTCTCGAACTCCGTTTCGTGCAATTCTGCCTTGCGTTCAAATCCCCTTCGTTGCCTGACCTCAGTATATTTTTGGACGAGTGTTATCATTTAGAGGTCGGCAGGTTTGTGAAGTGCAGTGCGCCAGAGCTCCGTTTTGCAGCTCGCTTTCGTGTGAGCTGGCCGCAATAGCGCAGAATTGCTTCATGCCCTGTTGTGCTTCCGGCTGGGCAGGCTGAGCCTTTGGTGAATTCCTCTTCGTGATGGGAAATTAGAGTGACATGTGCCTCTCCGAACACGGCCAGCTTGTCTCTCATTGGTTCCCCCCCTTCCAGTTCATCCTTGGGACCAATTGCAGAGTGTAGGAAAGAGCAGTGTCAAGACGCTGATTCTCCAAGTGGGGAAATTGTTAGTAAAGCGGCTGGAATGGCGCACGCGAGCCCCAGGAGATGAAAAGTGAGGTGCGCTTTAGAAAGCTTTCCCGATCACACGGTTTCCCATCTCCTGGGATTCCCAGAGTGGTTTCGCGGTAGGAAGGTTGCCTTGAACCTGCAGAGGGGGGTCCCATGGAATGGGTAGCACGCAGTAGAGCTCTAGAGGGTCTGCCTTTGCTCACCCAGCCTCAGCAATGCTCTCAGCCAGAAGATATCCAGCCTTCCGTCTTATGCCGCTGTGGGTATAGATGTGGTCAATCCCGGTTGCATCACAGCCCCTGAACGCATTTTGGAAGAATTTCCCTCCCTCTCGCCGTGCTTCTGTCTTCTGTGTTTTGGACATGTATTTGTATAATGGGCTTTAGCTGATTTTCACTGCCGTGTGGATGCCGCTTTACACACACTTGATTCACTTACAGAGAGATATCAATACTTAGGTGTTAAGACGCTTACGAGTCTGATATAGTCTTCTGTGATGAATAGGAGCTGTTGAGTCCCGTTCACTGAGCAAGGAGTAGGTCGTGTCTATTACATATTTGCTTTTCGGAACGGTATCTGGGCTCATTTCCAAGTCGTGCTTTAGGCATCACGCCACCTCACCTTTCCGCTTAAGCAGGCATGGGTGTGTTTTGTAAAAGCGTGTGTCTGCTCTCGTTTGTAATTGAGTTCATGGGTAGCGATTTTCCCATTCCCTCTCTAAGTGATTTCCTAAGTTTCTTTTTCTGTGGGACAGATTTCACTTAGCATCATCGTACCTCAATCCACTCCTTATGCTGCTACCAGCCTTATGACGTGGATTCCATGGCTGAGGGATAGTCCATCGTACCTAAGTAGCACAGCTTCTTTGTCAATTTCTCTCTCCCCTGGCATATGAACGGTGTTCCGAAGTCGAGGTTGTTGTAAAGAGAGAAACTCTACACCGTGGGGTGCCTGCGTCTGGTTGATTTTTAGTTTTCCCAAGATATAGGCCCATGTGTGGAGGTGCCCTACGCTCCGTGGTTCTGTTCTGTACGTGTTTTAGGAAAGAGCATACGCTTCTCCGGAGGGACTGTTGGCATTTTCCGTCCCTCCGCGCAACTGAACGAGGCTCCCTTATCTCCTTGGCCCCTCCTGCCTTTCTGATTTTACAGATTTTTTTGGCCGGCTCTTTTGCCCGGGGGGGGGGGGGGGGGGGTGAGACTTCTTTGTAGTGCTGATTTTCTCTCCCAGGCTGCTTGGTTGGCCAAAAAGGGCGTATGCGTTTTTTCCTGAATATATTCAGGAAAAAACGCATACGCCCTTTTTGGCCAAGTGCCTCATTGTCCACGTTCTGCCGCTTTTCATGTGCTGGGAAGGCCATTCCCATCTACCTCTCGAACTCCGTTTCGTGCAATTCTGCCTTGCGTTCAAATCCCCTTCGTTGCCTGACCTCAGTATATTTTTGGACGAGTGTTATCATTTAGAGGTCGGCAGGTTTGTGAAGTGCAGTGCGCCAGAGCTCCGTTTTGCAGCTCGCTTTCGTGTGAGCTGGCCGCAATAGCGCAGAATTGCTTCATGCCCTGTTGTGCTTCCGGCCGGGCAGGCTGAGCCTTTGGTGAATTCCTCTTCGTGATGGGAAATTAGAGTGACATGTGCCTCTCCGAACACGGCCAGCTTGTCTCTCATTGGTTCCCCCCCTTCCAGTTCATCCTTGGGACCAATTGCAGAGTGTAGGAAAGAGCAGTGTCAAGACGCTGATTCTCCAAGTGGGGAAATTGTTAGTAAAGCGGCTGGAATGGCGCACGCGAGCCCCAGGAGATGAAAAGTGAGGTGCGCTTTAGAAAGCTTTCCCGATCACACGGTTTCCCATCTCCTGGGATTCCCAGAGTGGTTTCGCGGTAGGAAGGTTGCCTTGAACCTGCAGAGGGGGGACCCATGGAATGGGTAGCACGCAGTAGAGCTCTAGAGGGTCTGCCTTTGCTCACCCAGCCTCAGCAATGCTCTCAGCCAGAAGATATCCAGCCTTCCGTCTTATGCCACTGTGGGTGTAGATGTGGTCAATCCTGGTTGCATCACAGCCCCTGAACGCATTTTGGAAGAATTTCCCTCCCTCTCGCCGTGCTTCTGTCTTCTGTGTTTTGGACATGTATTTGTATAATGGGCTTTAGCTGATTTTCACTGCCGTGTGGATGCCGCTTTACACACACTTGATTCACTTACAGAGAGATATCAATACTTAGGTGTTAAGACGCTTACGAGTCTGATATAGTCTTCTGTGATGAATAGGAGCTGTTGAGTCCCGTTCACTGAGCAAGGAGTAGGTCGTGTCTATTACATATTTGCTTTTCGGAACGGTATCTGGGCTCATTTCCAAGTCGTGTTTTAGGCATCACGCCACCTCACCTTTCCGCTTAAGCAGGCATGGGTGTGTTTTGTAAAAGCGTGTGTCTGCTCTCGTTTGTAATTGAGTTCATGGGTAGCGATTTTCCCATTCCCTCTCTAAGTGATTTCCTAAGTTTCTTTTTCTGTGGGACAGATTTCACTTAGCATCATCGTACCTCAATCCACTCCTTATGCTGCTACCAGCCTTATGACATGGATTCCATGGCTGAGGGATAGTCCATCGTACCTAAGTAGCACAGCTTCTTTGTCAATTTCTCTCTCCCCTGGCATATGAACGGTGTTCCGAAGTCGAGGTTGTTGTAAAGAGAGAAACCCTACACCGTGGGGTGCCTGCGTCTGGTTGATTTTTAGTTTTCCCAAGATATAGGCCCATGTGTGGAGGTGCCCTACGCTCCGTGGTTCTGTTCTGTACGTGTTTTAGGAAAGAGCATACGCTTCTCCGGAGGGACTGTTGGCATTTTCCGTCCCTCCCCGGAACTGAACTAGGCTCCCTTATCTCCTTGGCCTGTCCTGCCTTTCTGATTTTACAGATTTTTTGGCCGGCTCTTTTGCCCGGGGGGGGGGCGGGGTGGTGAGACTTCTTTGTAGTGCTGATTTTCTCTCCCAGGCTGCTTGGTTGGCCAAAAAGGGCGTATGCGTTTTTTCCTGAATATATTCAGGAAAGAACGCATACGCCCTTTTTGGCCAAGTGCCTCATTGTCCACGTTCTGCCGCTTTTCATGTGCTGGGAAG
Source organism: Kogia breviceps (assembly GCF_026419965.1). Taxonomy (NCBI): domain Eukaryota; kingdom Metazoa; phylum Chordata; class Mammalia; order Artiodactyla; family Physeteridae; genus Kogia; species Kogia breviceps. The sequence goes on from NC_081317.1 coordinate 80,397,934, forward strand.
GCCATTCCCATCTACCTCTCGAACTCCGTTTCGTGCAATTCTGCCTTGCGTTCAAATCCCCTTCGTTGCCTGACCTCAGTATATTTTTGGACGAGTGTTATCATTTAGAGGTCGGCAGGTTTGTGAAGTGCAGTGCGCCAGAGCTCCGTTTTGAAGCTCGCTTTCGTGTGAGCTGGCCGCAATAGCGCAGAATTGCTTCATGCCCTGTTGTGCTTCCGGCCGGGCAGGCTGAGCCTTTGGTGAATTCCTCTTCGTGATGGGAAATTAGAGTGACATGTGCCTCTCCGAACACGGCCAGCTTGTCTCTCATTGTTTCCCCCCCTTCCATTTCATCCTTGGGACCAATTGCAGAGTGTAGGAAAGAGCAGTGTCAAGACGCTGATTCTCCAAGTGGGGAAATTGTTAGTAAAGCGGCTGGAATGGCGCACGCGAGCCCCAGGAGATGAAAAGTGAGGTGCGCTTTAGAAAGCTTTCCCGATCACACGGTTTCCCATCTCCTGGGATTCCCAGAGTGGTTTCGCTGTAGGAAGGTTGCCTTGAACCTGCAGAGATGGGACCCATGGAATGGGTAGCACGCAGTAGAGCTCTAGAGGGTCTGCCTTTGCTCACCCAGCATCAGCAATGCTCTCAGCCAGAAGATATCCAGCCTTACGTCTTATGCCGCTGTGGGTGTAGATGTGGTCAATCCCGGTTGCATCACAGCCCCTGAACGCATTTTGGAAGAATTTCCCTCCCTCTCGCCGTGCTTCTGTCTTCTGTGTTTTGGACATGTATTTGTATAATGGGCTTTAGCTGATTTTCACTGCCGTGTGGATGCCGCTTTACACACACTTGATTCACTTACAGAGAGATATCAATACTTAGGTGTTAAGACGCTTACGAGTCTGATATAGTCTTCTGTGATGAATAGGAGCTGTTGAGTCCCGTTCACTGAGCAAGGAGTAGGTCGTGTCTATTACATATTTGCTTTTCGGAACGGTATCTGGGCTCATTTCCAAGTCGTGTTTTAGGCATCACGCCACCTCACCTTTCCGCTTAAGCAGGCATGGGTGTGTTTTGTAAAAGCGTGTGTCTGCTCTCGTTTGTAATTGAGTTCATGGGTAGCGATTTTCCCATTCCCTCTCTAAGTGATTTCCTAAGTTTCTTGTTCTGTGGGACAGATTTCACTTAGCATCATCGTACCTCAATCCACTCCTTATGCTGCTACCAGCCTTATGACGTGGATTCCATGGCTGAGGGATAGTCCATCGTACCTAAGTAGCACAGCTTCTTTGTCAATTTCTCTCTCCCCTGGCATATGAACGGTGTTCCCAAGTCGAGGTTGTTGTAAAGAGAGAAACCCTACACCGTGGGGTGCCTGCGTCTGGTTGATTTTTAGTTTTCCCAAGATATAGGCCCATGTGTGGAGGTGCCCTACGCTCCGTGGTTCTGTTCTGTACGTGTTTTAGGAAAGAGCATACGCTTCTCCGGAGGGACTGTTGGCATTTTCCGTCCCTCCGCGCAACTGAACGAGGCTCCCTTATCTCCTTGGCCTGTCCTGCCTTTCTGATTTTACAGATTTTTTTGGCAGGCTCTTTTGCCCGGGGTGGGGGGGGGTGTGAGACTTCTTTGTAGTGCTGATTTTCTCTCCCAGGCTGCTTGGTTGGCCAAAAAGGGCGTATGCGTTTTTTCCTGAATATATTCAGGAAAGAACGCATACGCCCTTTTTGGCCAAGTGCCTCATTGTCCACGTTCTGCCGCTTTTCATGTGCTGGGAAGGCCATTCCCATCTACCTCTCGAACTCCGTTTCGTGCAATTCTGCCTTGCGTTCAAATCCCCTTCGTTGCCTGACCTCAGTATATTTTTGGACGAGTGTTATCATTTAGAGGTCGGCAGGTTTGTGAAGTGCAGTGCGCCAGAGCTCCGTTTTGAAGCTCGCTTTCGTGTGAGCTGGCCGCAATAGCGCAGAATTGCTTCATGCCCTGTTGTGCTTCCGGCCGGGCAGGCTGAGCCTTTGGTGAATTCCTCTTCGTGATGGGAAATTAGAGTGACATGTGCCTCTCCGAACACGGCCAGCTTGTCTCTCATTGTTTCCCCCCCTTCCATTTCATCCTTGGGACCAATTGCAGAGTGTAGGAAAGAGCAGTGTCAAGACGCTGATTCTCCAAGTGGGGAAATTGTTAGTAAAGCGGCTGGAATGGCGCACGCGAGCCCCAGGAGATGAAAAGTGAGGTGCGCTTTAGAAAGCTTTCCCGATCACACGGTTTCCCATTTCCTGGGATTCCCAGAGTGGTTTCGCTGTAGGAAGGTTGCCTTGAACCTGCAGAGATGGGACCCATGGAATGGGTAGCACGCAGTAGAGCTCTAGAGGGTCTGCCTTTGCTCACCCAGCATCAGCAATGCTCTCAGCCAGAAGATATCCAGCCTTACGTCTTATGCCGCTGTGGGTGTAGATGTGGTCAATCCCGGTTGCATCACAGCCCCTGAACGCATTTTGGAAGAATTTCCCTCCCTCTCGCCGTGCTTCTGTCTTCTGTGTTTTGGACATGTATTTGTATAATGGGCTTTAGCTGATTTTCACTGCCGTGTGGATGCCGCTTTACACACACTTGATTCACTTACAGAGAGATATCAATACTTAGGTGTTAAGACGCTTACGAGTCTGATATAGTCTTCTGTGATGAATAGGAGCTGTTGAGTCCCGTTCACTGAGCAAGGAGTAGGTCGTGTCTATTACATATTTGCTTTTCGGAACGGTATCTGGGCTCATTTCCAAGTCGTGTTTTAGGCATCACGCCACCTCACCTTTCCGCTTAAGCAGGCATGGGTGTGTTTTGTAAAAGCGTGTGTCTGCTCTCGTTTGTAATTGAGTTCATGGGTAGCGATTTTCCCATTCCCTCTCTAAGTGATTTCCTAAGTTTCTTGTTCTGTGGGACAGATTTCACTTAGCATCATCGTACCTCAATCCACTCCTTATGCTGCTACCAGCCTTATGACGTGGATTCCATGGCTGAGGGATAGTCCATCGTACCTAAGTAGCACAGCTTCTTTGTCAATTTCTCTCTCCCCTGGCATATGAACGGTGTTCCCAAGTCGAGGTTGTTGTAAAGAGAGAAACCCTACACCGTGGGGTGCCTGCGTCTGGTTGATTTTTAGTTTTCCCAAGATATAGGCCCATGTGTGGAGGTGCCCTACGCTCCGTGGTTCTGTTCTGTACGTGTTTTAGGAAAGAGCATACGCTTCTCCGGAGGGACTGTTGGCATTTTCCGTCCCTCCGCGCAACTGAACGAGGCTCCCTTATCTCCTTGGCCTGTCCTGCCTTTCTGATTTTACAGATTTTTTTGGCAGGCTCTTTTGCCCGGGGTGGGGGGGGGTGTGAGACTTCTTTGTAGTGCTGATTTTCTCTCCCAGGCTGCTTGGTTGGCCAAAAAGGGCGTATGCGTTTTTTCCTGAATATATTCAGGAAAAAACGCATACGCCCTTTTTGGCCAAGTGCCTCATTGTCCACGTTCTGCCGCTTTTCATGTGCTGGGAAGGCCATTCCCATCTACCTCTCGAACTCCGTTTCGTGCAATTCTGCCTTGCGTTCAAATCCCCTTCGTTGCCTGACCTCAGTATATTTTTGGACGAGTGTTATCATTTAGAGGTCGGCAGGTTTGTGAAGTGCAGTGCGCCAGAGCTCCGTTTTGCAGCTCGCTTTCGTGTGAGCTGGCCGCAATAGCGCAGAATTGCTTCATGCCCTGTTGTGCTTCCGGCCGGGCAGGCTGAGCCTTTGGTGAATTCCTCTTCGTGATGGGAAATTAGAGTGACATGTGCCTCTCCGAACACGGCCAGCTTGTCTCTCATTGGTTCCCCCCCTTCCAGTTCATCCTTGGGACCAATTGCAGAGTGTAGGAAAGAGCAGTGTCAAGACGCTGATTCTCCAAGTGGGGAAATTGTTAGTAAAGCGGCTGGAATGGCGCACGCGAGCCCCAGGAGATGAAAAGTGAGGTGCGCTTTAGAAAGCTTTCCCGATCACACGGTTTCCCATCTCCTGGGATTCCCAGAGTGGTTTCGCGGTAGGAAGGTTGCCTTGAACCTGCAGAGGGGGGTCCCATGGAATGGGTAGCACGCAGTAGAGCTCTAGAGGGTCTGCCTTTGCTCACCCAGCCTCAGCAATGCTCTCAGCCAGAAGATATCCAGCCTTCCGTCTTATGCCGCTGTGGGTATAGATGTGGTCAATCCCGGTTGCATCACAGCCCCTGAACGCATTTTGGAAGAATTTCCCTCCCTCTCGCCGTGCTTCTGTCTTCTGTGTTTTGGACATGTATTTGTATAATGGGCTTTAGCTGATTTTCACTGCCGTGTGGATGCCGCTTTACACACACTTGATTCACTTACAGAGAGATATCAATACTTAGGTGTTAAGACGCTTACGAGTCTGATATAGTCTTCTGTGATGAATAGGAGCTGTTGAGTCCCGTTCACTGAGCAAGGAGTAGGTCGTGTCTATTACATATTTGCTTTTCGGAACGGTATCTGGGCTCATTTCCAAGTCGTGCTTTAGGCATCACGCCACCTCACCTTTCCGCTTAAGCAGGCATGGGTGTGTTTTGTAAAAGCGTGTGTCTGCTCTCGTTTGTAATTGAGTTCATGGGTAGCGATTTTCCCATTCCCTCTCTAAGTGATTTCCTAAGTTTCTTTTTCTGTGGGACAGATTTCACTTAGCATCATCGTACCTCAATCCACTCCTTATGCTGCTACCAGCCTTATGACGTGGATTCCATGGCTGAGGGATAGTCCATCGTACCTAAGTAGCACAGCTTCTTTGTCAATTTCTCTCTCCCCTGGCATATGAACGGTGTTCCGAAGTCGAGGTTGTTGTAAAGAGAGAAACTCTACACCGTGGGGTGCCTGCGTCTGGTTGATTTTTAGTTTTCCCAAGATATAGGCCCATGTGTGGAGGTGCCCTACGCTCCGTGGTTCTGTTCTGTACGTGTTTTAGGAAAGAGCATACGCTTCTCCGGAGGGACTGTTGGCATTTTCCGTCCCTCCGCGCAACTGAACGAGGCTCCCTTATCTCCTTGGCCTGTCCTGCCTTTCTGATTTTACAGATTTTTTTGGCCGGCTCTTTTGCCCGGGGCGGGGGGGGTGAGACTTCTTTGTAGTGCTGATTTTCTCTCCCAGGCTGCTTGGTTGGCCAAAAAGGGCGTATGCGTTTTTTCCTGAATATATTCAGGAAAAAACGCATACGCCCTTTTTGGCCAAGTGCCTCATTGTCCACGTTCTGCCGCTTTTCATGTGCTGGGAAGGCCATTCCCATCTACCTCTCGAACTCCGTTTCGTGCAATTCTGCCTTGCGTTCAAATGCCCTTCGTTGCCTGACCTCAGTATATTTTTGGACGAGTGTTATCATTTAGAGGTCGGCAGGTTTGTGAAGTGCAGTGCGCCAGAGCTCCGTTTTGCAGCTCGCTTTCGTGTGAGCTGGCCGCAATAGCGCAGAATTGCTTCATGCCCTGTTGTGCTTCCGGCCGGGCAGGCTGAGCCTTTGGTGAATTCCTCTTCGTGATGGGAAATTAGAGTGACATGTGCCTCTCCGAACACGGCCAGCTTGTCTCTCATTGGTTCCCCCCCTTCCAGTTCATCCTTGGGACCAATTGCAGAGTGTAGGAAAGAGCAGTGTCAAGACGCTGATTCTCCAAGTGGGGAAATTGTTAGTAAAGCGGCTGGAATGGCGCACGCGAGCCCCAGGAGATGAAAAGTGAGGTGCGCTTTAGAAAGCTTTCCCGATCACACGGTTTCCCATCTCCTGGGATTCCCAGAGTGGTTTCGCGGTAGGAAGGTTGCCTTGCACCTGCAGAGGGGGGACCCATGGAATGGGTAGCACGCAGTAGAGCTCTAGAGGGTCTGCCTTTGCTCACCCAGCCTCAGCAATGCTCTCAGCCAGAAGATATCCAGCCTTCCGTCTTATGCCACTGTGGGTGTAGATGTGGTCAATCCTGGTTGCATCACAGCCCCTGAACGCATTTTGGAAGAATTTCCCTCCCTCTCGCCGTGCTTCTGTCTTCTGTGTTTTGGACATGTATTTGTATAATGGGCTTTAGCTGATTTTCACTGCCGTGTGGATGCCGCTTTACACACACTTGATTCACTTACAGAGAGATATCAATACTTAGGTGTTAAGACGCTTACGAGTCTGATATAGTCTTCTGTGATGAATAGGAGCTGTTGAGTCCCGTTCACTGAGCAAGGAGTAGGTCGTGTCTATTACATATTTGCTTTTCGGAACGGTATCTGGGCTCATTTCCAAGTCGTGTTTTAGGCATCACGCCACCTCACCTTTCCGCTTAAGCAGGCATGGGTGTGTTTTGTAAAAGCGTGTGTCTGCTCTCGTTTGTAATTGAGTTCATGGGTAGCGATTTTCCCATTCCCTCTCTAAGTGATTTCCTAAGTTTCTTTTTCTGTGGGACAGATTTCACTTAGCATCATCGTACCTCAATCCACTCCTTATGCTGCTACCAGCCTTATGACATGGATTCCATGGCTGAGGGATAGTCCATCGTACCTAAGTAGCACAGCTTCTTTGTCAATTTCTCTCTCCCCTGGCATATGAACGGTGTTCCGAAGTCGAGGTTGTTGTAAAGAGAGAAACCCTACACCGTGGGGTGCCTGCGTCTGGTTGATTTTTAGTTTTCCCAAGATATAGGCCCATGTGTGGAGGTGCCCTACGCTCCGTGGTTCTGTTCTGTACGTGTTTTAGGAAAGAGCATACGCTTCTCCGGAGGGACTGTTGGCATTTTCCGTCCCTCCCCGGAACTGAACTAGGCTCCCTTATCTCCTTGGCCTGTCCTGCCTTTCTGATTTTACAGATTTTTTGGCCGGCTCTTTTGCCCGGGGGGGGGGGGGTGGTGAGACTTCTTTGTAGTGCTGATTTTCTCTCCCAGGCTGCTTGGTTGGCCAAAAAGGGCGTATGCGTTTTTTCCTGAATATATTCAGGAAAAAACGCATACGCCCTTTTTGGCCAAGTGCCTCATTGTCCACGTTCTGCCGCTTTTCATGTGCTGGGAAGGCCATTCCCATCTACCTCTCGAACTCCGTTTCGTGCAATTCTGCCTTGCGTTCAAATCCCCTTCGTTGCCTGACCTCAGTATATTTTTGGACGAGTGTTATCATTTAGAGGTCGGCAGGTTTGTGAAGTGCAGTGCGCCAGAGCTCCGTTTTGAAGCTCGCTTTCGTGTGAGCTGGCCGCAATAGCGCAGAATTGCTTCATGCCCTGTTGTGCTTCCGGCCGGGCAGGCTGAGCCTTTGGTGAATTCCTCTTCGTGATGGGAAATTAGAGTGACATGTGCCTCTCCGAACACGGCCAGCTTGTCTCTCATTGTTTCCCCCCCTTCCATTTCATCCTTGGGACCAATTGCAGAGTGTAGGAAAGAGCAGTGTCAAGACGCTGATTCTCCAAGTGGGGAAATTGTTAGTAAAGCGGCTGGAATGGCGCACGCGAGCCCCAGGAGATGAAAAGTGAGGTGCGCTTTAGAAAGCTTTCCCGATCACACGGTTTCCCATTTCCTGGGATTCCCAGAGTGGTTTCGCTGTAGGAAGGTTGCCTTGAACCTGCAGAGATGGGACCCATGGAATGGGTAGCACGCAGTAGAGCTCTAGAGGGTCTGCCTTTGCTCACCCAGCATCAGCAATGCTCTCAGCCAGAAGATATCCAGCCTTACGTCTTATGCCGCTGTGGGTGTAGATGTGGTCAATCCCGGTTGCATCACAGCCCCTGAACGCATTTTGGAAGAATTTCCCTCCCTCTCGCCGTGCTTCTGTCTTCTGTGTTTTGGACATGTATTTGTATAATGGGCTTTAGCTGATTTTCACTGCCGTGTGGATGCCGCTTTACACACACTTGATTCACTTACAGAGAGATATCAATACTTAGGTGTTAAGACGCTTACGAGTCTGATATAGTCTTCTGTGATGAATAGGAGCTGTTGAGTCCCGTTCACTGAGCAAGGAGTAGGTCGTGTCTATTACATATTTGCTTTTCGGAACGGTATCTGGGCTCATTTCCAAGTCGTGTTTTAGGCATCACGCCACCTGACCTTTCCGCTTCAGCAGGCATGGGTGTGTTTTGTAAAAGCGTGTGTCTGCTCTCGTTTGTAATTGAGTTCATGGGTAGCGATTTTCCCATTCCCTCTCTAAGTGATTTCCTAAGTTTCTTTTTCTGTGGGACAGATTTCACTTAGCATCATCGTACCTCAATCCACTCCTTATGCTGCTACCAGCCTTATGACGTGGATTCCATGGCTGAGGGATAGTCCATCGTACCTAAGTAGCACAGCTTCTTTGTCAATTTCTCTCTCCCCTGGCATATGAACGGTGTTCCCAAGTCGAGGTTGTTGTAAAGAGAGAAACCCTACACCGTGGGGTGCCTGCGTCTGGTTGATTTTTAGTTTTCCCAAGATATAGGCCCATGTGTGGAGGTGCCCTACGCTCCGTGGTTCTGTTCTGTACGTGTTTTAGGAAAGAGCATACGCTTCTCCGGAGGGACTGTTGGCATTTTCCGTCCCTCCGCGCAACTGAACGAGGCTCCCTTATCTCCTTGGCCTGTCCTGCCTTTCTGATTTTACAGATTTTTTGGCCGGCTCTTTTGCCCGGGGGGGGGGGGGTGTGAGACTTCTTTGTAGTGCTGATTTTCTCTCCCAGGCTGCTTGGTTGGCCAAAAAGGGCGTATGCGTTTTTTCCTCAATATATTCAGGAAAAAACGCATACGCCCTTTTTGGCCAAGTGCCTCATTGTCCACGTTCTGCCGCTTTTCATGTGCTGGGAAGGCCATTCCCATCTACCACTCGAACTCCGTTTCGTGCAATTCTGCCTTGCGTTCAAATCCCCTTCGTTGCCTGACCTCAGTATATTTTTGGACGAGTGTTATCATTTAGAGGTCGGCAGGTTTGTGAAGTGCAGTGCGCCAGAGCTCCGTTTTGCAGCTCGCTTTCGTGTGAGCTGGCCGCAATAGCGCAGAATTGCTTCATGCCCTGTTGTGCTTCCGGCCGGGCAGGCTGAGCCTTTGGTGAATTCCTCTTCGTGATGGGAAATTAGAGTGACATGTGCCTCTCCGAACACGGCCAGCTTGTCTCTCATTGGTTCCCCCCCTTCCAGTTCATCCTTGGGACCAATTGCAGAGTGTAGGAAAGAGCAGTGTCAAGACGCTGATTCTCCAAGTGGGGAAATTGTTAGTAAAGCGGCTGGAATGGCGCACGCGAGCCCCAGGAGATGAAAAGTGAGGTGCGCTTTAGAAAGCTTTCCCGATCACACGGTTTCCCATCTCCTGGGATTCCCAGAGTGGTTTCGCTGTAGGAAGGTTGCCTTGAACCTGCAGAGGGGGGACCCATGGAATGGGTAGCACGCAGTAGAGCTCTAGAGGGTCTGCCTTTGCTCACCCAGCCTCAGCAATGCTCTCAGCCAGAAGATATCCAGCCTTACGTCTTATGCCGCTGTGGGTGTAGATGTGGTCAATCCCGGTTGCATCACAGCCCCTGAACGCATTTTGGAAGAATTTCCCTCCCTCTCGCCGTGCTTCTGTCTTCTGTGTTTTGGACATGTATTTGTATAATGGGCTTTAGCTGATTTTCACTGCCGTGTGGATGCCGCTTTACACACACTTGATTCACTTACAGAGAGATATCAATACTTAGGTGTTAAGACGCTTACGAGTCTGATATAGTCTTCTGTGATGAATAGGAGCTGCTGAGTCCCGTTCACTGAGCAAGGAGTAGGTCGTGTCTATTACATATTTGCTTTTCGGAACGGTATCTGGGCTCATTTCCAAGTCGTGTTTTAGGCATCACGCCACCTCACCTTTCCGCTTCAGCAGGCATGGGTGTGTTTTGTAAAAGCGTGTGTCTGCTCTCGTTTGTAATTGAGTTCATGGGTAGCGATTTTCCCATTCCCTCTCTAAGTGATTTCCTAAGTTTCTTTTTCTGTGGGACAGATTTCACTTAGCATCATCGTACCTCAATCCACTCCTTATGCTGCTACCAGCCTTATGACGTGGATTCCATGGCTGAGGGATAGTCCATCGTACCTAAGTAGCACAGCTTCTTTGTCAATTTCTCTCTCCCCTGGCATATGAACGGTGTTCCCAAGTCGAGGTTGTTGTAAAGAGAGAAACCCTACACCGTGGGGTGCCTGCGTCTGGTTGATTTTTAGTTTTCCCAAGATATAGGCCCATGTGTGGAGGTGCCCTACGCTCCGTGGTTCTGTTCTGTACGTGTTTTAGGAAAGAGCATACGCTTCTCCGGAGGGACTGTTGGCATTTTCCGTCCCTCCGCGCAACTGAACGAGGCTCCCTTATCTCCTTGGCCTGTCCTGCCTTTCTGATTTTACAGATTTTTTTGGCCGGCTCTTTTGCCCGGGGGGGGGGGGGGGGGTGTGAGACTTCTTTGTAGTGCTGATTTTCTCTCCCAGGCTGCTTGGTTGGCCAAAAAGGGCGTATGCGTTTTTTCCTGAATATATTCAGGAAAAAACGCATACGCCCTTTTTGGCCAAGTGCCTCATTGTCCACGTTCTGCCGCTTTTCATGTGCTGGGAAGGCCATTCCCATCTACCTCTCGAACTCCGTTTCGTGCAATTCTGCCTTGCGTTCAAATCCCCTTCGTTGCCTGACCTCAGTATATTTTTGGACGAGTGTTATCATTTAGAGGTCGGCAGGTTTGTGAAGTGCAGTGCGCCAGAGCTCCGTTTTGCAGCTCGCTTTCGTGTGAGCTGGCCGCAATAGCGCAGAATTGCTTCATGCCCTGTTGTGCTTCCGGCCGGGCAGGCTGAGCCTTTGGTGAATTCCTCTTCGTGATGGGAAATTAGAGTGACATGTGCCTCTCCGAACACGGCCAGCTTGTCTCTCATTGGTTCCCCCCCTTCCAGTTCATCCTTGGGACCAATTGCAGAGTGTAGGAAAGAGCAGTGTCAAGACGCTGATTCTCCAAGTGGGGAAATTGTTAGTAAAGCGGCTGGAATGGCGCACGCGAGCCCCAGGAGATGAAAAGTGAGGTGCGCTTTAGAAAGCTTTCCCGATCACACGGTTTCCCATCTCCTGGGCTTCCCAGAGTGGTTTCGCTGTAGGAAGGTTGCCTTGAACCTGCAGAGGGGGGACCCATGGAATGGGTAGCACGCAGTAGAGCTCTAGAGGGTCTGCCTTTGCTCACCCAGCCTCAGCAATGCTCTCAGCCAGAAGATATCCAGCCTTCCGTCTTATGCCGCCGTGGGTGTAGATGTGGTCAATCCTGGTTGCATCACAGCCCCTGAACGCATTTTGGAAGCATTTCCCTCCCTCTCGCCGTGCTTCTGTCTTCTGTGTTTTGGACATGTATTTGTATAATGGGCTTTAGCTGATTTTCACTGCCGTGTGGATGCCGCTTTACACACACTTGATGCACTTACAGAGAGATATCAATACTTAGGTGTTAAGACGCTTACGAGTCTGATATAGTCTTCTGTGATGAATAGGAGCTGTTGAGTCCCGTTCACTGAGCAAGGAGTAGGTCGTGTTGATTACATATTTGCTTTTCGGAACGGTATCTGGGCTCATTTCCAAGTCGTGTTTTAGGCATCACGCCACCTCACCTTTCCGCTTAAGCAGGCATGGGTGTGTTTTGTAAAAGCGTGTGTCTGCTCTCGTTTGTAATTGAGTTCATGGGTAGCGATTTTCCCATTCCCTCTCTAAGTGATTTCCTAAGTTTCTTTTTCTGTGGGACAGATTTCACTTAGCATCATCGTACCTCAATCCACTCCTTATGCTGCTACCAGCCTTATGACGTGGATTCCATGGCTGAGGGATAGTCCATCGTACCTAAGTAGCACAGCTTCTTTGTCAATTTCTCTCTCCCCTGGCATATGAACGGTGTTCCCAAGTCGAGGTTGTTGTAAAGAGAGAAACCCTACACCGTGGGGTGCCTGCGTCTGGTTGATTTTTAGTTTTCCCAAGATATAGGCCCATGTGTGGAGGTGCCCTACGCTCCGTGGTTCTGTTCTGTACGTGTTTTAGGAAAGAGCATACGCTTCTCCGGAGGGACTGTTGGCATTTTCCGTCCCTCCCCGCAACTGAACGAGGCTCCCTTATCTCCTTGTCCTGTCCTGCCTTTCTGATTTTACAGATTTTTTTTGGCCGGCTCTTTTGCCCGGGGGGGGGGGGGGTTGAGACTTCTTTGTAGTGCTGATTTTCTCTCCCAGGCTGCTTGGTTGGCCAAAAAGGGCGTATGCGTTTTTTCCTGAATATATTCAGGAAAAAACGCATACGCCCTTTTTGGCCAAGTGCCTCATTGTCCACGTTCTGCCGCTTTTCATGTGCTGGGAAGGCCATTCCCATCTACCTCTCGAACTCCGTTTCGTGCAATTCTGCCTTGCGTTCAAATCCCCTTCGTTGCCTGACCTCAGTATATTTTTGGACGAGTGTTATCATTTAGAGGTCGGCAGGTTTGTGAAGTGCAGTGCGCCAGAGCTCCGTTTTGCAGCTCGCTTTCGTGTGAGCTGGCCGCAATAGCGCAGAATTGCTTCATGCCCTGTTGTGCTTCCGGCCGGGCAGGCTGAGCCTTTGGTGAATTCCTCTTCGTGATGGGAAATTAGAGTGACATGTGCCTCTCCGAACACGGCCAGCTTGTCTCTCATTGGTTCCCCCCCTTCCAGTTCATCCTTGGGACCAATTGCAGAGTGTAGGAAAGAGCAGTGTCAAGACGCTGATTCTCCAAGTGGGGAAATTGTTAGTAAAGCGGCTGGAATGGCGCACGCGAGCCCCAGGAGATGAAAAGTGAGGTGCGCTTTAGAAAGCTTTCCCGATCACACGGTTTCCCATCTCCTGGGATTCCCAGAGTGGTTTCGCGGTAGGAAGGTTGCCTTGAACCTGCAGAGGGGGGACCCATGGAATGGGTAGCACGCAGTAGAGCTCTAGAGGGTCTGCCTTTGCTCACCCAGCCTCAGCAATGCTCTCAGCCAGAAGATATCCAGCCTTCCGTCTTATGCCGCTGTGGGTATAGATGTGGTCAATCCCGGTTGCATCACAGCCCCTGAACGCATTTTGGAAGAATTTCCCTCCCTCTCGCCGTGCTTCTGTCTTCTGTGTTTTGGACATGTATTTGTATAATGGGCTTTAGCTGATTTTCACTGCCGTGTGGATGCCGCTTTACACACACTTGATTCACTTACAGAGAGATATCAATACTTAGGTGTTAAGACGCTTACGAGTCTGATATAGTCTTCTGTGATGAATAGGAGCTGTTGAGTCCCGTTCACTGAGCAAGGAGTAGGTCGTGTCTATTACATATTTGCTTTTCGGAACGGTATCTGGGCTCATTTCCAAGTCGTGTTTTAGGCATCACGCCACCTCACCTTTCCGCTTAAGCAGGCATGGGTGTGTTTTGTAAAAGCGTGTGTCTGCTCTCGTTTGTAATTGAGTTCATGGGTAGCGATTTTCCCATTCCCTCTCTAAGTGATTTCCTAAGTTTCTTGTTCTGTGGGACAGATTTCACTTAGCATCATCGTACCTCAATCCACTCCTTATGCTGCTACCAGCCTTATGACGTGGATTCCATGGCTGAGGGATAGTCCATCGTACCTAAGTAGCACAGCTTCTTTGTCAATTTCTCTCTCCCCTGGCATATGAACGGTGTTCCCAAGTCGAGGTTGTTGTAAAGAGAGAAACCCTACACCGTGGGGTGCCTGCGTCTGGTTGATTTTTAGTTTTCCCAAGATATAGGCCCATGTGTGGAGGTGCCCTACGCTCCGTGGTTCTGTTCTGTACGTGTTTTAGGAAAGAGCATACGCTTCTCCGGAGGGACTGTTGGCATTTTCCGTCCCTCCGCGCAACTGAACGAGGCTCCCTTATCTCCTTGGCCTGTCCTGCCTTTCTGATTTTTCAGATTTTTTGGCTGGCTCTTTTGCCCGGGGGGGGGGGGGGGGTGAGACTTCTTTGTAGTGCTGATTTTCTCTCCCAGGCTGCTTGGTTGGCCAAAAAGGGCGTATGCGTTTTTTCCTGAATATATTCAGGAAAAAACGCATACGCCCTTTTTGGCCAAGTGCCTCATTGTCCACGTTCTGCCGCTTTTCATGTGCTGGGAAGGCCATTCCCATCTACCTCTCGAACTCCGTTTCGTGCAATTCTGCCTTGCGTTCAAATCCCCTTCGTTGCCTGACCTCAGTATATTTTTGGACGAGTGTTATCATTTAGAGGTCGGCAGGTTTGTGAAGTGCAGTGCGCCAGAGCTCCGTTTTGCAGCTCGCTTTCGTGTGAGCTGGCCGCAATAGCGCAGAATTGCTTCATGCCCTGTTGTGCTTCCGGCCGGGCAGGCTGAGCCTTTGGTGAATTCCTCTTCGTGATGGGAAATTAGAGTGACATGTGCCTCTCCGAACACGGCCAGCTTGTCTCTCATTGGTTCCCCCCCTTCCAGTTCATCCTTGGGACCAATTGCAGAGTGTAGGAAAGAGCAGTGTCAAGACGCTGATTCTCCAAGTGGGGAAATTGTTAGTAAAGCGGCTGGAATGGCGCACGCGAGCCCCAGGAGATGAAAAGTGAGGTGCGCTTTAGAAAGCTTTCCCGATCACACGGTTTCCCATCTCCTGGGATTCCCAGAGTGGTTTCGCGGTAGGAAGGTTGCCTTGAACCTGCAGAGGGGGGACCCATGGAATGGGTAGCACGCAGTAGAGCTCTAGAGGGTCTGCCTTTGCTCACCCAGCCTCAGCAATGCTCTCAGCCAGAAGATATCCAGCCTTCCGTCTTATGCCGCTGTGGGTATAGATGTGGTCAATCCCGGTTGCATCACAGCCCCTGAACGCATTTTGGAAGAATTTCCCTCCCTCTCGCCGTGCTTCTGTCTTCTGTGTTTTGGACATGTATTTGTATAATGGGCTTTAGCTGATTTTCACTGCCGTGTGGATGCCGCTTTACACACACTTGATTCACTTACAGAGAGATATCAATACTTAGGTGTTAAGACGCTTACGAGTCTGATATAGTCTTCTGTGATGAATAGGAGCTGTTGAGTCCCGTTCACTGAGCAAGGAGTAGGTCGTGTCTATTACATATTTGCTTTTCGGAACGGTATCTGGGCTCATTTCCAAGTCGTGTTTTAGGCATCACGCCACCTCACCTTTCCGCTTAAGCAGGCATGGGTGTGTTTTGTAAAAGCGTGTGTCTGCTCTCGTTTGTAATTGAGTTCATGGGTAGCGATTTTCCCATTCCCTCTCTAAGTGATTTCCTAAGTTTCTTGTTCTGTGGGACAGATTTCACTTAGCATCATCGTACCTCAATCCACTCCTTATGCTGCTACCAGCCTTATGACGTGGATTCCATGGCTGAGGGATAGTCCATCGTACCTAAGTAGCACAGCTTCTTTGTCAATTTCTCTCTCCCCTGGCATATGAACGGTGTTCCCAAGTCGAGGTTGTTGTAAAGAGAGAAACCCTACACCGTGGGGTGCCTGCGTCTGGTTGATTTTTAGTTTTCCCAAGATATAGGCCCATGTGTGGAGGTGCCCTACGCTCCGTGGTTCTGTTCTGTACGTGTTTTAGGAAAGAGCATACGCTTCTCCGGAGGGACTGTTGGCATTTTCCGTCCCTCCGCGCAACTGAACGAGGCTCCCTTATCTCCTTGGCCTGTCCTGCCTTTCTGATTTTTCAGATTTTTTGGCTGGCTCTTTTGCCCGGGGGGGGGGGGGGGTGAGACTTCTTTGTAGTGCTGATTTTCTCTCCCAGGCTGCTTGGTTGGCCAAAAAGGGCGTATGCGTTTTTTCCTGAATATATTCAGGAAAAAACGCATACGCCCTTTTTGGCCAAGTGCCTCATTGTCCACGTTCTGCCGCTTTTCATGTGCTGGGAAGGCCATTCCCATCTACCTCTCGAACTCCGTTTCGTGCAATTCTGCCTTGCGTTCAAATCCCCTTCGTTGCCTGACCTCAGTATATTTTTCGACGAGTGTTATCATTTAGAGGTCGGCAGGTTTGTGAAGTGCAGTGCGCCAGAGCTCCGTTTTGCAGCTCGCTTTCGTGTGAGCTGGCCGCAATAGCGCAGAATTGCTTCATGCCCTGTTATGCTTCCGGCCGGGCAGGCTGAGCCTTTGGTGAATTCCTCTTCGTGATGGGAAATTAGAGTGACATGTGCCTCTCCGAACACGGCCAGCTTGTCTCTCATTGGTTCCCCCCCTTCCAGTTCATCCTTGGGACCAATTGCAGAGTGTAGGAAAGAGCAGTGTCAAGACGCTGATTCTCCAAGTGGGGAAATTGTTAGTAAAGCGGCTGGAATGGCGCACGCGAGCCCCAGGAGATGAAAAGTGAGGTGCGCTTTAGAAAGCTTTCCCGATCACACGGTTTCCCATCTCCTGGGATTCCCAGAGTGGTTTCGCGGTAGGAAGGTTGCCTTGAACCTGCAGAGGGGGGACCCATGGAATGGGTAGCACGCAGTAGAGCTCTAGAGGGTCTGCCTTTGCTCACCCAGCCTCAGCAATGCTCTCAGCCAGAAGATATCCAGCCTTCCGTCTTATGCCGCTGTGGGTATAGATGTGGTCAATCCCGGTTGCATCACAGCCCCTGAACGCATTTTGGAAGAATTTCCCTCCCTCTCGCCGTGCTTCTGTCTTCTGTGTTTTGGACATGTATTTGTATAATGGGCTTTAGCTGATTTTCACTGCCGTGTGGATGCCGCTTTACACACACTTGATTCACTTACAGAGAGATATCAATACTTAGGTGTTAAGACGCTTACGAGTCTGATATAGTCTTCTGTGATGAATAGGAGCTGTTGAGTCCCGTTCACTGAGCAAGGAGTAGGTCGTGTCTATTACATATTTGCTTTTCGGAACGGTATCTGGGCTCATTTCCAAGTCGTGTTTTAGGCATCACGCCACCTCACCTTTCCGCTTAAGCAGGCATGGGTGTGTTTTGTAAAAGCGTGTGTCTGCTCTCGTTTGTAATTGAGTTCATGGGTAGCGATTTTCCCATT
This sequence comes from Kogia breviceps, assembly GCF_026419965.1. Lineage (NCBI taxonomy): Eukaryota > Metazoa > Chordata > Mammalia > Artiodactyla > Physeteridae > Kogia > Kogia breviceps. The sequence goes on from NC_081317.1 coordinate 80,414,867, forward strand.
CCCTCTCTAAGTGATTTCCTAAGTTTCTTGTTCTGTGGGACAGATTTCACTTAGCATCATCGTACCTCAATCCACTCCTTATGCTGCTACCAGCCTTATGACGTGGATTCCATGGCTGAGGGATAGTCCATCGTACCTAAGTAGCACAGCTTCTTTGTCAATTTCTCTCTCCCCTGGCATATGAACGGTGTTCCCAAGTCGAGGTTGTTGTAAAGAGAGAAACCCTACACCGTGGGGTGCCTGCGTCTGGTTGATTTTTAGTTTTCCCAAGATATAGGCCCATGTGTGGAGGTGCCCTACGCTCCGTGGTTCTGTTCTGTACGTGTTTTAGGAAAGAGCATACGCTTCTCCGGAGGGACTGTTGGCATTTTCCGTCCCTCCGCGCAACTGAACGAGGCTCCCTTATCTCCTTGGCCTGTCCTGCCTTTCTGATTTTACAGATTTTTTTGGCAGGCTCTTTTGCCCGGGGTGGGGGGGGGTGTGAGACTTCTTTGTAGTGCTGATTTTCTCTCCCAGGCTGCTTGGTTGGCCAAAAAGGGCGTATGCGTTTTTTCCTGAATATATTCAGGAAAAAACGCATACGCCCTTTTTGGCCAAGTGCCTCATTGTCCACGTTCTGCCGCTTTTCATGTGCTGGGAAGGCCATTCCCATCTACCTCTCGAACTCCGTTTCGTGCAATTCTGCCTTGCGTTCAAATGCCCTTCGTTGCCTGACCTCAGTATATTTTTGGACGAGTGTTATCATTTAGAGGTCGGCAGGTTTGTGAAGTGCAGTGCGCCAGAGCTCCGTTTTGCAGCTCGCTTTCGTGTGAGCTGGCCGCAATAGCGCAGAATTGCTTCATGCCCTGTTGTGCTTCCGGCCGGGCAGGCTGAGCCTTTGGTGAATTCCTCTTCGTGATGGGAAATTAGAGTGACATGTGCCTCTCCGAACACGGCCAGCTTGTCTCTCATTGGTTCCCCCCCTTCCAGTTCATCCTTGGGACCAATTGCAGAGTGTAGGAAAGAGCAGTGTCAAGACGCTGATTCTCCAAGTGGGGAAATTGTTAGTAAAGCGGCTGGAATGGCGCACGCGAGCCCCAGGAGATGAAAAGTGAGGTGCGCTTTAGAAAGCTTTCCCGATCACACGGTTTCCCATCTCCTGGGATTCCCAGAGTGGTTTCGCGGTAGGAAGGTTGCCTTGAACCTGCAGAGGGGGGACCCATGGAATGGGTAGCACGCAGTAGAGCTCTAGAGGGTCTGCCTTTGCTCACCCAGCCTCAGCAATGCTCTCAGCCAGAAGATATCCAGCCTTCCGTCTTATGCCACTGTGGGTGTAGATGTGGTCAATCCTGGTTGCATCACAGCCCCTGAACGCATTTTGGAAGAATTTCCCTCCCTCTCGCCGTGCTTCTGTCTTCTGTGTTTTGGACATGTATTTGTATAATGGGCTTTAGCTGATTTTCACTGCCGTGTGGATGCCGCTTTACACACACTTGATTCACTTACAGAGAGATATCAATACTTAGGTGTTAAGACGCTTACGAGTCTGATATAGTCTTCTGTGATGAATAGGAGCTGTTGAGTCCCGTTCACTGAGCAAGGAGTAGGTCGTGTCTATTACATATTTGCTTTTCGGAACGGTATCTGGGCTCATTTCCAAGTCGTGTTTTAGGCATCACGCCACCTGACCTTTCCGCTTAAGCAGGCATGGGTGTGTTTTGTAAAAGCGTGTGTCTGCTCTCGTTTGTAATTGAGTTCATGGGTAGCGATTTTCCCATTCCCTCTCTAAGTGATTTCCTAAGTTTCTTTTTCTGTGGGACAGATTTCACTTAGCATCATCGTACCTCAATCCACTCCTTATGCTGCTACCAGCCTTATGACGTGGATTCCATGGCTGAGGGATAGTCCATCGTACCTAAGTAGCACAGCTTCTTTGTCAATTTCTCTCTCCCCTGGCATATGAACGGTGTTCCGAAGTCGAGGTTGTTGTAAAGAGAGAAACTCTACACCGTGGGGTGCCTGCGTCTGGTTGATTTTTAGTTTTCCCAAGATATAGGCCCATGTGTGGAGGTGCCCTACGCTCCGTGGTTCTGTTCTGTACGTGTTTTAGGAAAGAGCATACGCTTCTCCGGAGGGACTGTTGGCATTTTCCGTCCCTCCGCGCAACTGAACGAGGCTCCCTTATCTCCTTGGCCCCTCCTGCCTTTCTGATTTTACAGATTTTTTTGGCCGGCTCTTTTGCCCGGGGGGGGGGGGGTGGTGAGACTTCTTTGTAGTGCTGATTTTCTCTCCCAGGCTGCTTGGTTGGCCAAAAAGGGCGTATGCGTTTTTTCCTGAATATATTCAGGAAAAAACGCATACGCCCTTTTTGGCCAAGTGCCTCATTGTCCACGTTCTGCCGCTTTTCATGTGCTGGGAAGGCCATTCCCATCTACCTCTCGAACTCCGTTTCGTGCAATTCTGCCTTGCGTTCAAATGCCCTTCGTTGCCTGACCTCAGTATATTTTTGGACGAGTGTTATCATTTAGAGGTCGGCAGGTTTGTGAAGTGCAGTGCGCCAGAGCTCCGTTTTGCAGCTCGCTTTCGTGTGAGCTGGCCGCAATAGCGCAGAATTGCTTCATGCCCTGTTGTGCTTCCGGCCGGGCAGGCTGAGCCTTTGGTGAATTCCTCTTCGTGATGGGAAATTAGAGTGACATGTGCCTCTCCGAACACGGCCAGCTTGTCTCTCATTGGTTCCCCCCCTTCCAGTTCATCCTTGGGACCAATTGCAGAGTGTAGGAAAGAGCAGTGTCAAGACGCTGATTCTCCAAGTGGGGAAATTGTTAGTAAAGCGGCTGGAATGGCGCACGCGAGCCCCAGGAGATGAAAAGTGAGGTGCGCTTTAGAAAGCTTTCCCGATCACACGGTTTCCCATCTCCTGGGATTCCCAGAGTGGTTTCGCGGTAGGAAGGTTGCCTTGAACCTGCAGAGGGGGGACCCATGGAATGGGTAGCACGCAGTAGAGCTCTAGAGGGTCTGCCTTTGCTCACCCAGCCTCAGCAATGCTCTCAGCCAGAAGATATCCAGCCTTCCGTCTTATGCCACTGTGGGTGTAGATGTGGTCAATCCTGGTTGCATCACAGCCCCTGAACGCATTTTGGAAGAATTTCCCTCCCTCTCGCCGTGCTTCTGTCTTCTGTGTTTTGGACATGTATTTGTATAATGGGCTTTAGCTGATTTTCACTGCCGTGTGGATGCCGCTTTACACACACTTGATTCACTTACAGAGAGATATCAATACTTAGGTGTTAAGACGCTTACGAGTCTGATATAGTCTTCTGTGATGAATAGGAGCTGTTGAGTCCCGTTCACTGAGCAAGGAGTAGGTCGTGTCTATTACATATTTGCTTTTCGGAACGGTATCTGGGCTCATTTCCAAGTCGTGTTTTAGGCATCACGCCACCTCACCTTTCCGCTTAAGCAGGCATGGGTGTGTTTTGTAAAAGCGTGTGTCTGCTCTCGTTTGTAATTGAGTTCATGGGTAGCGATTTTCCCATTCCCTCTCTAAGTGATTTCCTAAGTTTCTTTTTCTGTGGGACAGATTTCACTTAGCATCATCGTACCTCAATCCACTCCTTATGCTGCTACCAGCCTTATGACATGGATTCCATGGCTGAGGGATAGTCCATCGTACCTAAGTAGCACAGCTTCTTTGTCAATTTCTCTCTCCCCTGGCATATGAACGGTGTTCCGAAGTCGAGGTTGTTGTAAAGAGAGAAACCCTACACCGTGGGGTGCCTGCGTCTGGTTGATTTTTAGTTTTCCCAAGATATAGGCCCATGTGTGGAGGTGCCCTACGCTCCGTGGTTCTGTTCTGTACGTGTTTTAGGAAAGAGCATACGCTTCTCCGGAGGGACTGTTGGCATTTTCCGTCCCTCCCCGGAACTGAACTAGGCTCCCTTATCTCCTTGGCCTGTCCTGCCTTTCTGATTTTACAGATTTTTTGGCCGGCTCTTTTGCCCGGGGGGGTGGGGGGGTGGTGAGACTTCTTTGTAGTGCTGATTTTCTCTCCCAGGCTGCTTGGTTGGCCAAAAAGGGCGTATGCGTGTTTTCCTGAATATATTCAGGAAAAAACGCATACGCCCTTTTTGGCCAAGTGCCTCATTGTCCACGTTCTGCCGCTTTTCATGTGCTGGGAAGGCCATTCCCATCTACCTCTCGAACTCCGTTTCGTGCAATTCTGCCTTGCGTTCAAATCCCCTTCGTTGCCTGACCTCAGTATATTTTTGGACGAGTGTTATCATTTAGAGGTCGGCAGGTTTGTGAAGTGCAGTGCGCCAGAGCTCCGTTTTGAAGCTCGCTTTCGTGTGAGCTGGCCGCAATAGCGCAGAATTGCTTCATGCCCTGTTGTGCTTCCGGCCGGGCAGGCTGAGCCTTTGGTGAATTCCTCTTCGTGATGGGAAATTAGAGTGACATGTGCCTCTCCGAACACGGCCAGCTTGTCTCTCATTGTTTCCCCCCCTTCCATTTCATCCTTGGGACCAATTGCAGAGTGTAGGAAAGAGCAGTGTCAAGACGCTGATTCTCCAAGTGGGGAAATTGTTAGTAAAGCGGCTGGAATGGCGCACGCGAGCCCCAGGAGATGAAAAGTGAGGTGCGCTTTAGAAAGCTTTCCCGATCACACGGTTTCCCATTTCCTGGGATTCCCAGAGTGGTTTCGCTGTAGGAAGGTTGCCTTGAACCTGCAGAGATGGGACCCATGGAATGGGTAGCACGCAGTAGAGCTCTAGAGGGTCTGCCTTTGCTCACCCAGCATCAGCAATGCTCTCAGCCAGAAGATATCCAGCCTTACGTCTTATGCCGCTGTGGGTGTAGATGTGGTCAATCCCGGTTGCATCACAGCCCCTGAACGCATTTTGGAAGAATTTCCCTCCCTCTCGCCGTGCTTCTGTCTTCTGTGTTTTGGACATGTATTTGTATAATGGGCTTTAGCTGATTTTCACTGCCGTGTGGATGCCGCTTTACACACACTTGATTCACTTACAGAGAGATATCAATACTTAGGTGTTAAGACGCTTACGAGTCTGATATAGTCTTCTGTGATGAATAGGAGCTGTTGAGTCCCGTTCACTGAGCAAGGAGTAGGTCGTGTCTATTACATATTTGCTTTTCGGAACGGTATCTGGGCTCATTTCCAAGTCGTGTTTTAGGCATCACGCCACCTCACCTTTCCGCTTAAGCAGGCATGGGTGTGTTTTGTAAAAGCGTGTGTCTGCTCTCGTTTGTAATTGAGTTCATGGGTAGCGATTTTCCCATTCCCTCTCTAAGTGATTTCCTAAGTTTCTTGTTCTGTGGGACAGATTTCACTTAGCATCATCGTACCTCAATCCACTCCTTATGCTGCTACCAGCCTTATGACGTGGATTCCATGGCTGAGGGATAGTCCATCGTACCTAAGTAGCACAGCTTCTTTGTCAATTTCTCTCTCCCCTGGCATATGAACGGTGTTCCCAAGTCGAGGTTGTTGTAAAGAGAGAAACCCTACACCGTGGGGTGCCTGCGTCTGGTTGATTTTTAGTTTTCCCAAGATATAGGCCCATGTGTGGAGGTGCCCTACGCTCCGTGGTTCTGTTCTGTACGTGTTTTAGGAAAGAGCATACGCTTCTCCGGAGGGACTGTTGGCATTTTCCGTCCCTCCGCGCAACTGAACGAGGCTCCCTTATCTCCTTGGCCTGTCCTGCCTTTCTGATTTTACAGATTTTTTTGGCAGGCTCTTTTGCCCGGGGTGGGGGGGGGTGTGAGACTTCTTTGTAGTGCTGATTTTCTCTCCCAGGCTGCTTGGTTGGCCAAAAAGGGCGTATGCGTTTTTTCCTGAATATATTCAGGAAAAAACGCATACGCCCTTTTTGGCCAAGTGCCTCATTGTCCACGTTCTGCCGCTTTTCATGTGCTGGGAAGGCCATTCCCATCTACCTCTCGAACTCCGTTTCGTGCAATTCTGCCTTGCGTTCAAATCCCCTTCGTTGCCTGACCTCAGTATATTTTTGGACGAGTGTTATCATTTAGAGGTCGGCAGGTTTGTGAAGTGCAGTGCGCCAGAGCTCCGTTTTGCAGCTCGCTTTCGTGTGAGCTGGCCGCAATAGCGCAGAATTGCTTCATGCCCTGTTGTGCTTCCGGCCGGGCAGGCTGAGCCTTTGGTGAATTCCTCTTCGTGATGGGAAATTAGAGTGACATGTGCCTCTCCGAACACGGCCAGCTTGTCTCTCATTGGTTCCCCCCCTTCCAGTTCATCCTTGGGACCAATTGCAGAGTGTAGGAAAGAGCAGTGTCAAGACGCTGATTCTCCAAGTGGGGAAATTGTTAGTAAAGCGGCTGGAATGGCGCACGCGAGCCCCAGGAGATGAAAAGTGAGGTGCGCTTTAGAAAGCTTTCCCGATCACACGGTTTCCCATCTCCTGGGATTCCCAGAGTGGTTTCGCGGTAGGAAGGTTGCCTTGAACCTGCAGAGGGGGGTCCCATGGAATGGGTAGCACGCAGTAGAGCTCTAGAGGGTCTGCCTTTGCTCACCCAGCCTCAGCAATGCTCTCAGCCAGAAGATATCCAGCCTTCCGTCTTATGCCGCTGTGGGTATAGATGTGGTCAATCCCGGTTGCATCACAGCCCCTGAACGCATTTTGGAAGAATTTCCCTCCCTCTCGCCGTGCTTCTGTCTTCTGTGTTTTGGACATGTATTTGTATAATGGGCTTTAGCTGATTTTCACTGCCGTGTGGATGCCGCTTTACACACACTTGATTCACTTACAGAGAGATATCAATACTTAGGTGTTAAGACGCTTACGAGTCTGATATAGTCTTCTGTGATGAATAGGAGCTGTTGAGTCCCGTTCACTGAGCAAGGAGTAGGTCGTGTCTATTACATATTTGCTTTTCGGAACGGTATCTGGGCTCATTTCCAAGTCGTGCTTTAGGCATCACGCCACCTCACCTTTCCGCTTAAGCAGGCATGGGTGTGTTTTGTAAAAGCGTGTGTCTGCTCTCGTTTGTAATTGAGTTCATGGGTAGCGATTTTCCCATTCCCTCTCTAAGTGATTTCCTAAGTTTCTTTTTCTGTGGGACAGATTTCACTTAGCATCATCGTACCTCAATCCACTCCTTATGCTGCTACCAGCCTTATGACGTGGATTCCATGGCTGAGGGATAGTCCATCGTACCTAAGTAGCACAGCTTCTTTGTCAATTTCTCTCTCCCCTGGCATATGAACGGTGTTCCCAAGTCGAGGTTGTTGTAAAGAGAGAAACCCTACACCGTGGGGTGCCTGCGTCTGGTTGATTTTTAGTTTTCCCAAGATATAGGCCCATGTGTGGAGGTGCCCTACGCTCCGTGGTTCTGTTCTGTACGTGTTTTAGGAAAGAGCATACGCTTCTCCGGAGGGACTGTTGGCATTTTCCGTCCCTCCCCGGAACTGAACTAGGCTCCCTTATCTCCTTGGCCTGTCCTGCCTTTCTGATTTTACAGATTTTTTGGCCGGCTCTTTTGCCCGGGGGGGGGGGGGGGGGTGGTGAGACTTCTTTGTAGTGCTGATTTTCTCTCCCAGGCTGCTTGGTTGGCCAAAAAGGGCGTATGCGTTTTTTCCTGAATATATTCAGGAAAGAACGCATACGCCCTTTTTGGCCAAGTGCCTCATTGTCCACGTTCTGCCGCTTTTCATGTGCTGGGAAGGCCATTCCCATCTACCTCTCGAACTCCGTTTCGTGCAATTCTGCCTTGCGTTCAAATCCCCTTCGTTGCCTGACCTCAGTATATTTTTGGACGAGTGTTATCATTTAGAGGTCGGCAGGTTTGTGAAGTGCAGTGCGCCAGAGCTCCGTTTTGAAGCTCGCTTTCGTGTGAGCTGGCCGCAATAGCGCAGAATTGCTTCATGCCCTGTTGTGCTTCCGGCCGGGCAGGCTGAGCCTTTGGTGAATTCCTCTTCGTGATGGGAAATTAGAGTGACATGTGCCTCTCCGAACACGGCCAGCTTGTCTCTCATTGTTTCCCCCCCTTCCATTTCATCCTTGGGACCAATTGCAGAGTGTAGGAAAGAGCAGTGTCAAGACGCTGATTCTCCAAGTGGGGAAATTGTTAGTAAAGCGGCTGGAATGGCGCACGCGAGCCCCAGGAGATGAAAAGTGAGGTGCGCTTTAGAAAGCTTTCCCGATCACACGGTTTCCCATTTCCTGGGATTCCCAGAGTGGTTTCGCTGTAGGAAGGTTGCCTTGAACCTGCAGAGATGGGACCCATGGAATGGGTAGCACGCAGTAGAGCTCTAGAGGGTCTGCCTTTGCTCACCCAGCATCAGCAATGCTCTCAGCCAGAAGATATCCAGCCTTACGTCTTATGCCGCTGTGGGTGTAGATGTGGTCAATCCCGGTTGCATCACAGCCCCTGAACGCATTTTGGAAGAATTTCCCTCCCTCTCGCCGTGCTTCTGTCTTCTGTGTTTTGGACATGTATTTGTATAATGGGCTTTAGCTGATTTTCACTGCCGTGTGGATGCCGCTTTACACACACTTGATTCACTTACAGAGAGATATCAATACTTAGGTGTTAAGACGCTTACGAGTCTGATATAGTCTTCTGTGATGAATAGGAGCTGTTGAGTCCCGTTCACTGAGCAAGGAGTAGGTCGTGTCTATTACATATTTGCTTTTCGGAACGGTATCTGGGCTCATTTCCAAGTCGTGTTTTAGGCATCACGCCACCTCACCTTTCCGCTTAAGCAGGCATGGGTGTGTTTTGTAAAAGCGTGTGTCTGCTCTCGTTTGTAATTGAGTTCATGGGTAGCGATTTTCCCATTCCCTCTCTAAGTGATTTCCTAAGTTTCTTGTTCTGTGGGACAGATTTCACTTAGCATCATCGTACCTCAATCCACTCCTTATGCTGCTACCAGCCTTATGACGTGGATTCCATGGCTGAGGGATAGTCCATCGTACCTAAGTAGCACAGCTTCTTTGTCAATTTCTCTCTCCCCTGGCATATGAACGGTGTTCCCAAGTCGAGGTTGTTGTAAAGAGAGAAACCCTACACCGTGGGGTGCCTGCGTCTGGTTGATTTTTAGTTTTCCCAAGATATAGGCCCATGTGTGGAGGTGCCCTACGCTCCGTGGTTCTGTTCTGTACGTGTTTTAGGAAAGAGCATACGCTTCTCCGGAGGGACTGTTGGCATTTTCCGTCCCTCCGCGCAACTGAACGAGGCTCCCTTATCTCCTTGGCCTGTCCTGCCTTTCTGATTTTACAGATTTTTTTGGCAGGCTCTTTTGCCCGGGGTGGGGGGGGGTGTGAGACTTCTTTGTAGTGCTGATTTTCTCTCCCAGGCTGCTTGGTTGGCCAAAAAGGGCGTATGCGTTTTTTCCTGAATATATTCAGGAAAAAACGCATACGCCCTTTTTGGCCAAGTGCCTCATTGTCCACGTTCTGCCGCTTTTCATGTGCTGGGAAGGCCATTCCCATCTACCTCTCGAACTCCGTTTCGTGCAATTCTGCCTTGCGTTCAAATCCCCTTCGTTGCCTGACCTCAGTATATTTTTGGACGAGTGTTATCATTTAGAGGTCGGCAGGTTTGTGAAGTGCAGTGCGCCAGAGCTCCGTTTTGCAGCTCGCTTTCGTGTGAGCTGGCCGCAATAGCGCAGAATTGCTTCATGCCCTGTTGTGCTTCCGGCCGGGCAGGCTGAGCCTTTGGTGAATTCCTCTTCGTAGAGTGACATGTGCCTCTCCGAACACGGCCAGCTTGTCTCTCATTGGTTCCCCCCCTTCCAGTTCATCCTTGGGACCAATTGCAGAGTGTAGGAAAGAGCAGTGTCAAGACGCTGATTCTCCAAGTGGGGAAATTGTTAGTAAAGCGGCTGGAATGGCGCACGCGAGCCCCAGGAGATGAAAAGTGAGGTGCGCTTTAGAAAGCTTTCCCGATCACACGGTTTCCCATCTCCTGGGATTCCCAGAGTGGTTTCGCGGTAGGAAGGTTGCCTTGAACCTGCAGAGGGGGGTCCCATGGAATGGGTAGCACGCAGTAGAGCTCTAGAGGGTCTGCCTTTGCTCACCCAGCCTCAGCAATGCTCTCAGCCAGAAGATATCCAGCCTTCCGTCTTATGCCGCTGTGGGTATAGATGTGGTCAATCCCGGTTGCATCACAGCCCCTGAACGCATTTTGGAAGAATTTCCCTCCCTCTCGCCGTGCTTCTGTCTTCTGTGTTTTGGACATGTATTTGTATAATGGGCTTTAGCTGATTTTCACTGCCGTGTGGATGCCGCTTTACACACACTTGATTCACTTACAGAGAGATATCAATACTTAGGTGTTAAGACGCTTACGAGTCTGATATAGTCTTCTGTGATGAATAGGAGCTGTTGAGTCCCGTTCACTGAGCAAGGAGTAGGTCGTGTCTATTACATATTTGCTTTTCGGAACGGTATCTGGGCTCATTTCCAAGTCGTGCTTTAGGCATCACGCCACCTCACCTTTCCGCTTAAGCAGGCATGGGTGTGTTTTGTAAAAGCGTGTGTCTGCTCTCGTTTGTAATTGAGTTCATGGGTAGCGATTTTCCCATTCCCTCTCTAAGTGATTTCCTAAGTTTCTTTTTCTGTGGGACAGATTTCACTTAGCATCATCGTACCTCAATCCACTCCTTATGCTGCTACCAGCCTTATGACGTGGATTCCATGGCTGAGGGATAGTCCATCGTACCTAAGTAGCACAGCTTCTTTGTCAATTTCTCTCTCCCCTGGCATATGAACGGTGTTCCGAAGTCGAGGTTGTTGTAAAGAGAGAAACTCTACACCGTGGGGTGCCTGCGTCTGGTTGATTTTTAGTTTTCCCAAGATATAGGCCCATGTGTGGAGGTGCCCTACGCTCCGTGGTTCTGTTCTGTACGTGTTTTAGGAAAGAGCATACGCTTCTCCGGAGGGACTGTTGGCATTTTCCGTCCCTCCGCGCAACTGAACGAGGCTCCCTTATCTCCTTGGCCTGTCCTGCCTTTCTGATTTTACAGATTTTTTTGGCCGGCTCTTTTGCCCGGGGCGGGGGGGGTGAGACTTCTTTGTAGTGCTGATTTTCTCTCCCAGGCTGCTTGGTTGGCCAAAAAGGGCGTATGCGTTTTTTCCTGAATATATTCAGGAAAAAACGCATACGCCCTTTTTGGCCAAGTGCCTCATTGTCCACGTTCTGCCGCTTTTCATGTGCTGGGAAGGCCATTCCCATCTACCTCTCGAACTCCGTTTCGTGCAATTCTGCCTTGCGTTCAAATCCCCTTCGTTGCCTGACCTCAGTATATTTTTGGACGAGTGTTATCATTTAGAGGTCGGCAGGTTTGTGAAGTGCAGTGCGCCAGAGCTCCGTTTTGCAGCTCGCTTTCGTGTGAGCTGGCCGCAATAGCGCAGAATTGCTTCATGCCCTGTTGTGCTTCCGGCCGGGCAGGCTGAGCCTTTGGTGAATTCCTCTTCGTGATGGGAAATTAGAGTGACATGTGCCTCTCCGAACACGGCCAGCTTGTCTCTCATTGGTTCCCCCCCTTCCAGTTCATCCTTGGGACCAATTGCAGAGTGTAGGAAAGAGCAGTGTCAAGACGCTGATTCTCCAAGTGGGGAAATTGTTAGTAAAGCGGCTGGAATGGCGCACGCGAGCCCCAGGAGATGAAAAGTGAGGTGCGCTTTAGAAAGCTTTCCCGATCACACGGTTTCCCATCTCCTGGGATTCCCAGAGTGGTTTCGCGGTAGGAAGGTTGCCTTGAACCTGCAGAGGGGGGACCCATGGAATGGGTAGCACGCAGTAGAGCTCTAGAGGGTCTGCCTTTGCTCACCCAGCCTCAGCAATGCTCTCAGCCAGAAGATATCCAGCCTTCCGTCTTATGCCACTGTGGGTGTAGATGTGGTCAATCCTGGTTGCATCACAGCCCCTGAACGCATTTTGGAAGAATTTCCCTCCCTCTCGCCGTGCTTCTGTCTTCTGTGTTTTGGACATGTATTTGTATAATGGGCTTTAGCTGATTTTCACTGCCGTGTGGATGCCGCTTTACACACACTTGATTCACTTACAGAGAGATATCAATACTTAGGTGTTAAGACGCTTACGAGTCTGATATAGTCTTCTGTGATGAATAGGAGCTGTTGAGTCCCGTTCACTGAGCAAGGAGTAGGTCGTGTCTATTACATATTTGCTTTTCGGAACGGTATCTGGGCTCATTTCCAAGTCGTGTTTTAGGCATCACGCCACCTCACCTTTCCGCTTAAGCAGGCATGGGTGTGTTTTGTAAAAGCGTGTGTCTGCTCTCGTTTGTAATTGAGTTCATGGGTAGCGATTTTCCCATTCCCTCTCTAAGTGATTTCCTAAGTTTCTTTTTCTGTGGGACAGATTTCACTTAGCATCATCGTACCTCAATCCACTCCTTATGCTGCTACCAGCCTTATGACATGGATTCCATGGCTGAGGGATAGTCCATCGTACCTAAGTAGCACAGCTTCTTTGTCAATTTCTCTCTCCCCTGGCATATGAACGGTGTTCCGAAGTCGAGGTTGTTGTAAAGAGAGAAACCCTACACCGTGGGGTGCCTGCGTCTGGTTGATTTTTAGTTTTCCCAAGATATAGGCCCATGTGTGGAGGTGCCCTACGCTCCGTGGTTCTGTTCTGTACGTGTTTTAGGAAAGAGCATACGCTTCTCCGGAGGGACTGTTGGCATTTTCCGTCCCTCCCCGGAACTGAACTAGGCTCCCTTATCTCCTTGGCCTGTCCTGCCTTTCTGATTTTACAGATTTTTTGGCCGGCTCTTTTGCCCGGGGGGGGGGGGGGGTGGTGAGACTTCTTTGTAGTGCTGATTTTCTCTCCCAGGCTGCTTGGTTGGCCAAAAAGGGCGTATGCGTTTTTTCCTGAATATATTCAGGAAAAAACGCATACGCCCTTTTTGGCCAAGTGCCTCATTGTCCACGTTCTGCCGCTTTTCATGTGCTGGGAAGGCCATTCCCATCTACCTCTCGAACTCCGTTTCGTGCAATTCTGCCTTGCGTTCAAATCCCCTTCGTTGCCTGACCTCAGTATATTTTTGGACGAGTGTTATCATTTAGAGGTCGGCAGGTTTGTGAAGTGCAGTGCGCCAGAGCTCCGTTTTGAAGCTCGCTTTCGTGTGAGCTGGCCGCAATAGCGCAGAATTGCTTCATGCCCTGTTGTGCTTCCGGCCGGGCAGGCTGAGCCTTTGGTGAATTCCTCTTCGTGATGGGAAATTAGAGTGACATGTGCCTCTCCGAACACGGCCAGCTTGTCTCTCATTGTTTCCCCCCCTTCCATTTCATCCTTGGGACCAATTGCAGAGTGTAGGAAAGAGCAGTGTCAAGACGCTGATTCTCCAAGTGGGGAAATTGTTAGTAAAGCGGCTGGAATGGCGCACGCGAGCCCCAGGAGATGAAAAGTGAGGTGCGCTTTAGAAAGCTTTCCCGATCACACGGTTTCCCATTTCCTGGGATTCCCAGAGTGGTTTCGCTGTAGGAAGGTTGCCTTGAACCTGCAGAGATGGGACCCATGGAATGGGTAGCACGCAGTAGAGCTCTAGAGGGTCTGCCTTTGCTCACCCAGCATCAGCAATGCTCTCAGCCAGAAGATATCCAGCCTTACGTCTTATGCCGCTGTGGGTGTAGATGTGGTCAATCCCGGTTGCATCACAGCCCCTGAACGCATTTTGGAAGAATTTCCCTCCCTCTCGCCGTGCTTCTGTCTTCTGTGTTTTGGACATGTATTTGTATAATGGGCTTTAGCTGATTTTCACTGCCGTGTGGATGCCGCTTTACACACACTTGATTCACTTACAGAGAGATATCAATACTTAGGTGTTAAGACGCTTACGAGTCTGATATAGTCTTCTGTGATGAATAGGAGCTGTTGAGTCCCGTTCACTGAGCAAGGAGTAGGTCGTGTCTATTACATATTTGCTTTTCGGAACGGTATCTGGGCTCATTTCCAAGTCGTGTTTTAGGCATCACGCCACCTGACCTTTCCGCTTCAGCAGGCATGGGTGTGTTTTGTAAAAGCGTGTGTCTGCTCTCGTTTGTAATTGAGTTCATGGGTAGCGATTTTCCCATTCCCTCTCTAAGTGATTTCCTAAGTTTCTTTTTCTGTGGGACAGATTTCACTTAGCATCATCGTACCTCAATCCACTCCTTATGCTGCTACCAGCCTTATGACGTGGATTCCATGGCTGAGGGATAGTCCATCGTACCTAAGTAGCACAGCTTCTTTGTCAATTTCTCTCTCCCCTGGCATATGAACGGTGTTCCCAAGTCGAGGTTGTTGTAAAGAGAGAAACCCTACACCGTGGGGTGCCTGCGTCTGGTTGATTTTTAGTTTTCCCAAGATATAGGCCCATGTGTGGAGGTGCCCTACGCTCCGTGGTTCTGTTCTGTACGTGTTTTAGGAAAGAGCATACGCTTCTCCGGAGGGACTGTTGGCATTTTCCGTCCCTCCGCGCAACTGAACGAGGCTCCCTTATCTCCTTGGCCTGTCCTGCCTTTCTGATTTTACAGATTTTTTGGCCGGCTCTTTTGCCCGGGGGGGGGGGGGGTGTGAGACTTCTTTGTAGTGCTGATTTTCTCTCCCAGGCTGCTTGGTTGGCCAAAAAGGGCGTATGCGTTTTTTCCTCAATATATTCAGGAAAAAACGCATACGCCCTTTTTGGCCAAGTGCCTCATTGTCCACGTTCTGCCGCTTTTCATGTGCTGGGAAGGCCATTCCCATCTACCACTCGAACTCCGTTTCGTGCAATTCTGCCTTGCGTTCAAATCCCCTTCGTTGCCTGACCTCAGTATATTTTTGGACGAGTGTTATCATTTAGAGGTCGGCAGGTTTGTGAAGTGCAGTGCGCCAGAGCTCCGTTTTGCAGCTCGCTTTCGTGTGAGCTGGCCGCAATAGCGCAGAATTGCTTCATGCCCTGTTGTGCTTCCGGCCGGGCAGGCTGAGCCTTTGGTGAATTCCTCTTCGTGATGGGAAATTAGAGTGACATGTGCCTCTCCGAACACGGCCAGCTTGTCTCTCATTGGTTCCCCCCCTTCCAGTTCATCCTTGGGACCAATTGCAGAGTGTAGGAAAGAGCAGTGTCAAGACGCTGATTCTCCAAGTGGGGAAATTGTTAGTAAAGCGGCTGGAATGGCGCACGCGAGCCCCAGGAGATGAAAAGTGAGGTGCGCTTTAGAAAGCTTTCCCGATCACACGGTTTCCCATCTCCTGGGATTCCCAGAGTGGTTTCGCTGTAGGAAGGTTGCCTTGAACCTGCAGAGGGGGGACCCATGGAATGGGTAGCACGCAGTAGAGCTCTAGAGGGTCTGCCTTTGCTCACCCAGCCTCAGCAATGCTCTCAGCCAGAAGATATCCAGCCTTACGTCTTATGCCGCTGTGGGTGTAGATGTGGTCAATCCCGGTTGCATCACAGCCCCTGAACGCATTTTGGAAGAATTTCCCTCCCTCTCGCCGTGCTTCTGTCTTCTGTGTTTTGGACATGTATTTGTATAATGGGCTTTAGCTGATTTTCACTGCCGTGTGGATGCCGCTTTACACACACTTGATTCACTTACAGAGAGATATCAATACTTAGGTGTTAAGACGCTTACGAGTCTGATATAGTCTTCTGTGATGAATAGGAGCTGCTGAGTCCCGTTCACTGAGCAAGGAGTAGGTCGTGTCTATTACATATTTGCTTTTCGGAACGGTATCTGGGCTCATTTCCAAGTCGTGTTTTAGGCATCACGCCACCTCACCTTTCCGCTTCAGCAGGCATGGGTGTGTTTTGTAAAAGCGTGTGTCTGCTCTCGTTTGTAATTGAGTTCATGGGTAGCGATTTTCCCATTCCCTCTCTAAGTGATTTCCTAAGTTTCTTTTTCTGTGGGACAGATTTCACTTAGCATCATCGTACCTCAATCCACTCCTTATGCTGCTACCAGCCTTATGACGTGGATTCCATGGCTGAGGGATAGTCCATCGTACCTAAGTAGCACAGCTTCTTTGTCAATTTCTCTCTCCCCTGGCATATGAACGGTGTTCCCAAGTCGAGGTTGTTGTAAAGAGAGAAACCCTACACCGTGGGGTGCCTGCGTCTGGTTGATTTTTAGTTTTCCCAAGATATAGGCCCATGTGTGGAGGTGCCCTACGCTCCGTGGTTCTGTTCTGTACGTGTTTTAGGAAAGAGCATACGCTTCTCCGGAGGGACTGTTGGCATTTTCCGTCCCTCCGCGCAACTGAACGAGGCTCCCTTATCTCCTTGGCCTGTCCTGCCTTTCTGATTTTACAGATTTTTTTGGCCGGCTCTTTTGCCCGGGGGGGGGGGGGGGGTGTGTGAGACTTCTTTGTAGTGCTGATTTTCTCTCCCAGGCTGCTTGGTTGGCCAAAAAGGGCGTATGCGTTTTTTCCTGAATATATTCAGGAAAAAACGCATACGCCCTTTTTGGCCAAGTGCCTCATTGTCCACGTTCTGCCGCTTTTCATGTGCTGGGAAGGCCATTCCCATCTACCTCTCGAACTCCGTTTCGTGCAATTCTGCCTTGCGTTCAAATCCCCTTCGTTGCCTGACCTCAGTATATTTTTGGACGAGTGTTATCATTTAGAGGTCGGCAGGTTTGTGAAGTGCAGTGCGCCAGAGCTCCGTTTTGCAGCTCGCTTTCGTGTGAGCTGGCCGCAATAGCGCAGAATTGCTTCATGCCCTGTTGTGCTTCCGGCCGGGCAGGCTGAGCCTTTGGTGAATTCCTCTTCGTGATGGGAAATTAGAGTGACATGTGCCTCTCCGAACACGGCCAGCTTGTCTCTCATTGGTTCCCCCCCTTCCAGTTCATCCTTGGGACCAATTGCAGAGTGTAGGAAAGAGCAGTGTCAAGACGCTGATTCTCCAAGTGGGGAAATTGTTAGTAAAGCGGCTGGAATGGCGCACGCGAGCCCCAGGAGATGAAAAGTGAGGTGCGCTTTAGAAAGCTTTCCCGATCACACGGTTTCCCATCTCCTGGGCTTCCCAGAGTGGTTTCGCTGTAGGAAGGTTGCCTTGAACCTGCAGAGGGGGGACCCATGGAATGGGTAGCACGCAGTAGAGCTCTAGAGGGTCTGCCTTTGCTCACCCAGCCTCAGCAATGCTCTCAGCCAGAAGATATCCAGCCTTCCGTCTTATGCCGCCGTGGGTGTAGATGTGGTCAATCCTGGTTGCATCACAGCCCCTGAACGCATTTTGGAAGCATTTCCCTCCCTCTCGCCGTGCTTCTGTCTTCTGTGTTTTGGACATGTATTTGTATAATGGGCTTTAGCTGATTTTCACTGCCGTGTGGATGCCGCTTTACACACACTTGATGCACTTACAGAGAAATATCAATACTTAGGTGTTAAGACGCTTACGAGTCTGATATAGTCTTCTGTGATGAATAGGAGCTGTTGAGTCCCGTTCACTGAGCAAGGAGTAGGTCGTGTTGATTACATATTTGCTTTTCGGAACGGTATCTGGGCTCATTTCCAAGTCGTGTTTTAGGCATCACGCCACCTCACCTTTCCGCTTAAGCAGGCATGGGTGTGTTTTGTAAAAGCGTGTGTCTGCTCTCGTTTGTAATCGAGTTCATGGGTAGCGATTTTCCCATTCCCTCTCTAAGTGATTTCCTAAGTTTCTTTTTCTGTGGGACAGATTTCACTTAGCATCATCGTACCTCAATCCACTCCTTATGCTGCTACCAGCCTTATGACGTGGATTCCATGGCTGAGGGATAGTCCATCGTACCTAAGTAGCACAGCTTCTTTGTCAATTTCTCTCTCCCCTGGCATATGAACGGTGTTCCCAAGTCGAGGTTGTTGTAAAGAGAGAAACCCTACACCGTGGGGTGCCTGCGTCTGGTTGATTTTTAGTTTTCCCAAGATATAGGCCCATGTGTGGAGGTGCCCTACGCTCCGTGGTTCTGTTCTGTACGTGTTTTAGGAAAGAGCATACGCTTCTCCGGAGGGACTGTTGGCATTTTCCGTCCCTCCCCGCAACTGAACGAGGCTCCCTTATCTCCTTGGCCTGTCCTGCCTTTCTGATTTTACAGATTTTTTTTGGCCGGCTCTTTTGCCCGGGGGGGGGGGGGGTTGAGACTTCTTTGTAGTGCTGATTTTCTCTCCCAGGCTGCTTGGTTGGCCAAAAAGGGCGTATGCGTTTTTTCCTGAATATCTTCAGGAAAAAACGCATACGCCCTTTTTGGCCAAGTGCCTCATTGTCCACGTTCTGCCGCTTTTCATGTGCTGGGAAGGCCATTCCCATCTACCTCTCGAACTCCGTTTCGTGCAATTCTGCCTTGCGTTCAAATCCCCTTCGTTGCCTGACCTCAGTATATTTTTGGACGAGTGTTATCATTTAGAGGTCGGCAGGTTTGTGAAGTGCAGTGCGCCAGAGCTCCGTTTTGCAGCTCGCTTTCGTGTGAGCTGGCCGCAATAGCGCAGAATTGCTTCATGCCCTGTTGTGCTTCCGGCCGGGCAGGCTGAGCCTTTGGTGAATTCCTCTTCGTGATGGGAAATTAGAGTGACATGTGCCTCTCCGAACACGGCCAGCTTGTCTCTCATTGTTTCCCCCCCTTCCAGTTCATCCTTGGGACCAATTGCAGAGTGTAGGAAAGAGCAGTGTCAAGAGGCTGATTCTCCAAGTGGGGAAATTGTTAGTAAAGCGGCTGGAATGGCGCACGCGAGCCCCAGGAGATGAAAAGTGAGGTGCGCTTTAGAAAGCTTTCCCGATCACACGGTTTCCCATCTCCTGGGCTTCCCAGAGTGGTTTCGCGGTAGGAAGGTTGCCTTGAACCTGCAGAGGGGGGACCCATGGAATGGGTAGCACGCAGTAGAGCTCTAGAGGGTCTGCCTTTGCTCACCCAACCTCAGCAATGCTCTCAGCCAGAAGATATCCAGCCTTCCGTCTTATGCCGCTGTGGGTATAGATGTGGTCAATCCCGGTTGCATCACAGCCCCTGAACGCATTTTGGAAGAATTTCCCTCCCTCTCGCCGTGATTCTGTCTTCTGTGTTTTGGACATGTATTTGTATAATGGGCTTTAGCTGATTTTCACTGCCGTGTGGATGCCGCTTTACACACACTTGATTCACTTACAGAGAGATATCAATACTTAGGTGTTAAGACGCTTACGAGTCTGATATAGTCTTCTGTGATGAATAGGAGCTGCTGAGTCCCGTTCACTGAGCAAGGAGTAGGTCGTGTCTATTACATATTTGCTTTTCGGAACGGTATCTGGGCTCATTTCCAAGTCGTGTTTTAGGCATCACGCCACCTCACCTTTCCGCTTCAGCAGGCATGGGTGTGTTTTGTAAAAGCGTGTGTCTGCTCTCGTTTGTAATTGAGTTCATGGGTAGCGATTTTCCCATTCCCTCTCTAAGTGATTTCCTAAGTTTCTTTTTCTGTGGGACAGATTTCACTTAGCATCATCGTACCTCAATCCACTCCTTATGCTGCTACCAGCCTTATGACGTGGATTCCATGGCTGAGGGATAGTCCATCGTACCTAAGTAGCACAGCTTCTTTGTCAATTTCTCTCTCCCCTGGCATATGAACGGTGTTCCCAAGTCGAGGTTGTTGTAAAGAGAGAAACCCTACACCGTGGGGTGCCTGCGTCTGGTTGATTTTTAGTTTTCCCAAGATATAGGCCCATGTGTGGAGGTGCCCTACGCTCCGTGGTTCTGTTCTGTACGTGTTTTAGGAAAGAGCATACGCTTCTCCGGAGGGACTGTTGGCATTTTCCGTCCCTCCCCGCAACTGAAGGAGGCTCCCTTATCTCCTTGACCTGTCCTGCCTTTCTGATTTTACAGATTTTTTGGCCGGCTCTTTTCCCCGGGGGGGGGGGGGTGTGAGACTTCTTTGTAGTGCTGATTTTCTCTCCCAGGCTGCTTGGTTGGCCAAAAAGGGCGTATGCGTTTTTTCCTGAATATATTCAGGAAAAAACGCATACGCCCTTTTTGGCCAAGTGCCTCATTGTCCACGTTCTGCCGCTTTTCATGTGCTGGGAAGGCCATTCCCATCTACCACTCGAACTCCGTTTCGTGCAATTCTGCCTTGCGTTCAAATCCCCTTCGTTGCCTGACCTCAGTATATTTTTGGACGAGTGTTATCATTTAGAGGTCGGCAGGTTTGTGAAGTGCAGTGCGCCAGAGCTCCGTTTTGCAGCTCGCTTTCGTGTGAGCTGGCCGCAATAGCGCAGAATTGCTTCATGTCCTGTTGTGCTTCCGGCCGGGCAGGCTGAGCCTTTGGTGAATTCCTCTTCGTGATGGGAAATTAGAGTGACATGTGCCTCTCCGAACACGGCCAGCTTGTCTCTCATTGGTTCCCCCCCTTCCAGTTCATCCTTGGGACCAATTGCAGAGTGTAGGAAAGAGCAGTGTCAAGACGCTGATTCTCCAAGTGGGGAAATTGTTAGTAAAGCGGCTGGAATGGCGCACGCGAGCCCCAGGAGATGAAAAGTGAGGTGCGCTTTAGAAAGCTTTCCCGATCACACGGTTTCCCATCTCCTGGGATTCCCAGAGTGGTTTCGCTGTAGGAAGGTTGCCTTGAACCTGCAGAGGTGGGACCCATGGAATGGGTAGCTCGCAGTAGAGCTCTAGAGGGTCTGCCTTTGCTCACCCAGCATCAGCAATGCTCTCAGCCAGAAGATATCCAGCCTTACGTCTTATGCCGCTGTGGGTGTAGATGTGGTCAATCCCGGTTGCATCACAGCCCCTGAACGCATTTTGGAAGAATTTCCCTCCCTCTCGCCGTGCTTCTGTCTTCTGTGTTTTGGACATGTATTTGTATAATGGGCTTTAGCTGATTTTCACTGCCGTGTGGATGCCGCTTTACACACACTTGATTCACTTACAGAGAGATATCAATACTTAGGTGTTAAGACGCTTACGAGTCTGATATAGTCTTCTGTGATGAATAGGAGCTGTTGAGTCCCGTTCACTGAGCAAGGAGTAGGTCGTGTCTATTACATATTTGCTTTTCGGAACGGTATCTGGGCTCATTTCCAAGTCGTGTTTTAGGCATCACGCCACCTGACCTTTCCGCTTAAGCAGGCATGGGTGTGTTTTGTAAAAGCGTGTGTCTGCTCTCGTTTGTAATTGAGTTCATGGGTAGCGATTTTCCCATTCCCTCTCTAAGTGATTTCCTAAGTTTCTTTTTCTGTGGGACAGATTTCACTTAGCATCATCGTACCTCAATCCACTCCTTATGCTGCTACCAGCCTTATGACGTGGATTCCATGGCTGAGGGATAGTCCATCGTACCTAAGTAGCACAGCTTCTTTGTCAATTTCTCTCTCCCCTGGCATATGAACGGTGTTCCCAAGTCGAGGTTGTTGTAAAGATAGAAACCCTACACCGTGGGGTGCCTGCGTCTGGTTGATTTTTAGTTTTCCCAAGATATAGGCCCATGTGTGGAGGTGCCCTACGCTCCGTGGTTCTGTTCTGTACGTGTTTTAGGAAAGAGCATACGCTTCTCCGGAGGGACTGTTGGCATTTTCCGTCCCTCCCCGCAACTGAACGAGGCTCCCTTATCTCCTTGGCCTGTCCTGCCTTTCTGATTTTACAGATTTTTTGGCCGGCTCTTTTGCCCGGGGGGGGGGGGGGGTGAGACTTCTTTGTAGTGCTGATTTTCTCTCCCAGGCTGCTTGGTTGGCCAAAAAGGGCGTATGCGTTTTTTCCTGAATATCTTCAGGAAAAAACGCATACGCCCTTTTTGGCCAAGTGCCTCATTGTCCACGTTCTGCCGCTTTTCATGTGCTGGGAAGGCCATTCCCATCTACCTCTCGAACTCCGTTTCGTGCAATTCTGCCTTGCGTTCAAATCCCCTTCGTTGCCTGACCTCAGTATATTTTTGGACGAGTGTTATCATTTAGAGGTCGGCAGGTTTGTGAAGTGCAGTGCGCCAGAGCTCCGTTTTGCAGCTCGCTTTCGTGTGAGCTGGCCGCAATAGCGCAGAATTGCTTCATGCCCTGTTGTGCTTCCGGCCGGGCAGGCTGAGCCTTTGGTGAATTCCTCTTCGTGATGGGAAATTAGAGTGACATGTGCCTCTCCGAACACGGCCAGCTTGTCTCTCATTGTTTCCCCCCCTTCCAGTTCATCCTTGGGACCAATTGCAGAGTGTAGGAAAGAGCAGTGTCAAGAGGCTGATTCTCCAAGTGGGGAAATTGTTAGTAAAGCGGCTGGAATGGCGCACGCGAGCCCCAGGAGATGAAAAGTGAGGTGCGCTTTAGAAAGCTTTCCCGATCACACGGTTTCCCATCTCCTGGGCTTCCCAGAGTGGTTTCGCGGTAGGAAGGTTGCCTTGAACCTGCAGAGGGGGGACCCATGGAATGGGTAGCACGCAGTAGAGCTCTAGAGGGTCTGCCTTTGCTCACCCAACCTCAGCAATGCTCTCAGCCAGAAGATATCCAGCCTTCCGTCTTATGCCGCTGTGGGTATAGATGTGGTCAATCCCGGTTGCATCACAGCCCCTGAACGCATTTTGGAAGAATTTCCCTCCCTCTCGCCGTGATTCTGTCTTCTGTGTTTTGGACATGTATTTGTATAATGGGCTTTAGCTGATTTTCACTGCCGTGTGGATGCCGCTTTACACACACTTGATTCACTTACAGAGAGATATCAATACTTAGGTGTTAAGACGCTTACGAGTCTGATATAGTCTTCTGTGATGAATAGGAGCTGCTGAGTCCCGTTCACTGAGCAAGGAGTAGGTCGTGTCTATTACATATTTGCTTTTCGGAACGGTATCTGGGCTCATTTCCAAGTCGTGTTTTAGGCATCACGCCACCTCACCTTTCCGCTTCAGCAGGCATGGGTGTGTTTTGTAAAAGCGTGTGTCTGCTCTCGTTTGTAATTGAGTTCATGGGTAGCGATTTTCCCATTCCCTCTCTAAGTGATTTCCTAAGTTTCTTTTTCTGTGGGACAGATTTCACTTAGCATCATCGTACCTCAATCCACTCCTTATGCTGCTACCAGCCTTATGACGTGGATTCCATGGCTGAGGGATAGTCCATCGTACCTAAGTAGCACAGCTTCTTTGTCAATTTCTCTCTCCCCTGGCATATGAACGGTGTTCCCAAGTCGAGGTTGTTGTAAAGAGAGAAACCCTACACCGTGGGGTGCCTGCGTCTGGTTGATTTTTAGTTTTCCCAAGATATAGGCCCATGTGTGGAGGTGCCCTACGCTCCGTGGTTCTGTTCTGTACGTGTTTTAGGAAAGAGCATACGCTTCTCCGGAGGGACTGTTGGCATTTTCCGTCCCTCCCCGCAACTGAAGGAGGCTCCCTTATCTCCTTGACCTGTCCTGCCTTTCTGATTTTACAGATTTTTTGGCCGGCTCTTTTCCCCGGGGGGGGGGGGGGGGTGTGAGACTTCTTTGTAGTGCTGATTTTCTCTCCCAGGCTGCTTGGTTGGCCAAAAAGGGCGTATGCGTTTTTTCCTGAATATATTCAGGAAAAAACGCATACGCCCTTTTTGGCCAAGTGCCTCATTGTCCACGTTCTGCCGCTTTTCATGTGCTGGGAAGGCCATTCCCATCTACCACTCGAACTCCGTTTCGTGCAATTCTGCCTTGCGTTCAAATCCCCTTCGTTGCCTGACCTCAGTATATTTTTGGACGAGTGTTATCATTTAGAGGTCGGCAGGTTTGTGAAGTGCAGTGCGCCAGAGCTCCGTTTTGCAGCTCGCTTTCCTGTGAGCTGGCCGCAATAGCGCAGAATTGCTTCATGTCCTGTTGTGCTTCCGGCCGGGCAGGCTGAGCCTTTGGTGAATTCCTCTTCGTGATGGGAAATTAGAGTGACATGTGCCTCTCCGAACACGGCCAGCTTGTCTCTCATTGGTTCCCCCCCTTCCAGTTCATCCTTGGGACCAATTGCAGAGTGTAGGAAAGAGCAGTGTCAAGACGCTGATTCTCCAAGTGGGGAAATTGTTAGTAAAGCGGCTGGAATGGCGCACGCGAGCCCCAGGAGATGAAAAGTGAGGTGCGCTTTAGAAAGCTTTCCCGATCACACGGTTTCCCATCTCCTGGGATTCCCAGAGTGGTTTCGCTGTAGGAAGGTTGCCTTGAACCTGCAGAGGTGGGACCCATGGAATGGGTAGCTCGCAGTAGAGCTCTAGAGGGTCTGCCTTTGCTCACCCAGCATCAGCAATGCTCTCAGCCAGAAGATATCCAGCCTTACGTCTTATGCCGCTGTGGGTGTAGATGTGGTCAATCCCGGTTGCATCACAGCCCCTGAACGCATTTTGGAAGAATTTCCCTCCCTCTCGCCGTGCTTCTGTCTTCTGTGTTTTGGACATGTATTTGTATAATGGGCTTTAGCTGATTTTCACTGCCGTGTGGATGCCGCTTTACACACACTTGATTCACTTACAGAGAGATATCAATACTTAGGTGTTAAGACGCTTACGAGTCTGATATAGTCTTCTGTGATGAATAGGAGCTGTTGAGTCCCGTTCACTGAGCAAGGAGTAGGTCGTGTCTATTACATATTTGCTTTTCGGAACGGTATCTGGGCTCATTTCCAAGTCGTGTTTTAGGCATCACGCCACCTGACCTTTCCGCATAAGCAGGCATGGGTGTGTTTTGTAAAAGCGTGTGTCTGCTCTCGTTTGTAATTGAGTTCATGGGTAGCGATTTTCCCATTCCCTCTCTAAGTGATTTCCTAAGTTTCTTTTTCTGTGGGACAGATTTCACTTAGCATCATCGTACCTCAATCCACTCCTTATGCTGCTACCAGCCTTATGACGTGGATTCCATGGCTGAGGGATAGTCCATCGTACCTAAGTAGCACAGCTTCTTTGTCAATTTCTCTCTCCCCTGGCATATGAACGGTGTTCCCAAGTCGAGGTTGTTGTAAAGAGAGAAACCCTACACCGTGGGGTGCCTGCGTCTGGTTGATTTTTAGTTTTCCCAAGATATAGGCCCATGTGTGGAGGTGCCCTACGCTCCGTGGTTCTGTTCTGTACGTGTTTTAGGAAAGAGCATACGCTTCTCCGGAGGGACTGTTGGCATTTTCCGTCCCTCCCCGCAACTGAACGAGGCTCCCTTATCTCCTTGGCCTGTCCTGCCTTTCTGATTTTACAGATTTTTTGGCCGGCTCTTTTGCCCGGGGGGGGGGGGGGTGAGACTTCTTTGTAGTGCTGATTTTCTCTCCCAGGCTGCTTGGTTGGCCAAAAAGGGCGTATGCGTTTTTTCCTGAATATCTTCAGGAAAAAACGCATACGCCCTTTTTGGCCAAGTGCCTCATTGTCCACGTTCTGCCGCTTTTCATGTGCTGGGAAGGCCATTCCCATCTACCTCTCGAACTCCGTTTCGTGCAATTCTGCCTTGCGTTCAAATCCCCTTCGTTGCCTGACCTCAGTATATTTTTGGACGAGTGTTATCATTTAGAGGTCGGCAGGTTTGTGAAGTGCAGTGCGCCAGAGCTCCGTTTTGCAGCTCGCTTTCGTGTGAGCTGGCCGCAATAGCGCAGAATTGCTTCATGCCCTGTTGTGCTTCCGGCCGGGCAGGCTGAGCCTTTGGTGAATTCCTCTTCGTGATGGGAAATTAGAGTGACATGTGCCTCTCCGAACACGGCCAGCTTGTCTCTCATTGGTTCCCCCCCTTCCAGTTCATCCTTGGGACCAATTGCAGAGTGTAGGAAAGAGCAGTGTCAAGACGCTGATTCTCCAAGTGAGGAAATTGTTAGTAAAGCGGCTGGAATGGCGCACGCGAGCCCCAGGAGATGAAAAGTGAGGTGCGCTTTAGAAAGCTTTCCCGATCACACGGTTTCCCATCTCCTGGGATTCCCAGAGTGGTTTCGCGGTAGGAAGGTTGCCTTGAACCTGCAGAGGGGGGACCCATGGAATGGGTAGCACGCAGTAGAGCTCTAGAGGGTCTGCCTTTGCTCACCCAACCTCAGCAATGCTCTCAGCCAGAAGATATCCATCCTTCCGTCTTATGCCACTGTGGGTGTAGATGTGATCAATCCCGGTTGCATCACAGCCCCTGAACGCATTTTGGAAGAATTTCCCTCCCTCTCGCCGTGCTTCTGTCTTCTGTGTTTTGGACATGTATTTGTATAATGGGCTTTAGCTGATTTTCACTGCCGTGTGGATGCCGCTTTACACACACTTGATTCACTTACAGAGAGATATCAATACTTAGGTGTTAAGACGCTTACGAGTCTGATATAGTCTTCTGTGATGAATAGGAGCTGCTGAGTCCCGTTCACTGAGCAAGGAGTAGGTCGTGTCTATTACATATTTGCTTTTCGGAACGGTATCTGGGCTCATTTCCAAGTCGTGTTTTAGGCATCACGCCACCTCACCTTTCCGCTTCAGCAGGCATGGGTGTGTTTTGTAAAACCGTGTGTCTGCTCTCGTTTGTAATTGAGTTCATGGGTAGCGATTTTCCCATTCCCTCTCTAAGTGATTTCCTAAGTTTCTTTTTCTGTGGGACAGATTTCACTTAGCATCATCGTACCTCAATCCACTCCTTATGCTGCTACCAGCCTTATGACGTGGATTCCATGGCTGAGGGATAGTCCATCGTACCTAAGTAGCACAGCTTCTTTGTCAATTTCTCTCTCCCCTGGCATATGAACGGTGTTCCCAAGTCGAGGTTGTTGTAAAGAGAGAAACCCTACACCGTGGGGTGCCTGCGTCTGGTTGATTTTTAGTTTTCCCAAGATATAGGCCCATGTGTGGAGGTGCCCTACGCTCCGTGGTTCTGTTCTGTACGTGTTTTAGGAAAGAGCATACGCTTCTCCGGAGGGACTGTTGGCATTTTCCGTCCCTCCGCGCAACTGAAGGAGGCTCCCTTATCTCCTTGGCCTGTCCTGCCTTTCTGATTTTACAGATTTTTTTGGCCGGCTCTTTTGCCCGGGGGGGGGGGGGGTGAGACTTCTTTGTAGTGCTGATTTTCTCTCCCAGGCTGCTTGGTTGGCCAAAAAGGGCGTATGCGTTTTTTCCTGAATATATTCAGGAAAAAACGCATACGCCCTTTTTGGCCAAGTGCCTCATTGTCCACGTTCTGCCGCTTTTCATGTGCTGGGAAGGCCATTCCCATCTACCACTCGAACTCCGTTTCGTGCAATTCTGCCTTGCGTTCAAATCCCCTTCGTTGCCTGACCTCAGTATATTTTTGGACGAGTGTTATCATTTAGAGGTCGGCAGGTTTGTGAAGTGCAGTGCGCCAGAGCTCCGTTTTGCAGCTCGCTTTCGTGTGAGCTGGCCGCAATAGCGCAGAATTGCTTCATGCCCTGTTGTGCTTCCGGCCGGGCAGGCTGAGCCTTTGGTGAATTCCTCTTCGTGATGGGAAATTAGAGTGACATGTGCCTCTCCGAACACGGCCAGCTTGTCTCTCATTGGTTCCCCCCCTTCCAGTTCATCCTTGGGACCAATTGCAGAGTGTAGGAAAGAGCAGTGTCAAGACGCTGATTCTCCAAGTGGGGAAATTGTTAGTAAAGCGGCTGGAATGGCGCACGCGAGCCCCAGGAGATGAAAAGTGAGGTGCGCCTTAGAAAGCTTTCCCGATCACACGGTTTCCCATCTCCTGGGCTTCCCAGAGTGGTTTCGCTGTAGGAAGGTTGCCTTGAACCTGCAGAGGGGGGACCCATGGAATGGGTAGCACGCAGTAGAGCTCTAGAGGGTCTGCCTTTGCTCACCCAGCCTCAGCAATGCTGTCAGCCAGAAGATATCCAGCCTTACGTCTTATGCCGCTGTGGGTGTAGATGTGGTCAATCCCGGTTGCATCACAGCCCCTGAACGCATTTTGGAAGAATTTCCCTCCCTCTCGCCGTGCTTCTGTCTTCTGTGTTTTGGACATGTATTTGTATAATGCGCTTTAGCTGATTTTCACTGCCGTGTGGATGCCGCTTTACACACACTTGATTCACTTACAGAGAGATATCAATACTTAGGTGTTAAGACGCTTACGAGTCTGATATAGTCTTCTGTGATGAATAGGAGCTGCTGAGTCCCGTTCACTGAGCAAGGAGTAGGTCGTGTCTATTACATATTTGCTTTTCGGAACGGTATCTGGGCTCATTTCCAAGTCGTGTTTTAGGCATCACGCGACCTCACCTTTCCGCTTAAGCAGGCATGGGTGTGTTTTGTAAAAGCGTGTGTCTGCTCTCGTTTGTAATTGAGTTCATGGGTAGCGATTTTCCCATTCCCTCTCTAAGTGATTTCCTAAGTTTCTTTTTCTGTGGGACAGATTTCACTTAGCATCATCGTACCTCAATCCACTCCTTATGCTGCTACCAGCCTTATGACGTGGATTCCATGGCTGAGGGATAGTCCATCGTACCTAAGTAGCACAGCTTCTTTGTCAATTTCTCTCTCCCCTGGCATATGAACGGTGTTCCCAAGTCGAGGTTGTTGTAAAGAGAGAAACCCTACACCGTGGGGTGCCTGCGTCTGGTTGATTTTTAGTTTTCCCAAGATATAGGCCCATGTGTGGAGGTGCCCTACGCTCCGTGGTTCTGTTCTGTACGTGTTTTAGGAAAGAGCATACGCTTCTCCGGAGGGACTGTTGGCATTTTCCGTCCCTCCGCGCAACTGAACGAGGCTCCCTTATCTCCTTGGCCTGTCCTGCCTTTCTGATTTTAAAGATTTTTTTGGCCGGCTCTTTTGCCCCGTGGGGGGGGGGGGTGGTGAGACTTCTTTGTAGTGCTGATTTTCTCTCCCAGGCTGCTTGGTTGGCCAAAAAGGGCGTATGCGTTTTTTCCTGAATATATTCAGGAAAAAACGCATACGCCCTTTTTGGCCAAGTGCCTCATTGTCCACGTTCTGCCGCTTTTCATGTGCTGGGAAGGCCATTCCCATCTACCTCTCGAACTCCGTTTCGTGCAATTCTGCCTTGCGTTCAAATCCCCTTCGTTGCCTGACCTCAGTATATTTTTGGACGAGTGTTATCATTTAGAGGTCGGCAGGTTTGTGAAGTGCAGTGCGCCAGAGCTCCGTTTTGCAGCTCGCTTTCGTGTGAGCTGGCCGCAATAGCGCAGAATTGCTTCATGCCCTGTTGTGCTTCCGGCCGGGCAGGCTGAGCCTTTGGTGAATTCCTCTTCGTGATGGGAAATTAGAGTGACATGTGCCTCTCCGAACACGGCCAGCTTGTCTCTCATTGTTTCTCCCCCTTCCAGTTCATCCTTGGGACCAATTGCAGAGTGTAGGAAAGAGCAGTGTCAAGACGCTGATTCTCCAAGTGGGGAAATTGTTAATAAAGCGGCTGGAATGGCGCACGCGAGCCCCAGGAGATGAAAAGTGAGGTGCGCTTTAGAAAGCTTTCCCGATCACACGGTTTCCCATCTCCTGGGCTTCCCAGAGTGGTTTCGCGGTAGGAAGGTTGCCTTGAACCTGCAGAGGGGGGACCCATGGAATGGGTAGCACGCAGTAGAGCTCTAGAGGGTCTGCCTTTGCTCACCCAACCTCAGCAATGCTCTCAGCCAGAAGATATCCAGCCTTCCATCTTATGCCGCTGTGGGTATAGATGTGGTCAATCCTGGTTGCATCACAGCCCCTGAACGCATTTTGGAAGAATTTCCCTCCCTCTCGCCGTGCTTCTGTCTTCTGTGTTTTGGACATGTATTTGTATAATGGGCTTTAGCTGATTTTCACCGCCGTGTGGATGCCGCTTTACACACACTTGATTCACTTACAGAGAGATATCAATACTTAGGTGTTAAGACGCTTACGAGTCTGATATAGTCTTCTGTGATGAATAGGAGCTGTTGAGTCCCATTCACTGAGCAAGGAGTAGGTCGTGTCTATTACATATTTGCTTTTCGGAACGGTATCTGGGCTCATTTCCAAGTCGTGTTTTAGGCATCACGCCACCTGACCTTTCCGCTTAAGCAGGCATGGGTGTGTTTTGTAAAAGCGTGTGTCTGCTCTCGTTTGTAATTGAGTTCATGGGTAGCGATTTTCCCATTCCCTCTCTAAGTGATTTCCTAAGTTTCTTTTTCTGTGGGACAGATTTCACTTAGCATCATCGTACCTCAATCCACTCCTTATGCTGCTACCAGCCTTATGACGTGGATTCCATGGCTGAGGGATAGTCCATCGTACCTAAGTAGCACAGCTTCTTTGTCAATTTCTCTCTCCCCTGGCATATGAACGGTGTTCCCAAGTCGAGGTTGTTGTAAAGAGAGAAACCCTACACCGTGGGGTGCCTGCGTCTGGTTGATTTTTAGTTTTCCCAAGATATAGGCCCATGTGTGGAGGTGCCCTACGCTCCGTGGTTCTGTTCTGTACGTGTTTTAGGAAAGAGCATACGCTTCTCCGGAGGGACTGTTGGCATTTTCCGTCCCTCCGCGCAACTGAACGAGGCTCCCTTATCTCCTTGGCCTGTCCTGCCTTTCTGATTTTACAGATTTTTTTGGCCGGCTCTTTTGCCCGGGGGGGGGGGGTGAGACTTCTTTGTAGTGCTGATTTTCTCTCCCAGGCTGCTTGGTTGGCCAAAAAGGGCGTATGCGTTTTTTCCTGAATATATTCAGGAAAAAACGCATACGCCCTTTTTGGCCAAGTGCCTCATTGTCCACGTTCTGCCGCTTTTCATGTGCTGGGAAGGCCATTCCCATCTACCTCTCGAACTCCGTTTCGTGCAATTCTGCCTTGCGTTCAAATCCCCTTCGTTGCCTGACCTCAGTATATTTTTCGACGAGTGTTATCATTTAGAGGTCGGCAGGTTTGTGAAGTGCAGTGCGCCAGAGCTCCGTTTTGCAGCTCGCTTTCCTGTGAGCTGGCCGCAATAGCGCAGAATTGCTTCATGCCCTGTTGTGCTTCCGGCCGGGCAGGCTGAGCCTTTGGTGAATTCCTCTTCGTGATGGGAAATTAGAGTGACATGTGCCTCTCCGAACACGGCCAGCTTGTCTCTCATTGGTTCCCCCCCTTCCAGTTCATCCTTGGGACCAATTGCAGAGTGTAGGAAAGAGCAGTGTCAAGAGGCTGATTCTCCAAGTGGGGAAATTGTTAGTAAAGCGGCTGGAATGGCGCACGCGAGCCCCAGGAGATGAAAAGTGAGGTGCGCTTTAGAAAGCTTTCCCGATCACACGGTTTCCCATCTCCTGGGCTTCCCAGAGTGGTTTCGCGGTAGGAAGGTTGCCTTGAACCTGCAGAGGGGGGACCCATGGAATGGGTAGCACGCAGTAGAGCTCTAGAGGGTCTGCCTTTGCTCACCCAACCTCAGCAATGCTCTCAGCCAGAAGATATCCAGCCTTCCGTCTTATGCCGCTGTGTGTGTAGATGTGGTCAATCCCGGTTGCATCACAGCCCCTGAACGCATTTTGGAAGAATTTCCCTCCATCTCGCCGTGCTTCTGTGTTCTGTGTTTTGGACATGTATTTGTATAATGGGCTTTAGCTGATTTTCACTGCCGTGTGGATGCCGCTTTACACACACTTGATTCACTTACAGAGAGATATCAATACTTAGGTGTTAAGACGCTTACGAGTCTGATATAGTCTTCTGTGATGAATAGGAGCTGTTGAGTCCCGTTCACTGAGCAAGGAGTAGGTCGTGTCTATTACATATTTGCTTTTCGGAACGGTATCTGGGCTCATTTCCAAGTCGTGTTTTAGGCATCACGCCACCTGACCTTTCCGCTTAAGCAGGCATGGGTGTGTTTTGTAAAAGCGTGTGTCTGCTCTCGTTTGTAATTGAGTTCATGGGTAGCGATTTTCCCATTCCCTCTCTAAGTGATTTCCTAAGTTTCTTTTTCTGTGGGACAGATTTCACTTAGCATCATCGTACCTCAATCCACTCCTTATGCTGCTACCAGCCTTATGACGTGGATTCCATGGCTGAGGGATAGTCCATCGTACCTAAGTAGCACAGCTTCTTTGTCAATTTCTCTCTCCCCTGGCATATGAACGGTGTTCCCAAGTCGAGGTTGTTGTAAAGAGAGAAACCCTACACCGTGGGGTGCCTGCGTCTGGTTGATTTTTAGTTTTCCCAAGATATAGGCCCATGTGTGGAGGTGCCCTACGCTCCGTGGTTCTGTTCTGTACGTGTTTTAGGAAAGAGCATACGCTTCTCCGGAGGGACTGTTGGCATTTTCCGTCCCTCCGCGCAACTGAACGAGGCTCCCTTATCTCCTTGGCCTGTCCTGCCTTTCTGATTTTACAGATTTTTTTGGCCGGCTCTTTTGCCCGGGGGGGGGGGGGGGGGCGGGGGTGAGACTTCTTTGTAGTGCTGATTTTCTCTCCCAGGCTGCTTGGTTGGCCAAAAAGGGCGTATGCGTGTTTTCCTGAATATATTCAGGAAAAAACGCATACGCCCTTTTTGGCCAAGTGCCTCATTGTCCACGTTCTGCCGCTTTTCATGTGCTGGGAAGGCCATTCCCATCTACCTCTCGAACTCCGTTTCGTGCAATTCTGCCTTGCGTTCAAATCCCCTTCGTTGCCTGACCTCAGTATATTTTTGGACGAGTGTTATCATTTAGAGGTCGGCAGGTTTGTGAAGTGCAGTGCGCCAGAGCTCCGTTTTGCAGCTCGCTTTCGTGTGAGCTGGCCGCAATAGCGCAGAATTGCTTCATGCCCTGTTGTGCTTCCGGCCGGGCAGGCTGAGCCTTTGGTGAATTCCTCTTCGTGATGGGAAATTAGAGTGACATGTGCCTCTCCGAACACGGCCAGCTTGTCTCTCATTGGTTCCCCCCCTTCCAGTTCATCCTTGGGACCAATTGCAGAGTGTGGGAAAGAGCAGTGTCAAGACGCTGATTCTCCAAGTGGGGAAATTGTTAGTAAAGCGGCTGGAATGGCGCACGCGAGCCCCAGGAGATGAAAAGTGAGGTGCGCTTTAGAAAGCTTTCCCGATCACACGGTTTCCCATCTCCTGGGCTTCCCAGAGTGGTTTCGCGGTAGGAAGGTTGCCTTGAACCTGCAGAGGGGGGACCCATGGAATGGGTAGCACGCAGTAGAGCTCTAGAGGGTCTGCCTTTGCTCACCCAGCCTCAGCAATGCTCTCAGCCAGAAGATATCCAGCCTTACGTCTTATGCCGCTGTGGGTGTAGATGTGGTCAATCCCGGTTGCATCACAGCCCCTGAACGCATTTTGGAAGAATTTCCCTCCCTCTCGCCGTGCTTCTGTCTTCTGTGTTTTGGACATGTATTTGTATAATGGGCTTTAGCTGATTTTCACTGCCGTGTGGATGCCGCTTTACACACACTTGATTCACTTACAGAGAGATATCAATACTTAGGTGTTAAGACGCTTATGAGTCTGATATAGTCTTCTGTGATGAATAGGAGCCGTTGAGTCCCGTTCACTGAGCAAGGAGTAGGTCGTGTCTATTACATATTTGCTTTTCGGAACGGTATCTGGGCTCATTTCCAAGTCGTGTTTTAGGCATCACGCCACCTGACCTTTCCGCTTAAGCAGGCATGGGTGTGTTTTGTAAAAGCGTGTGTCTGCTCTCGTTTGTAATTGAGTTCATGGGTAGCGATTTTCCCATTCCCTCTCTAAGTGATTTCCTAAGTTTCTTTTTCTGTGGGACAGATTTCACTTAGCATCATCGTACCTCAATCCACTCCTTATGCTGCTACCAGCCTTATGACGTGGATTCCATGGCTGAGGGATAGTCCATCGTACCTAAGTAGCACAGCTTCTTTGTCAATTTCTCTCTCCCCTGGCATATGAACGGTGTTCCGAAGTCGAGGTTGTTGTAAAGAGAGAAACCCTACACCGTGGGGTGCCTGCGTCTGGTTGATTTTTAGTTTTCCCAAGATATAGGCCCATGTGTGGAGGTGCCCTACGCTCCGTGGTTCTGTTCTGTACGTGTTTTAGGAAAGAGCATACGCTTCTCCGGAGGGACTGTTTGCATTTTCCGTCCCTCCCCGCAACTGAACGAGGCTCCCTTATCTCCTTGGCCTGTCCTGCCTTTCTGATTTTACAGATTTTTTGGCCAGCTCTTTTGCCCGGGGGGGGGGGGGTGAGACTTCTTTGTAGTGCTGATTTTCTCTCCCAGGCTGCTTGGTTGGCCAAAAAGGGCGTATGCGTTTTTTCCTGAATATATTCAGGAAAAAACGCATACGCCCTTTTTGGCCAAGTGCCTCATTGTCCACGTTCTGCCGCTTTTCATGTGCTGGGAAGGCCATTCCCATCTACCTCTCGAACTCCGTTTCGTGCAATTCTGCCTTGCGTTCAAATCCCCTTCGTTGCCTGACCTCAGTATATTTTTGGACGAGTGTTATCATTTAGAGGTCGGCAGGTTTGTGAAGTGCAGTGCGCCAGAGCTCCGTTTTGCAGCTCGCTTTCGTGTGAGCTGGCCGCAATAGCGCAGAATTGCTTCATGCCGTGTTGTGCTTCCGGCCGGGCAGGCTGAGCCTTTGGTGAATTCCTCTTCGTGATGGGAAATTAGAGTGACATGTGCCTCTCCGAACACGGCCAGCTTGTCTCTCATTGGTTCCCCCCCTTCCAGTTCATCCTTGGGACCAATTGCAGAGTGTAGGAAAGAGCAGTGTCAAGACGCTGATTCTCCAAGTGGGGAAATTGTTAGTAAAGCGGCTGGAATGGCGCACGCGAGCCCCAGGAGATGAAAAGTGAGGTGCGCTTTAGAAAGCTTTCCCGATCACACGGTTTCCCATCTCCTGGGATTCCCAGAGTGGTTTCGCGGTAGGAAGGTTGCCTTGAACCTGCAGAGGGGGGACCCATGGAATGGGTAGCACGCAGTAGAGCTCTAGAGGGTCTGCCTTTGCTCACCCAGCCTCAGCAATGCTCTCAGCCCGAAGATATCCAGCCTTACGTCTTATGCCGCTGTGGGTGTAGATGTGGTCAATCCCGGTTGCATCACAGCCCCTGAACGCATTTTGGAAGAATTTCCCTCCCTCTCGCCGTGCTTCTGTCTTCTGTGTTTTGGACATGTATTTGTATAATGGGCTTTAGCTGATTTTCACTGCCGTGTGGATGCCGCTTTACACACACTTGATTCACTTACAGAGAGATATCAATACTTAGGTGTTAAGACGCTTACGAGTCTGATATAGTCTTCTGTGATGAATAGGAGCTGTTGAGTCCCGTTCACTGAGCAAGGAGTAGGTCGTGTCTATTACATATTTGCTTTTCGGAACGGTATCTGGGCTCATTTCCAAGTCGTGTTTTAGGCATCACGCCACCTGACCTTTCCGCTTAAGCAGACATGGGTGTGTTTTGTAAAAGCGTGTGTCTGCTCTCGTTTGTAATTGAGTTCATGGGTAGCGATTTTCCCATTCCCTCTCTAAGTGATTTCCTAAGTTTCTTTTTCTGTGGGACAGATTTCACTTAGCATCATCGTACCTCAATCCACTCCTTATGCTGCTACCAGCCTTATGACGTGGATTCCATGGCTGAGGGATAGTCCATCGTACCTAAGTAGCACAGCTTCTTTGTCAATTTCTCTCTCCCCTGGCATATGAACGGTGTTCCGAAGTCGAGGTTGTTGTAAAGAGAGAAACCCTACACCGTGGGGTGCCTGCGTCTGGTTGATTTTTAGTTTTCCCAAGATATAGGCCCATGTGTGGAGGTGCCCTACGCTCCGTGGTTCTGTTCTGTACGTGTTTTAGGAAAGAGCATACGCTTCTCCGGAGGGACTGTTTGCATTTTCCGTCCCTCCCCGTAACTGAACGAGGCTCCCTTATCTCCTTGGCCTGTCCTGCCTTTCTGATTTTACAGATTTTTTGGCCAGCTCTTTTGCCCGGGGGGGGGGGGGGGGGGTGAGACTTCTTTGTAGTGCTGATTTTCTCTCCCAGGCTGCTTGGTTGGCCAAAAAGGGCGTATGCGTTTTTTCCTGAATATATTCAGGAAAAAACGCATACGCCCTTTTTGGCCAAGTGCCTCATTGTCCACGTTCTGCCGCTTTTCATGTGCTGGGAAGGCCATTCCCATCTACCTCTCGAACTCCGTTTCGTGCAATTCTGCCTTGCGTTCAAATCCCCTTCGTTGCCTGACCTCAGTATATTTTTCGACGAGTGTTATCATTTAGAGGTCGGCAGGTTTGTGAAGTGCAGTGCGCCAGAGCTCCGTTTTGCAGCTCGCTTTCGTGTGAGCTGGCCGCAATAGCGCAGAATTGCTTCATGCCCTGTTGTGCTTCCGGCCGGGCAGGCTGAGCCTTTGGTGAATTCCTCTTCGTGATGGGAAATTAGAGTGACATGTGCCTCTCCGAACACGGCCAGCTTGTCTCTCATTGGTTCCCCCCCTTCCAGTTCATCCTTGGGACCAATTGCAGAGTGTAGGAAAGAGCAGTGTCAAGACGCTGATTCTCCAAGTGGGGAAATTGTTAGTAAAGCGGCTGGAATGGCGCACGCGAGCCCCAGGAGATGAAAAGTGAGGTGCGCTTTAGAAAGCTTTCCCGATCACACGGTTTCCCATCTCCTGGGATTCCCAGAGTGGTTTCGCGGTAGGAAGGTTGCCTTGAACCTGCAGAGGGGGGACCCATGGAATGGGTAGCACGCAGTAGAGCTCTAGAGGGTCTGCCTTTGCTCACCCAGCCTCAGCAATGCTCTCAGCCCGAAGATATCCAGCCTTACGTCTTATGCCGCTGTGGGTGTAGATGTGGTCAATCCCGGTTGCATCACAGCCCCTGAACGCATTTTGGAAGAATTTCCCTCCCTCTCGCCGTGCTTCTGTCTTCTGTGTTTTGGACATGTATTTGTATAATGGGCTTTAGCTGATTTTCACTGCCGTGTGGATGCCGCTTTACACACACTTGATTCACTTACAGAGAGATATCAATACTTAGGTGTTAAGACGCTTACGAGTCTGATATAGTCTTCTGTGATGAATAGGAGCTGTTGAGTCCCGTTCACTGAGCAAGGAGTAGGTCGTGTCTATTACATATTTGCTTTTCGGAACGGTATCTGGGCTCATTTCCAAGTCGTGTTTTAGGCATCACGCCACCTGACCTTTCCGCTTAAGCAGGCATGGGTGTGTTTTGTAAAAGCGTGTGTCTGCTCTCGTTTGTAATTGAGTTCATGGGTAGCGATTTTCCCATTCCCTCTCTAAGTGATTTCCTAAGTTTCTTTTTCTGTGGGACAGATTTCACTTAGCATCATCGTACCTCAATCCACTCCTTATGCTGCTACCAGCCTTATGACGTGGATTCCATGGCTGAGGGATAGTCCATCGTACCTAAGTAGCACAGCTTCTTTGTCAATTTCTCTCTCCCCTGGCATATGAACGGTGTTCCCAAGTCGAGGTTGTTGTAAAGAGAGAAACCCTACACCGTGGGGTGCCTGCGTCTGGTTGATTTTTAGTTTTCCCAAGATATAGGCCCATGTGTGGAGGTGCCCTACGCTCCGTGGTTCTGTTCTGTACGTGTTTTAGGAAAGAGCATACGCTTCTCCGGAGGGACTGTTGGCATTTTCCGTCCCTCCCCGCAACTGAACGAGGCTCCCTTATCTCCTTGGCCTGTCCTGCCTTTCTGATTTTACAGATTTTTTGGCCAGCTCTTTTGCCGGGGGGGGGGGGGGGGGGGGTGAGACACCTTTGTAGTGCTGATTTTCTCTCCCAGGCTGCTTGGTTGGCCAAAAAGGGCGTATGCGTTTTTTCCTGAATATATTCAGGAAAAAACGCATACGCCCTTTTTGGCCAAGTGCCTCATTGTCCACGTTCTGCCGCTTTTCATGTGCTGGGAAGGCCATTCCCATCTACCTCTCGAACTCCGTTTCGTGCAATTCTGCCTTGCGTTCAAATCCCCTTCGTTGCCTGACCTCAGTATATTTTTGGACGAGTGTTATCATTTAGAGGTCGGCAGGTTTGTGAAGTGCAGTGCGCCAGAGCTCCGTTTTGCAGCTCGCTTTCGTGTGAGCTGGCCGCAATAGCGCAGAATTGCTTCATGCCCTGTTGTGCTTCCGGCCGGGCAGGCTGAGCCTTTGGTGAATTCCTCTTCGTGATGGGAAATTAGAGTGACATGTGCCTCTCCGAACACGGCCAGCTTGTCTCTCATTGGTTCCCCCCCTTCCAGTTCATCCTTGGGACCAATTGCAGAGTGTAGGAAAGAGCAGTGTCAAGACGCTGATTCTCCAAGTGGGGAAATTGTTAGTAAAGCGGCTGGAATGGCGCACGCGAGCCCCAGGAGATGAAAAGTGAGGTGCGCTTTAGAAAGCTTTCCCAATCACACGGTTTCCCATCTCCTGGAAATCCCAGAGTGGTTTCGCGGTAGGAAGGTTCCCTTGAACCTGCAGAGGTGGGACCCATGGAATGGGTAGCACGCAGTAGAGCTCTAGAGGGTCTGCCTTTGCTCACCCAGCCTCAGCAATGCTCTCAGCCAGAAGATATCCAGCCTTACGTCTTATGCCGCTGTGGGTGTAGATGTGGTCAATCCTGGTTGCATCACATCCCCTGAACGCATTTTGGAAGAATTTCCCTCCCTCTCGCCGTGCTTCCGTCTTCGGTGTTTTGGACATGTATTTGTATAATGGGCTTTAGCTGATTTTCACTGCCGTGTGGATGCCGCTTTACACACACTTGATTCACTTACAGAGAGATACCAATACTTAGGTGTTAAGACGCTTACGAGTCTGATATAGTCTTCTGTGATGAATAGGAGCTGTTGAGTCCCGTTCACTGAGCAAGGGGTAGGTCGTGTCTATTACATATTTGCTTTTCGGAACGGTATCTGTGCTCATTTCCAAGTCGTGTTTTAGGCATCACGCCACCTGACCTTTCCGCTTAAGCAGGCATGGGTGTGTTTTGTAAAAGCGTGTGTCTGCTCTCGTTTGTAATTGAGTTCATGGGTAGCGATTTTCCCATTCCCTCTCTAAGTGATTTCCTAAGTTTCTTTTTCTGTGGGACAGATTTCACTTAGCATCATCGTACCTCAATCCACTCCTTATGCTGCTACCAGCCTTATGACGTGGATTCCATGGCTGAGGGATAGTCCATCGTACCTAAGTAGCACAGCTTCTTTGTCAATTTCTCTCTCCCCTGGCATATGAACGGTGTACCGAAGTCGAGGTTGTTGTAAAGAGAGAAACCCTACACCGTGGGGTGCCTGCGTCTGGTTGATTTTTAGTTTTCCCAAGATATAGGCCCATGTGTGGAGGTGCCCTACGCTCCGTGGTTCTGTTCTGTACGTGTTTTAGGAAAGAGCATACGCTTCTCTGGAGGGACTGTTGGCATTTTCCGTCCCTCCCCGCAACTGAACGAGGCTCCCTTATCTCCTTGGCCTGTCCTGCCTTTCTGATTTTACAGATTTTTTGGCTGGCTCTTTTGCCCGGTGGGGGAGGGGTGAGACTTCTTTGTAGTGCTGATTTTCTCTCCCAGGCTGCTTGGTTGGCCAGAAAGGGCGTATGCGTTTTTTCCTGAATATATTCAGGAAAAAACGCATACGCCCTTTTTGGCCAAGTGCCTCATTGTCCACGTTCTGCCGCTTTTCATGTGCTGGGAAGGCCATTCCCATCTACCTCTCGAACTCCGTTTCGTGCAATTCTGCCTTGCGTTCAAATCCCCTTCGTTGCCTGACCTCAGTATATTTTTGGACGAGTGTTATCATTTAGAGGTCGGCAGGTTTGTGAAGTGCAGTGCGCCAGAGCTCCGTTTTGCAGCTCGCTTTCGTGTGAGCTGGCCGCAATAGCGCAGAATTGCTTCATGCCCTGTTGTGCTTCTGGCCGGGCAGGCTGAGCCTTTGGTGAATTCCTCTTCGTGATGGGAAATTAGAGTGATATGTGTCTCTCCGAACAGGGCCAGCTTGTCTCTCATTGGTTCCCCCCCTTCCAGTTCATCCTTGGGACCAATTGCAGAGTGTAGGAAAGAGCAGTGTCAAGACGCTGATTCTCCAAGTGGGGAAATTGTTAGTAAAGCGGCTGGAATGGCGCACGCGAGCCCCAGGAGATGAAAAGTGAGGTGCGCTTTAGAAAGCTTTCCCGATCACACGGTTTCCCATCTCCTGGGATTCCCAGAGTGGTTTCGCGGTAGGAAGGTTGCCTTGAACCTGCAGAGGTGAGACCCATGGAATGGGTAGCACGCAGTAGAGCTCTAGAGGGTCTGCCTTTGCTCACCCAACCTCAGCAGTGCTCTCAGCCAGAAGATATCCAGCCTTATGTCTTATGCCGCTGTGGGTATAGATGTGGTCAATCCTGGTTGCATCACAGCCCCTGAACGCATTTTGGAAGAATTTCCCTCCCTCTCGCCGTGCTTCTGTCTTCTGTGTTTTGGACATGTATTTGTATAATGGGCTTTAGCTGATTTTCACTGCCGTGTGGATGCTGCTTTACACACACTTGATTCACTTACAGAGAGATATCAATACTTAGGTGTTAAGACGCTTACGAGTCTGATATAGTCTTCTGTGATGAATAGGAGCTGTTGAGTCCTTCTTGACATCTCCCTCCCCCTTTGCTTTGTCCACTATGGTTTCTTGGATTTGTCCTTTCTCTTTTAATCTTTCTTAAGAGCTCTTATTTTTCCTTTTCCCACTCCTTAAATAGTGGTGATCTTCTGACTTACGTCCTAAATTTTTCTTTTCTTTTCATTCATTCTCATATTCTTCCTGAGAAGTCTCATTTATTTTCAAGGCTTTGATGATTACCTTTATGCTGATTATTCTCAACTCTGTATCTCTGGTAGAGCTTTTTTCTCCTGAGCTCCAGATTTGTGTATCTTCTCACTGGACATCTCCACAAGCATATCCTGTAATCTCTCAAACTCTGTCTGCACAGAACTGAACTCATTATCCTTCTCCATAAGCCTGTTTGTCCTATGCTTCTCTATCAGTGGCTGGTACCCCAAGCCATCCAGTGACCAAGCTAGAGCCCTGGATGTTGCACTGGACTCCTTCCCTTCCCTGAATTCTCATCTGTATTAGTCTGCTTAGGCTGCTATAACAAAATACCACAGTATTCTGTTAGGTTCTGGGGGGCTTAAACAACAGAAATTTTTTTTCTCAAAATTTTTTAGGCTGGGAAGTCCAAGATCAAAGTGCTGGCAAATTTGGTTTCTTGTGAGAGCTCTCTTCCTGGCTTGCACATGGCTGCCTTCTCACTGTGTGCTCACATAGGGGAGAGAAAGAGAGAGATAGACAGACACACAGAGAGACAGAGACAGAGGGAGGCAGAGAAAGCTCTCTCTGGTGTCTCTTCTTATAAAGACTAATTTCATCAGATCAGGTCATCCTTATGACCTCTTTTAACCTTAATTACTTCCTTAGAGGTTCTATCTCCAAATCTAGGCACACCGAGAATTAGGGCTTCAACATAGGAATTTTGGGGGGGGGGACACAAACATTTGGTCAGTAACACCATCCACCAATCATCAAGGTTTTCCCATTCTTCCTAATAGTGTTTAAAACATCTACTTCTCAACTCCTGTGGTAATTAATTTAGTTCTGGACACCATTTCCTTTCACGCTATTGACCACAGCAAGCATCTTTATTTGTCTCCCTGCTTCTAGTCTACCTGTGTCCCATCTAGTCCCTATGCTTCAGCTAGGATGTCCTGTCTCAAATGCAAACCTGATCATGTCATTCCTCTTTTAAGTCTTTTCTGTGTCCCTCCATTACTATCATGATGAAGCTCAGATCCCTTAATAGGGTCACAAGGCCCTTTGTGAGCTGGGTCTTGCTTGCCACCCTAGTCTGCTCTCACTACTCCCCACCTTGTGCTCAGTGTTCCAGCCTTAAAAACAACCACAGTTCCCCAAAGAACCATGCTCCCTCCCCCTCCCCTTTTCTCTCTCTCTGCCCCTCCCAAGCCTTTGCACTGCTGTCCTTTCTGCAGGAGCAGCAGTTGTGCTCTCCTTCGCCTCCCTCCCTCCCCTCCTTTCTCCTTCCCTCTCTCTTCCCCAGCAGTTCCAGACTCCAGCTAATGTTTGTTCATCTCTCAGTTTTCAGTGTTGACAGTAGTTTCTCTGGAAAGCTTTTCCTACCCTCTAAGGCTGGCTTGGGGTCCTGCCTCCTTAGATACTTACCTGTCACTCATTATTGTGTCCCCAGAGTCTAGCACAGTGTTTGGCACATAGCAAGACTTCAATAATTACATGTTTTAAAATGAATGAATACATCTTACCTAACCTTTAGGTAAGTTAATCAATCAATAAAGCTCTTGTGTTCTGGTTACAGTCTCGTCCACCTCTGAAGGAAAAAGCAAACTAGATACACATTATATCAACATGTGCCTTAGAGGAGTTGGCTGGAGATATCATAGCACAGAGGTCAGTGGGGTAGGAGCTAAGGGTCATGGATACACCCAGGTGAGGTCAGCCACTGTGTAGGAAGGAGGTTTGTCTTCGTATACCCTCATTTCCTGCACAGGCCCCTCCCTGACAGTTCCCTGTCTCCATGGAAATGAATGCCTATAAACGTGAGTGATGTCTGAAACAGTCAGCAACTGCTATGCTTACATACATAAATAAGTGAATAAGAAAATGAGAAATTATTTTTTAACATCTTTATTGGAGTATAATTGCTTTACAATGGTGTGTTCGTTTCTGCTTTATAGCAAAGTGAATCAGTTATATGTATACATATATCCCCATATCTCTTCCCTCTTGCGTCTCCCTCCCTCCCACCTTCCCTATCCCACCCCTCTAGGTGGTCACAAAGCACCGAGCTGATCTCCCTGTTCTATGCGGCTGCTTCCCACTAGCTATCTATTTTACATTTGGTAGTGTATGTATGTCCGTGCCACTCTCTCACTTTATCCCAACTTACACTTCCCCCTCCCCATGTCCTCAACTCCATTCTCTAGTAGTTGTGTGTCTTTATTCCCTTCTTGCTGCTAGGTTCTTCATAACCATTTTTTTTTTTTTTAGATTCCATATATATGTGTTAGCATACGGTATTTGTTTGTCTCTTTCTGACTTACTTCACTCTGTATGACAGACTCCAGGTCCATCCACCTCACTACAAATAACTCAGTTTCATTTCTTTCTATGGCTGAGTAACATTCCATTGTATATATGTGCCACATCTTCTTTATCCATTCATCTGTCGATGGACACTTAGGTTGCTTCCAAGTCCTGACTATTGTAAATAGACCTGCAGTGAACATTGTGGTACATGACTCTTTTTGAATTATGGTTTTCTCAGGGTATATGCCCAGTAGTGGGATTGCTGTGTCGTATGGTAGTTCTATTTTTAGTTTTTTAAGGAACCTCCTTACTGTTCTCCATACTGGCTGTATCAATTTACATTCCCACCAATAGTGCAAGAGGGTTCCCTTTTCTCCACACCCTCTCCAGCATTTATTGTTTCTAGATTTTTTGATGATGGCCATTCTGACCGGTGTGAGATGATATCTCATTGTAGTTTTGATTTGCATTTCTCTAATGATTAATGATGTTGAGCATTCTTTCATGTGTTTGTTGGCAATCTGTATATCTTCTTCAGAGAAATGTCTATTTAGTTCTTCTGCCCATTTTTGGATTGGGGTGTTTGTTTTTTTGATATTGAGCTACATGAGCTGCTTGTAAATTTTGGAGATTAATCCTTTGTCAGTTGCTTCATTTGCAAATATTTTCTC
Source organism: Kogia breviceps (assembly GCF_026419965.1). Taxonomy (NCBI): domain Eukaryota; kingdom Metazoa; phylum Chordata; class Mammalia; order Artiodactyla; family Physeteridae; genus Kogia; species Kogia breviceps. Next base: position 80,458,239 of record NC_081317.1, read on the forward strand.
CCATTCAGAGTGTTGTCTTTTTGTCTTATTTATGGTATCCTTTGCTGTGCAAAAGCTTTTAAGTTTGATTAGGTCCCATTTATTTATTTTTGATTATTTTTTCCCATTTCTCTAGGAGGTGGATCAAAAAGGAGCTTGCTGTCATTTATGTCATAGAGTGTTCTGCCTATGTTTTCCTCTAAGAGTTTGATAGTGTCTGGCCTTACATTTAGGTCTTTAATCCATTTTGAGTTTATTTTTGTGTATGGTATTAGGGAGTGTTCTAATTTCATACTTTTACATGTAGCTGTCCAGTTTTCCCAGCACCACTTATTGAAGAGGCTGTCTTTTCTCCTCTGTCTATTCTTGCCTCCTTTATCAAAGATAAGGTGACCATATGTGTGTGGGTTTATCTCTGCGCTTTCTATCCTTTCCCATTGGTTTATGTTTCTGTTTTTGTGCCAGTACCATAGTGTCTTGATTACTGTAGCTTTGTAGTATAGTCTGAAGTCAGGGAGCCTGATTCCTCCAGCTCCATTTTTCTCTCTCAAGATTGCTTTGGCTATTCGAGGTCTTTTGTGTTTCCATACAAATTGTGAAATTTTTTGTTCTAGTTCTGTGAAAAATGTCATTGGTAGTTTGATAGGGATTGCATTGAATCTGTAGATTGCTTTGGGTAGTAGAGTCATTTTCACAATGTTGATTTTTCCAATCCAAGAACATGGTGTATCTCTCCATCTATTTGTATCATCTTTAATTTCTTTCATCTGTGTCTTATAGTTTTCTGCATACAGGTCTTTTGTCTCCTTAGGTAGGTTTATTCATAGGTATTTCATTCTTTTTGTTGCAGTGGTAAATGGGAGTGTTTCCTTAATTTCTCTTTCAGATGTTTCATCATTAGTGTATAAGAATGCAAGAGATTTCTGTGCCTTAATTTCATATCCTGCTACTTTACGAAATTCATTGATTAGTGCTACTAGTTTTCTGGTAGCATCTTTAGTGTCCTCTATGTATAGTATCATGTCATCTGCAAACAGTGACAGCTTTACTTCTTCTATTCCAATTTGGATTCCTTTTATTTCTTTTTCTTCTCTGATTGCTGTGGCTAAAACTTCCAAAACAATGTTGAATAATAGTGGCGAGAGTGGGCAACCTTGTCTTGTTCCTGATCTTAGTGGAAATGGTTTCAGTTTTTCACCATTGAGAACGACGTTGGTTGTGGCTCTGTCATATATGGCCTTTATTATGTTGAGGTAAGTTCCCTCTATGCCTACTTTCTGCAGGGTTTTTATCATAAATGGGTGTTGAATTTTGTCAAAAGCTTTTTCTGCACCTATTGAGATGATCATATGGTTTTTCTGCTTCAATTTGTTAATATGGTTTATCACATTGATTGATTTGCATATATTGAAGAATCCTTGCATTCCTGGGATAGACCCCACTTGATCATGGTGTATGATTCTTTTAATATGCTGTTGGATTCTGTTTGCTAGTATTTTGTTGAGGATTTTTGCATCTATGTTCATGAGTGATATTGGCCTGTAGTTTTCTTTCTTTGTGACATCTTTGTCTGGTGTTGGTATCAGGGTGATGGTGGCCTCGAATGAGTTTGGGAGTATTCCTCCCTCTGCTATACTTTGGAAGAGTTTGAGAAGGATAGGTGTTGGCTCTTCTCTAAATGTTTGATAGAATTCACCTGTGAAGCCATCTGATCCTGGGCTTTTGTTTGTTGTAAGATTTTTAATGACAGTTTCAATTTTAGTGCTTGTCATTGGTCTGTTCATATTTTCTATTTCTTCCTTGTTCAGTCTCAGAAGGTTGTGCATTTCTAAGAATTTGTCCATTTCTTCCAGGTTGTTCATTTTATTGGCATATAGTCGCTTGTAATAATCTCTCATGATCCTTTGTATGTCTACAGTGTCAGTTGCTACTTCTCCTTTTTCATTTCTAATTCTATTGATTTGAGTCTTCTCCCTTTTTTTCTTGTTGAGTCTGGCTAATGGTTTATCAATTATATCTTCTCAAAGAACCAGTTTTTACTTTTATTGATCTTTGCTATTGTTTCCTTCATTTCTTTTTCATTTTTTTCTAATCTGATCTTTATGATTTCTTTCCTTCTACTAACTTTGGGGTTTTTTTGGTTCTTCTTTCTCTAATTGTTTTAGGTGTAAGGTTAGGTTGTTTCTTTGAGACGTTTCTTAATGTAGGATTGTATTGCCATAAACTTCCCTCTTAGAACTGCTTTTGCTGCATCGCATAGGTTTTGGGTCGTCGTGTTTTCATTGTTAATTGTTTCTAGGTATTTTTTGTCTTCTCTTTGACTTCTTCAGTGATCTCTTGGTTATTAAGTAGTGTATTGTTTAGCCTCCATGTGTTTGTATTTTTTAAAGATTTTTTCCTGTAATTGATATCTAGTCTCATAGCGTTGTAGTCAGAAAAGATACTTGATACGATTTCAATTTTCTTAAATTTACCAAGGCTTGATTTGTGACCCAAGATATGATGAGAAATGTATTTCTTATTCTCTAACTGAACTTTATGTCATAAAATAAGTGCTGTAAAATCTAGTGTAAATCGTTCATCCAGTTCTAGTAATTTCTCAATTGTCTGTTGATTTTAGAAAAAAAATGCTTTGTGGTTAGCCCTGACTAAATCATGTTGCATTTAGAGCCATGATTCTATACCGGGAATTCCATCAAGGTCTTTCCAAGGACTTTCTCATTAGCTTTGTTGCAGCCAAAAGTGCCTGGGATGGGTGTGTATCCAGATGTTAGCACCTCCCACATGATGGGACCTGGAGACCCCAAGTCCCAGCTCCACCCATATTGCCACCACCAAGGTGACTGCTGCCTACTTGCTCTGTTTTCCAGCCCAGGTCCCGGTAGAGCAGTGTGGGGAAGGGAAGGTGCTGCTTCCTTCACCATTGCCTTGGTCTGCTTAGCGGCCACCGGGATCATCCTCACCCATCCTACCAGTGCTTCCAGACCCTTTCACCCACCTTTGTGGTCCCAGCAGGTAGCAAATTCTAGAAGCAGCAATGGCTGGGATGGATGGCCCAAGGAACTACTAGCAAGCTGAATTGCTGGCTTTCAGTGGGGGAGGAAAGTTGTGCTCAAAAATCCTCTTTCTTTCTAGTAGGAAATACTTAAATACAGATACCTCAAGCTGGCCCGGAGAGCCCTCGGTAATATGCTCCAGTCTGCCACCTTGCAAACTGGAGCACTCCTTCTGACACACACCCATAGGCTCTTGCCTCTCGTACTGCACTTGGACTATTGCCTCTTTCTAAATTGCTCTCCCTCTCCCCCTTAATTTTGCCTGTTAATATTTTATCCCTCCTTCAAGGCATATTTGACATGCTGCCACCTCCTATGAAGGGATTCTTGATCCCTCCAACCAGATTATAACCATTCTCTCATTTGAACTTACACTTACTCCTTCTCTTATGACCTTGACCTTACTGAGCTATGTATTTTTAAATTATCATTTGCATACTTAAAAAATCCTCTCCATTTTCCTAGACTGAGGATCCCAGAGAGAAATGTGTTCTACTTTTTCTTTTTATCCCTTGAAAATCTTACCGTAGTGCCCTTCAACAGATATATAACACTTTTTTTGGTGGGAGTTGGAATTATATTTATGTGATATATAAAAGTGTTATTGAGGAAAAGTTCTAGAACCAGTGTGAAAACTGCAGAAAGAAATGTTTCTGGTTTCTGTATTTGTTTAGGTCTTAGGTTCCTCCTCTACTGTAATGTGTGTGATAAAGGTACATGTATCATAGGGGGTTGTGTGGATTAAGTGAGATCATGTATTGCTTAGCACAGTGTCTGCTGTGCAGTAAGCAATCAGTAAATGGCAGTTGTTCTTATTACTTTTACCTTGCTCTATGGTAAGATCTTCCAAAGATGGAAAAGCCTGCTACACAGTTCTTCCTTCTTTCCTTGGTAGTATTTGTTTATCCTTTCATTCAACTTATATTTATGGAGGTTTATGATGTGCTAGGTCTGTGCTAGGGGCTGGAAATCCCATGCTGAGAACAAATACCAGCTGTGGTTCCCACTTTCATAGAGTTCTGAATCTAGAGTGGGCGATGGATGTTTATCCAGAAATTATGCAAGGAGAGGTACCTGGCCCTGTGGGAGCCTGGCTTAGGGAACCTTGACCTAGTGAGGGAAGGTGTCCCTGAAGTGTTCACAGCTGGCCAACCACCTTGAGGAGGCACTTTTAATCAGGGCTGGGTCTGGGGTGAGGCAAGTGAGGTAGTCATCTTCTGTGAAAAATTTAGGAGGACACAAAAAAGACTCAATACTCATGATAAACAATATTTTAATACAATATTTTAAAAACTGAAATTAATGCAGAATAATCCATGGGGAACAAGATATCACAATTTTGAATAAAGACGGGATCAATAAGAATGGCATGCCAAGCCATAGTGGAGTCTTATGCAAAAAGGAAAATCAAATACTGATCCTTAGTCTCATCTTAGCCCTGGGTTTGACTACGTAAGGGTAACTTTAAAAGTCCCTTCCTAGCCAGTCTGGAAAATTATGTACATTTATGTGGAAACTTCTAATTCTATCCAGCAGAGGGCAGTGACACCTAAGAAAACAGAGGCTTTTCTTTTCATCTCATCATCATTATCAAATTCTTGGAATTACTTTATTGGTTAAAAGTTTTTGCAGTAGAAGGAGGATGTGCTATGGAAACTTTGTATAACTCTAGTGTTGGAGGACCAGCAAACTCTTATAAAGTGCCTTATTATAACAAGCTTTCTCTTTAGTAGATATATTTTTACAGGTTTAATTTTTGCAGGTTTAATTGCAGCAGTTAATATTTGGCTGGGTTTTCTCTTTATTCCTGCTTTTTCTTCTTTCAATATTAGAATTAGAGATTTGGAAGGGAAGTTGGACATACCATGTAGAAGGATATCATTTGCCAGATGAGAAAAACTAATGCAAGCCAGCCTGTTTATTTACCTGTCAGTGCATTTGTTCATTCATTTATTGCCTCATTTAGTCACAAGTACTTAGTGTCTACCATGTAACAAGACTGTGGTAGCACTGTGGACACAAAGACTAACATAAATCACAGTTCTCATATTTGATGAACAACCACTCAGGAGTAGGAAACACTGGCAGAAACAGATACTTATGATACTTAGGGTAAGTGTACAAGGTGTGTGCCAAGTGCTTGGGGAACTCGGTTGAGGAGCAACTAACAAGTATTCATTTGTCCAATTTACTCTTATGAATACTTTTAGGATCTGATATATGAGGCCTAAAGTAATTTGTTTTTATTTAACTATGACTTTGGCACAAAGTATATCTCTTATTAAACTTGATAAATTTCCCAGGTTCTTGTTCACTGGGGGCATCCGTCAGATATGTTTATTGATAACCATCTGAGAATCAAGACAGAAAGGCTGGCTCCTAGAGAAGTCATCTAGGCATGTAGTTTGTAAATTGTGCCATAGGAAACTTGAGGGCAGTGTTTCTCACAGTGTGGTCTGTATCACCTGCATCAGGTAGTTTGGAGTACTTGGTGAGTGTTCTGATTTCCTTTCTTGAGATCCAGAGAATCAGATGCTGGAGGAATGTAGGGGGGAGTTACACAAGTGCTCTAGATGATTCTTATGCATCCTGAAAAGCCCCAGGGACTGTTCCTCTTGCCTCTCCCAGCTAATGATACACTTCAGCCAGAGCACTTCTTCTAAATTGTAAATTCCACAAGATCTGGGTTTTATGTCTATTGTGTTTACTGCTGTACTTTGAACAATGCCTGGTTCACAATAAATATTTGTTGATTGAATAAATGAACATATATAAATTGGCTTTCTACCTAAGAGTTCAGTTTGAATAACTTTCTACTGGTAATAAAACCCCCAAAATTCCCATTCCAAGAGTTTGCATTATCCTCTTTCTTTAAAGAAAACAAATAGAAATGAAGGTCCTCAGGTAATTACCTTTTGGGTATAGAACCTAATTAATTACATTTTCAAGGCCATGTTTTCTTTTCATTTTAATAATAATCTGTAAGGCATAAATATCACTCCAGGATTTATTCCAGTAGAGATTGTAATTTGCCAAATGTCAAATCACTGGCGAGCTTGATCTCCGTTCCAGCTGTCCTGACTTGTGGGCCAAAGCTCTTGATGCTGGCTTGTCTGACATTCTTGATTTGAGGTGAAGCTCATATGTGATTGTGACATTGTATGTGTTACATTGTCAGTGATAGAGCTGGAGCTAGGCTTTTCTACTTGGGCCCTTATGTTCAATTCTACGTTCCTTTCTAATTTCTTTTTTTTTTTTTTTTGGTGGTACGCGGGCCTCTCACTGCTGTGGCCTCTCCCGTTGCGGAGCACAGGCTCGGGACGCGCAGGCTCAGCGGCCATGGCTCGCTGGCCCAGCCGCTCCGTGTCATGTGGGATCCTCCTGGGCCTGGGGGCACGAACCCACGTCCCCTGCATCAGCAGGCGGACTCCCAACCACTGCGCCACCAGGGAAGCCCCTCCTTTTCTAATTTTTATCCTGCTTTCATGACTCATGTGCTCAATTCTACAATTGAAAGGTAGTCATTCATTCATTCTCTTATCTGTTCAACCATGAATAAGTATTGATTGAGCATCTCTGTCTAGGAATGGCTTTATCATTAATTCAGCTTTACAGATACAGTTGGGTAGTCTTCATATATTTATGAGAAGAATCTACTTGCTATTTTATAATGTGATGTCCAGGTTTGTGTGTGTTTGTGTGGGTGCATTACCAAAAGTTAAATTCTTGGATAGCAAAGGGGATGGTCCATTATTCCTGGGTCTCTCTTCTCAGTGTAATAGAGGTCAACTATTTTTTTTAATGAATTGTAGAGATAAGCTTTCTTTATACCGATTGGGGGTTTAAAGCAGGGAGGTGGTAGTTAAGAAGGGAAGGGAGCAATGCAGAGTGAATATAGCTGCTTGGAGATGGTCTTTGTTTAAGTTCTCCCCAAAGCACATGCTATGACCAGGATTTGGGTGCAAGTAGCATCTGTGGGAGGTCCTGTGAGGGAGTGGGGAAATGAGACAGGGAGGGGAGGAAAGATAAGTCCTGCCCTTCAAAATGGGATGGAATGAGCTTCCGAATGTCACCCTGAGTGATGAGGAATTTTGGGTTTTCCAGCAGCTCCCACCCTCACTAGTTAAGGGTTGCTCCTGGAGCATTTACTTCCTGGTACTTCCAGTCTGTGCCTTACCTCCTTGTGTGGTCAGAGGATGCCCTCAAGTGAGGAGATGCCGCGGGAAGCCATAGTGGTAAATGGAACCCTCTGCAAGTGACCTCTGGGCAGGTGAAGCGGATATGGGCAGGACTTTGAAACCATGTGTGTATGCATATGCTTGATTTCTTCTGGCTAGGAATTAAAGCAGTAACTACTTTTTGACAAAGAAGGCAAAGTTTTGTTGGTTTTATGTATTTTATTTTAATTATAAAATAGGTTGACATTCTAATAAGTTTTCTGAAAGTTGTAAAACATTTTGCTTAAACATTTTCTAAAGGTAACTAAAAGTATAAACCCAGACAACTTTAAACTCTTAAAACGAAGTACCAGTGTTGATAGCAGACTTCTCATTTCAGAAGCATCTTATGCATGACAGGGGTGTACAGTTATATAAATCTGTGTTTTTGTTGTTCTTTTTGGGATCCTGTATGTAAGCTACATCTTTTTTTTTTACAGTGGTTTAGCTCACAGTACATTCTGTCCACGAAACACTGTTCAAATTACTGTTGAAGGTGTGTCTGGACTTATCTGTTTAGTGCTACCCAGAGTATATAAAATCAGAATGAATTTAGTATTTCCTAGTAAGTTCTTAGGTGCCTTATTCTTATCTCTGATTATTTAGGTTCTTAAGTCCCTGAAAACAACTCTTAAGAATAACTCTAGATGCAGGATAGCAACATAAATGTATTCTTATTTGCATAGTCTGAAATTTCTCTCTTATATATACTGTACTGTTTTACTACATGTCAATATTCAGTTGGAGTCCTTTGAATATCTAAAAAGCCTAAGCCAGATAAGAAGCATTAAATATGGTCTTATTTTCTACATTAAAAAACTAATTTTCAGAGCAGCAGTTAGTATGAAGCAAATAATCAGATTATTTCCTTTATCTCTAAGTGTTTCCCAGATGGAACAGGCTGTATAATAGTATACTATGCAGTTGAGTTGGATGTACATCAAAACCATTAGCTTATTTTAGAAGCTCCACTGGGAAGATGAGAACTAGAGTCAAGATGAACTTTACTCTTTGAAGAAGAATTCCAAGAAAGTGAAGCCAAATATGTAGGAAAAAACATCTTTTGAAAAAATATCAACTATATTTAATATTCTTTGATTTCTGTTACACAGTCTGAAGCAGACAATTAGTGATGGAATAAATATTAAGTAGGAGATAAAGTTGGGAAGAGACTGTTTATTCTCAGCTGTCGTTCTTTTACTTATGCTATTTTGCTTATTATTAGAAGAACAATAATTGCTGCCTGTATTGATTAGAACTCTGTGGCATGTAAGTGACAGAAGCCCAGCCTTCAGCATAGCCAAGCTATAGGAAGGGTGAAGCTGGACAGAAGGATAATTAGAACCAAGGACTTGACCAATGTCAAGACTCTTAGTCCCTCCCTTTAAATTTTCTCTGGGTTCAGCTTCATTCAACTTTCTTAGTGCAGACTTGCCCCATATGTCATGAGATATGACCATTGATAGTTCCCAAGATTTACATCTTTAATTTCATTCACTGGAGAGAGTTTGACTTAATGTGCATAGACTCAAGTGCTTATGAAATACTCACATAAACACAACCCTCCTCAGATTGGGTGAGGGCATTCATTGATTGAGTGTGGGACCCCTCAGCCTTGGCCAGAGTGAGGTTCCATCACTGAGTACCTGCAACATTCAGGCAGGCTCTCACTGGGGCTTCACATTCATGATCTCTAATCAAGGGACTCTTGCAATGTAAGTCTTATTATTCCTTTTTTCCATAACAGACTTAGAAAGGTAAAATCATCCAAAGTCACACTGCTAATAAATGATGGACCTTGGATTTGAACCCAAGTCCATCTGTGTTCTTTCTCCTGTACCATGCTGTGTCACTAAAAAACTTTTTTTTGGGACTGCATGACATTTATAATGCAGTTTGGTCACCAACGTGCCTTTTTGCCTGTTAGATTCGTTCAGATTTCATCATATTCATTCTATTGCCGAGCAATGGAAAGGAATTAATCTAAATTTTTTTCAAATTCTACAAGTGGTAAAATGCTCAAGTGTTACTCAGATGAGTTTTGCTTACAGATATTAACTAGTCACACCAGCCTCTGTAACCAGTGATACAATGAAGTTGTGTTTTTTATGTGAGAGTCTCAGGTACTCAATTATTTTTCCCTTCAGAAGTTCACTGAACCTGGCAAGGTTGAACTTTGCCTGAGCCCTGAAAACACTGCAGTTAAGAGAACCCCTCACTTTTGTCTTCTGGGAACAGCTTGCCACAAAGAACCACCCTTCTCCATATGACTGAGATACGACTTGCCATCTACACTTCACTCTTTCTCATGACTCTTGTAAGATTCTCAGATGACTCCTTTGTTCACCTGTGACAAGTCAGTGACCTTACCCCCTTGGCTTGAACCTGCTGACAGTGCCGGACACAGACTGTCCAACTTTCCATGCTTTGTCTCATGAATGATTAGCTCAACTCTTTGTCCCCTAAAAACTAGCCAGACACAGAGATAAGCATTTCCTGGTCCACAGAGAAGACAAAGTTTGTGTGTGTGTGTGTGTGTGTGTGTGTGTGTGTGTGTGTGTGTGTGTGTGTATCTCTGTCTCTGTATGTATCTGTATGAGAGAGTCATTGTCTTAAATGGAATATTGGAAGTTATCCAAATGTAAGTGGCACACCTCAAATTTTATAACAGAAAAGTCCTGTACTGAGTATATATTGGTGCTAACCACAATAGATTCAGAGGCACACTGAGTCTCCTTAGAGACATTTGCATGCTGAGGACCCAGAGGGTTTTATGTCCAGATCCATCTAGATTTTCTTTCATTCTTGCTCCTACCACCCATATGGTTGGAACCTGTTTATAACAAGAGCATCGTGTCTTTATTAAGCACCAGTCTTTATTAAGTATAAATGCAAAGAAATAGCAGTCTGACAAAAAATTGCAATTGATTACTATCAAATCTTAGAGTTTCTCAAAAACATCAAAAAGAATCCTTTTTTATGACCCATAGTCATGCTTCTTAAACCCCTTTCCCCCCATCTATCTTTTTATTACCAAAAACCTTTCAACTGACTTCAGCTATCCTCTCTCCCACACCCCCAAATACCCAAGGACACAATGGAGACAAGTAGTAAATTAATGAGTAAGTATATATAGTGTTCCATCCTCTCCCATCCTCTAAGAAAAGTTCTGTCTCTGCCTGCTCAGTTTCTTGACTTTGTGATGCTGAATCAAGATGAGTAAGAACTGGAAAAACTAGGCTAGGGCTGAGGTTTACTCATGGAAGAAAAAGAACAATGCTTAAAGAAAAGTGGATGCATAGAGGGGCATATGTGGGAGGAGTAGGAGGACAAGAGAAAAATCACAACCTCTGTGTGACAGTTCTCTCAACACAGAACTTTGTCTACAGTAAATTCCAATAAACTATCTGAAATAGATTAATGGCTTCCAATCAATTTTTTAAAAAATTCAGTGGAATCATTTAAAAAAATCTTAAGTGAAGCTTTATTAAAGAAAATATAACCGAAGTTTGGATAAGGAGCCTGGATATCTGCATACTCTGCTTCTTTCCTGGCAAAGACAGTTTGAGAACCAGTTGAAAATTCTGGGTCAGTGAGAGTACATGCTACTGATTTTAAAAATTAAACAAATTATCATTTTTTTTAAACTTATGAGAGCAATGTATTTTATTTGGGGGAAAAATTAAAAATCCAGACAAGTACAGAAAATACCATAATCTCAGCACCCCAAGATAACTTTGATTAAAAATATTGTTAACGTTTCCCTGTTTACTCACTGTTTTTTAAATATGCCAGTGTTTTAATATGGTAATGTCATAGTTTTTTTTTTCTGGTTCATACAAAGAATCACAATCGTGTCATTAAAGGCTCAGAATTGATCTAGATACTGTCATAAGCACAGTAAACTGTGATCTCCAGGCTGTTGAAAAATTGACTTCCCTTTAAACTTTTTTTTTTTCTTAGAGTTTCCTGTTATCTGTCACATCAAAGGTAACGATCTTGCTCCGTATTTCTTACACCTGGGTAAATTCTCTGGCTCCAATGAATTTGGTTCATAAATACCCAAACAAATGAAAACCCAAATGGTCCAATTAAATTATGCTCTGTACAGCTTCCAGTGTCAGAAAGTGTAGCACAGGGCTTCAGGTCAGGGGGTCTGTTAGCAGCAGGGACAAAACAGCAAGCTCAAAAATGCACAGTGGGACCTTAAGAGGGCTCCACAGTTTTATAAGGTGCCATCACTTTGAATGAATTAAAAGATTATTTGTTTAGTTATCTTAATTTAAGGATTTTGTTTAGTCAACTATTAAGCATAGAGCACTAATAAAATGGGGCTGAAACTGCGGTTTGAAATTAACTGTGAAATTAATTTATCCTTGTTATGCATGACTCTCATTTGCCTAGATAACTGAGAATTACACTCTTTTCCTAAGGAAAGAACAGTTCTGGTTTGGGGGAGATAAGAGCATTTAATGAGAGAAGAAGGGACATGGAATTCTTAGCAGCACTCTCTCATTCCTACCTCAGTTAGGGAAGAGAGAGTCCAGGGTCTGCAGTCGCAGAGCCAACCTTCAAATTGCTTACTTGACTTTAAAAAGTGAAAAGCATGTTCTGCTTTATGTTTTGAACTCTTGACCCCTGATCATTATCAGGTAAGAACCATATCAATTACCATAACTGTAATTGCATTGCTTTCAATATTATCTAGAAAATCACGCACATTAATAGTGGAGCATTTTATCTCTTTGAAGAACAATTACTCCTAAAAATTTATTATAGTCTGAAAGTAGATGATTTTTGTTTCATTTTTGTGCAAAAGAATCCAAGGATTGAAGTACTTTAAAAAATTGTTTTGGGAAGAAATACATTAAGTTTCTTCAACAACATGATCTTTTAGTGCAGGAGTAATTTTGCATTATAGAAATGCAAATGTTCCTTCCTTCAGGATTAATGTGTTTATTTCTTGACTGATGATCAGTCTCTTTATCTGGCAGGGATGTGATAAGCCCAGTTTGACTACTTACATGTTTTGTTTTACAAAGCTTTATAGCTTCTGTGCTATTTCATTTTGCCTGTGGGCTGTAACAGCTTAAAATAATTATTTTAATATCTGAAATTGATAAGAACAGTCTAAAAAGAAATACAGCATTGTTTGAATTATATCGCCACTTAAAAGGTAATGGCTGTAATAAGATTAAACTCGTATATGAATTAATTATATTCCTGCTTCATCTCTCTAGTGAATATCTCTTGAACAGCATACAAAAGAACACAGCAAATTTGTAAGTTGTGCTTGCTTTCAATCTTTGGTTGTAATATAGTTGTTGTTGAACAGATAGCAGTTATCTTTATCGAGGACCACCATGCTAAGGTAGTTTTTAAGGTTTTGGTTATAAAATGGGTTTCTGATTATTCTGTGATTCCCAAGGCCATCTGCTGGAGTGTATTTCTTTTCCTTGACACATTAAAAATTCTTGATTAAAAAGATCACTTTCTTAAGTAAAGAAACAAATTTAATTTCTTTTTTTCAGGTTTTTTCCCTATAGATTTTTCTTTTCAGCAATGTTTCACCTCAACACTATTTCCTTTCTCTGAAAACTAGCCCAACTAGATGTATTTTGGGGTATATTCTCAGTGATATTTTATTCTATGAGAAATAATAATCATAAATATGACCACAAATTATCACAGTTGACTTGACCCTGTGTTTGAATATAACAACTTAATATCAATATGTTATAAATAAATATCTTTTAAGATTGAGATTTAAAAAAAATTGAAGTGAAATTCACATAACATAAAATTAGCCATTAAAAAAAAATTTATTTATTTATTTATTTTTGGCTGTGTTGGGTCTTTGTTGCTGTACACGGGCTTTCTTTAGTTGTGAAGAGCAGGGGCTACTCTTCATTGGAGTGCATGGGCCTCGCATTGCGGTGACTTCTCTTGTTGTGGAACACAGGCTCTAGGCTCACAGGCTTCAGTAGTTGTGGCATGCAGGCTCAGTAGTTGTGGCTCGCGGGCTCTAGAGCGCAGGCTCAGTAGTTGTGGCACACGGACCTAGTTGCTCCATGGCATGTGGGATCTTCCTGGACCAGGGCTCAAACCCGTGTCCCCTGCATTGGCAGGAGGATTCTTAACTACTGCACCACCAGGGAAGCCCAGAATTAACCATTTTAAAGCAAGCAATTCGGTGACATTTAGTACATTCATAATGTTGTCAATAAGCACCACCTCTATCTAGTTCCAAAATATTGTCATCACCCCAAAAGGAAACGCCTAAACTGTTAAGAAGTTATATTCAATTTCCTTCTCCTTCTTGCCCCTGGCAACCACCAATCTGTGTTCTGTGTCTATGGATTTACCTATTCTGGGTATTTCATATAAATGAAGTCATAATATTTGTCCTTTTGTGTTTTGCTTCATTCACTTAAGATGATGCTTTTGAGGTTCATTCACATTGTAGCATGAATCGGCACTTCATTCCTTTTTATGACTGAATAGTATTCCACTGTATGTATATATCACAATTTGTTTATCCATTCATCCATTGATAGACATCTGGACTGTTTCCACCTTTTGGCTATTGCAAGTATGAATAGTGCTGTTATGAGCAGGATGTATAAGTACTTGTTTGAGTAGCTCTCTTCAGTTCTTTTAACTTAGAGTAGAATTGCTGGGTTATATGGTACTTCTCTGTTTAATTTTGGAGGATCAGAATTTTTTATTTAAAATTTGGAACAGATATTTATATCAGTAATGCTTGTTAGATTACTAGCTGTGCTTGAGTCATCTTTTGACGTAACTAGGCAAACTTAAAACGGGTGCTCAACTAAAGACTGTGAAATGAATGAGATATGTAATAGAATGTGAACAACAATACTCACCTTACTAGGGCAAGTAGGGTGCCTGCCTGGGTCCCAGGCCTCAGAGGGCCCTATGCTTTAGAATACCTTGATTGAAAATTTGTAAGACCGTCTTGGGCCTGGGGTTGGCCAGGGTTGTGGTACAGATGGCATTGACCAGATGCCCCAGTGTACTCATGCCTGTGGAGTTGTCCTGGGGCCCTGTGGCTGGCTGGTTCCAGGAGGACGCAGATCGCTCCTGTTGCAGTATTTTTTTTGCGAGATCCCATGAGATTGTGCCACCAGAATGATGCTGACATGCTGACTTTAGGTGACTTACATCACACCAGACTCAAAGTGAGCTCTGGTCTGGATTTCCAATGGTCCACCTTGGCCTTGAGCCATGTGTGTGGGCTTGTGTGTCTTCTCTTGCTCACCCATGTGTCTTGACCATAGTGTCACCTCTAATCTATAGCACATAATCATGGCAGGGGTGGGGCCAGGTGTCCTTTATCCTGGGTGCACCCCTCCATTAGTGCCCGGGTTGGTCACTCTACTTTTCTGAGGGCTCCACCACTTGTCAGACAGTCTCCAGGCATGATGTGTGTATGTTCTCCATGGGCTTTCAAGACCTTTGATCTGTGACACCAGTGGAACCTTCCCATCCATGTTCTTTCTTGCCTCCAATCGATATGGTGACATTTGTGCTCTCTCAGGTTGGTCATAAGGGGTGAACATTCCTTGTGTGTGTGGGTCAGCTCCCCTTCCAGCACCCATGGGCCCCTGCCTATCCTCCTTATAGGTGTCAGTGTGTTGGGGGCAGGTGTGTGGTTAATGTGGAGAGAGTTCACATTCTAAGTATGCAGTGATTACAGGAAGACATGGTTGGAAAATAATGTTGTTCTATGTTTATGCTATCAAATTTTGAATGGCAAATTTAATGGGGCCAGAAAACAAATTTTTGTACACATTTTCCCTTCTTATTCTGCGTAAGTCTTGTGTTTATGGTCTTCATCAGTGAACCACAGTAACAACCTTTGAGAGAATCATTAGAAGCCAGCTTCATGGGCAGTGCAATGGATAATGCAGTGTTATGAGTAATGAAGTAATCAGCACTAAATAATGGTATTAGGGAACTGCAAAGGCAAGATGACTACATTGTTTCAACACAAAGAGTTTCTGAAGAGCTAGGGCATGGTGAATAAGTGTGTGGCTACTTTTTCTCATGGTGGAGGTAGGACATTTTCTAGGCATGACACATTTGACAGTGAAAAAAAAGAAGACATGATGGACCTAAACTGGAAGAAATGGTTCCTGGACACTCTGAAGAATCTTCACATGCACCGATTTGAGAATCAGTTAATTCTAAATACCTTTCTCTACCCATTATTCCCTATACTTCACGTGAAGCCATGAATTTTACAATACATTTAAAAATCTAATATTGCCCAGGGTCCTGCGTGCTCTAGAGTGTGGCCCTATTGAACAGTGCTGTGGGCTTGGGTAAACTAATGGATGCCTTCTATAACTGAATACGATAGTTTCTCAAATGATGGAGAGGGTAGTCCTTTCCAAACAGATTCATCTTCACTTCAGGTTATAAAAAGAATACTGCACTCCAAATCAAATTATAAGTAATGTCAGCAGAGTCTAGGTCATGAAGAATTCTATCTCTTATTTGTAACTTGGACACTATTTCATAGTGAAACTGGTCTAGAGAGGCTGTTATTAAGTAGAGAATTATTTTATTTTTTATTTCTTCTTATTATTATTTTTTAAATTAATTAATTTATTTTTGGCTGTGTTGGGTCTTCATTGCTGTGCTCCGGCTTTCTCTAGTTGCTGTGAGTGGGGGCTACTCTTCACTGCGATGTGTGGGCTTCTCCTTGCGGTGGCTTCTCTTGTTGCAGAGTACAGGCTCTAGGCACACGGGCTTCAGTAGTTCTGGCACGTGGGCTCAGTAGTTGTGGCTCACAGGATCTAGCATGCAAGCTCAGTAGTTGTGGCGCATGGGCTTGGTTGCTCTGTGGCAAGTGGGATCTTCCCGGACCAGGCCTTGAACCCATATCCCCTTCATTGGCAGGCAGATTCTTAACCACTGCGCCACCAGGGAAACCCTGAGAATTATTTTAAAAGAGCCAAGACCAGACAAAATGATGCTATTTATGAAGCCATTGCAACAGTTCTGGAAGAGATAATGAGGGTAGTGATACAAAGAATGGACATAATGGGTGTTCTCTATAATGCTATTTATTATGTTTTAAAATTGAAGATGTTCAATTACTCATTAACATGGAACAGATTAAAAAGGTATGATACATTCATTCAATGGAAAATAATTCAATTATTTTAAATGATATAGACCTATATTTAACATGTAATGTTATCACATTATGTTTTCAAGTAAAAAACAGACTGTAAAACAGTTTGTATAGTATTATCTCATTTGGGAGGGAATTAACTCTGCTCCTACATGCATTTGTACATGTATACAGGAAACATTTCTGAAAACAAATATCCCCCAATACTAACAATGCTTGATTCTTCATGGCTGGATTAAAGGTGTTCTTAAAAAAATACCCCCTCCTCCCCAACCTATAACAGCATCAATACAAAATAAACTGCTATATACATCCACCTCATCAGTTTAGGATACAATAAAGCCACAGCATATTTGCTATTCAAATGAATATGGCTTTGTATTCCCCATCCTAACATATGAAAAGTTCATTTTTCTTCAGAAGTTCTCTTCTCTGATATTTTCTGGGACCCCCCCAGGTTTACTTACTAAGTCCAAAGGAGTCAGATAAGGACACCATCAATAAAATGTTCAGGCTGCTCAAGAGTCCAGCCACTTTGCTGCAATTTCTGCTTCTGGTGGGACACAGTGTAACCTCCAAGATCAGGTAATTCAGAGTACTGAGCAGGACTCTGTCCTTGGCAGGAATCACCGTGGTGGTTGAGGCCCCATCTGCCATAACTCTGGTCCTGCAGTCATTCCTCAGGATGCTAGATCAAGAACTGTTCTAGCATCAACTTTTTGTGCCCAGGCTCATCCCTTTTTTGCCAGTTTGCTGCAAATGCAAACACAGCTGTCTTATTTAGTTGCCTCAAGTCATGGTCCAGTGTAAACTTTCTAGTCCAGACTGAGCATCACAATAGCCCACAACACAGTTTTCAAAATGTGGATCATCCAGTCATAAATAACCCTATGTGATTGTATGTATGTCTTATGCGGGTGAAGGGAGCATGGAGAACCTTACAGATTATACCAATAATCTCTCCTCTGGGACGTCTTTTTCTTTTCCCTCCTCAAGGGCATAGTCCAGTTAAACAAACCCTTAGTTTACATAATTACATTCAGTTAACATCTCAATCAGTAGTTGTTGCATTCAGATACAAGGTGGCCTCCCATTTTTCTCCAAAAGCAATGATTGGATAATTACCTTACATTGATGTAACTAAAGGATATATCCTGGTAGTTTTTCCATATATAGGATAGCTCCAAAGGTCTTCCAAAATGTTCAGAAGCTCCCTAAAAGATGGTTTACTTTTTAAAATAATAAAAAACATGAACAAAGTTTGCTGATCATTAGTCTGGCTGATGTTTATTGCAGCAATAAGGAGGCTGTAATTTCATAATTTCCCTCATTAAAGAGGAATCATAGATTATCTTTCAAGTAAAAGAAAGTGCGTAGTCTTCATAATTAAAGGAAAATGTGTTTAAGTTTTCCAAGTACTATGAGTTTGGAGTTTATTCATATTATTACATTTCTTATGAATGAACTAACCTCAAGTCCTGGAATTAGCTGTCTTTAAAAATTTAATTTGTATTTTTATGAAAAGAATGAATGTGTATAGTTAAAATATCAAATAATGATCAAAAGCTTATAAAATCCAAAAAGGACTTCTATTTTACCTTATTATTTTTCTTTTTAGATCTTTATTTCCATTCACACCTATCCTCACTGACCATTGCTGATCTACTTTCCAGAGGCATCCATCTTTTTTTTTTTTTAAATTTTTACTGGAGTATAGTTGATTTACAATGTTGTATTAGTTTCAGGTGTACAGCAAAGTGAATCAGTTATACATATATATATGTGTATATATATATATATATATATTCACTCTTTTTTAGATTCTTTTCCCATATAGGCCATTACAGACTATTGAGCAGAGTTCCCTGTGCTATACAGTAGGTCCTTATTAGTTTTTCATTTTATGTATAGTAGTGTGTATATGTCAATCCCATTGTCCCAATTTAACCCTCCCCCCTGTTACTGCCTGGTAACCATAAGTTTGTTTTCTACATCTGTAACTCTATTTCTGTTTTGTAGATAAGTTCATTTTTACCCTTTTTTTTAGATTCTGCATATAAGTGATATCATATGATATTGTCTTTCTCTGTCTGATTTATTTCACTTAGTATGATAATCTTTAGGTTTATCCATGTTGCTGCAAATGGCATTATTTCCTTCTTTTTTATGGCTAATATTCCATTGTATATATGTACCACATCTTCTTTATCCACTCCTCTGTTGATGGACATTTAGGTTGCTTCTGTGTCCTGGCTTTTGTAAATAGTGCCAGAGGCATCCATCTTTAATTTTTTAAGCTATATCTTCTGTATTTATTTCCATATTTCCAAATAATATAGTTTACATCTGTCTCTTTAGTCTTCAGTCTCAGACATTTATTGACTTCCTATTATGGAAGATGAGAATTTTAGCTCTTTATCAACTCCCTCTTTTTATCCACTCATTGTTTCATATAGTTTCGGTAAGTCTATATTTCAAGTGTCAAGTGATTGCATTTTCTTTCTACTACAACCTTTTGTTTTTCCTGGAGATAATGATTCTGTCTCTCTCTCTCTCTCTCTCTCTCTCTCTCTCTCTCTCTCTCCCTCCCCCCCCCCCCCGCTTCCCTCGCTCTTTCTCTCTTTTTGAAAAATTTGCTTATATATATTTGAAACCATGGGTTAGTTTCCTTCACCCTCCAGTACTATTGTAAAATACCTCTTATTTCAGTTTCCACACAAACCTGTCAGATAAAATTTCAGTTTCATATTATCTGGTAGATATCTTTCCTCAAGGCTCCTCTCCTTCTGCTCCATGCTGTCCTTCTAGACTGGTTGCTTACTTGGTCTAATTCACAACTATTATCTTTGCATTTCGTTTTACCATATTCCTGGAAGCTCTCTTTGCTTTATTCTGTGTTGGATTCCCCATTTTGCTGAGTCATTTGCTTTCATTTTCTCTTGGTAATTCCTTTGGTTTTCTGGAGCATATCATTATGTAGTTTCCTTAGAAAAGGCTAAAGGAAAGGAACAGTTTTGACATTTTGTATACCTGATAATTTTTTTATTCTTCCCTTACACTTAACTGATAGCTTGCCTGGGTATAAAATTTGGGATAGAAACTAATTTTCTCTTCAGAATTGCTCTGTAGAAAACTACAGAGCTTTTAAGGAACTTGTTGGGACATGCAATGCAATGCAATGCAGATTCCTGAACCCTTTCTGGAAATTTTTAGAATTTTTTCCCTTACTCCTGCTATTCTCAAATTTCAGAATATATGCCTTAGCATTAATCTTTCCCATTTATTAGCCTGAGCACTTAGTGGATCCTTTCCTCAAATTTCACTTGGAAATTTTCTCACATTGTTCTTTTTTGCAACTTCTACTATATGGATATGATGGATCTCCTGCATTGATGTTCTCTAATTTCTTATTTTTCTTCTTTTTTCCAGTCTCTTTGTTTTTACTTTCTAGAAGAGTTCTTTTACTTTACCTTCTCACTCACTATTTAATTGAAATTTCTGTTTAATTGAAATTTCTATTTTGGTGGTCATATTTTTACTATTGAAATTTATTTCCTTTCTTTGATCATTTATAAAGATAGCATCTTGTTCTTTTTCATGAATGCAATACCTTTTATTTTCCCTCCGATAATATAGCTATTTTTATTTTAAAGGTTTTTTCCCCCCATTCCTACCATTGCTTGTTTTCTCCAAATTCTCTTTTTAATCTATTTATTTTCTCTTTACCTTTCATGTTGGAGGCATTGTTTATTTGCCTCAAATGATCCGTGGCTCATCATTCACATTTACTAATGGTGGCTTGAAGCTGACTGAAAGCCACTGTGTGTTGGTGTTGTTGACTGATTATCCAGCTTTTAGGTTGAAAACCCTTACATGTCAGTCTCTGTAGGTCTTTATTCTGGGGTGGTTCAACTTTATCAGGAAAATATTCTCCAATATATTGTTTGGGGAGTAAAGATTGGACTGCTAGAATTCTGGAACTGGTCAAAAAAGAGGGTTTGGGGGAGGTCTTTCTGTTCAGCATGTAGACTTTCAGATTACGTAGTTACTGGTTTTGGTTCAGTACCTTTTTTGTGTCTGGTGTCCTCACTTCTGCAGTTTCTTTTGTTCATTTTCCCCCAGCATACTGCCCATCTCTTGCAGGGAATGGGAAGATGTTCATCTGTTAGTGTTGGGTAGGGACCTGGGGCCTCATTGCTTCTTATAACACATTTCCAAATAATCTTTTTCTTTTCAGCCTGTTGCCTCACCTGTGTCTTCTGCTTTACCAGGTATCTAAAATTCTTGAGAATTAAAAAATACATATGTTAGCTTATTTCTTGACTGAATGGTTGTACCCATTCTTCCATGCTTTTTCTCTCTTAATGTATTGTGGCTCTGGGTTATATGTGTCTTGGTTTTATAAAATGGAGATTGTGCTTCTGTTTCTTATTCATGTTGTTTTGGGGGTTAATTTTAGAGCATAGAATGTAAATGTTTACCATTCTTAATGTATATAAAGTATTCACCTATAACTGATTCACTTTGTTGTAAAGCAGAAACCAACACACCATTGTAAAGCAATTATACTCCAATAAAGATGTTAAAAAAAAAGTCATTACTCTTTACAATAAAAGCATAAAGAGAAACTTTATTCATGCATTTGCTAGTTATTTATCTTTACTGGGGAACGTTAGTTGGAGTTTCTCTTTAATTATAAGATGTGTTTTTTCAGTTGACAATGAGAAATATAGGATACCAAAAACAGTCTGGCCAAAATAGCTATGGTTATATGAACATAGAAAATATATTCCTGAGATAGTTCTTAATATAGTAATGTAACATAAATGAAAAATTATACCAGTAACAAAAATTAGAATGAATGAATCATTTAAAATGTGTCTGTTAAGTGCTAGGCTCTGAGACAACAGAAAAAAATGACCGAATTGTACACTCTGTTAGAAGAAAAAGCCAGAAGTTGTTAATAAAGCCTTTCATACCCTCCCTACAGAAATCAGGGGAACCTTCCTTTTCTGCTATTTTCAGCCAGTTCTGAGCATGCAGGTTGCTCTGTCTGTGACATTTTCTCCTCTGCACAGCTGCCACTGAAACCAGATCCATTGGTCTTGATACAGGTTATCGTATTAGAATAATAGGAATTATAGTTAACTAACTCAGAAGTCCAGGAAATACTGCATTACATTTTTTTTTCTGGAAATGAACTCAGTTTTTCAGCTTGGGCCCTCCCCCCACCCCCCATTCTGCAATCTCAGGCAAGTGCCAGGATGTTTGCAAGCCTGTTTGGGTCATTTGTCTTCTGTACAAGTGGTTAACTGTGAGAATACCATTGTCCCAGGCCACGTGGTCTTTTCAGCTCTGGCTGACCTGGTGCTTTTGGGTTGTGCTTGGTGTGTGGTGAGCTTTGGTGAGTCTGGGAGCCCCCAACCCAGAAGATTAGCCTTTATCATGTCCCACGAGGTTCTTTCTTGGCAGTCCTGTTGCCTCTTGGGCATTGCCAGGGAGCAGTCTACAAGCCATCTGCTCTCTACATATGCAGACATCTTTCTCTTCAACTTTTATCTCTCAGATTCTTTTCTCCTATGTGGTCTTGGTTCTTTTGGAAATAAAATCTAGGAAAGGAATTGAATGTAGGCAACTTTTGATTTCTAGTTTGCTCCACAGGATAGATACATTGATTTCTACCTTCTTGAATGGAAAGGTGAAAACATAAGAAAATCGTAATTAGTATCTCAAAAAGTTACTCTGTCAAGTTGTGAGCGGTCAAATCTACAAGTGTGTTTGGAAGAGCATGCATTCAGAGAAGAAGAGATTGTGGAGGACACCAAGTCTAGGATTTTCATTTTTCACATGAGGAGTCCGAGGGCCTGAAAGGTCAATGACCTGATGAAGGCCATGTGAACAATCCTATCCGTGAATTTGGTTACTGTTTCTGTTGACTTCAAACTAACACTGGATCAGTCTCATCCAGGCTTTTGGACTGAACTCTAAGGGAAACTCAAAATAGATTGAATTTGATTTTTATGTTGTTAGGTAATGTTTGGAACCAAAGGCTTATTCTATACGGTGCCTAGAACACTGGACTTTTCGTAACTATCAAACAACAACAGAACGTTAGTGTTTTCTAATGCTGGGCAAATGGGCATAGAGCTGGTCTTGACAGCATCCTTGCCTGACCCTCTGAGACTGCAGCTTATTTGCTGTTGAAAATAGAGGACACTCCATTATCAACTCCTCTCATGGAGTGGATGAAAGGCAGCATCGAATGATTATGGAAATCACCCTAAACCTCTTTGGTTTTAAATATCCTTGGCTGTAAAATGAATTTAATATACCCTTGACTACCCACTTCCTAGAGTTAGCATGAAAATTATATGAAAGAATGTCATGAATTAACATATCTAACAAATATTTATTCCATGTCTATTGTGTTCTGGAGCATATTAGGCACAGCCAGTGCAGGGGTGAGTAGAATTGTATCTACTCCTGCCTGTATAATGCCAGTAATCACATAAATAAATCTATAGTTATTAAGCATCCTGATAAAAAGCACTGTGGAAAAGTAGAATGGTGTTAAGTCCCCTTGAGGAAGTAACATTTAAACTGATAGCTGAAGGCTGAGTAGGAGGTCATCAGGCATAGGGTTGTGGGAAGAGCATTCTAGACACAGGGAATGGCAGGTACAAAGGCCCTGAGGAGAGCACTAAAGTAGGCTAGTGAGGCTGGAGCAGAGCAAGAATGGCAGAATATGAAGGTGGAGCTGTAGGCAAGGGCCAAATTTTGTGGTCTTGTATGTGAGCCTGCTTTGTCAGCTTGTTAAGAATTTTAGATGTTAAATAAGATTCAGTGAGGCTTCAGAAATCACAGCATATACCATATATAAAAATAAATTCAAAATGGATTAAAGACCTAAATATGAGACCTGAAACCATAAAACTCCCAGAAGAGAACATAGGCAGAACACTCTCTGACATAAATCATAGCAATATTTTTTTGGATCTTTCTCCTAAGGCAGATAAATAAAAGCAAAAATGAACAAATGAGACCTAGTTAAACTTAAAAACTTTTGCACAGGGCTTCCCTGGTGGCGCAGTGGTTGAGAATCCGCCTGCCGATGCAGGGAACACGGGTTCGTGCCCCGGTCCGGGAAGATCCCACATGCTGCGGAGTGGCTGGGCCCCTGAGCCATGGCCGCTGAGCCTGCGCGTCCGGAGCCTGTGCTCCGCAACGGGAGAGGCCACAACAGTGAGAGGCCCGCGTACCGCAAAAAAAAAAAAAAAAAAAAAAAAAAACAACTTTTGCACAGCAGAGGAAACCATCAACAAAACAAAAAGATACCTACTGAAGGGGATAAAATATTTGTAAATGACATGACCATCAAGGGGTTAATCTCCAAAATATATAAACAGCTCATATCAAAGAAAACAAACAACCCAATCAAAAAATGGGCAGAAGACCTGAATAGACTTTTTTTCCAAAGAAGACATACAAATGGCTAAGAGGCACATGAAAAGATGCTCAACATTGCTAATTACGAGAGAGATGCAAATTAAAACAACAATGAGAAATCACCTCACACCTGTCAGAATGGCCATCATCAAAAAGTCTACAAGTAATAAATGCTGGAGAGGGTGTGGAGAAAAGGGAATCCTCTTGCACTGTTGGTGGGAATGTGAATTGATACAGCCACTATGGAGAACAGTATGGAGGTTCCTCAGATATAATCCAGCAATTCCACTCGAGGGTATCTATCCAGAAAAAAAGAAAACTAATTTAAAAAGATACATGTACCCCAATGTTCACAGCAGCACTATTTACAATAGCCAAGATATAGAAGCAACCTAAGTGTCCATCAACAGATGAATGGATAAAGAAGATGTGGTATGTATACATACAATGGAATATTAACCATAAAAAGAATGAAATAATGCCATTTGCAGCAACATGGATGGACCTAGAGAATATTATACTTAGTGAAATAACTCAGACAGAGACAAATACTGTATGATATCACTTATTTGTGGAATCTTAAAAAAATAAAACAAATGAGTGTATGTAGCAAAACAAACAGACTCACACATATAGAAAACAAACTAGTGGTTACCAGTGGGGAGAGGCAATACAGGGGTATGGGATTAAGAGATACAAACTACTATGTATCAAATAGATAAGCAACAAGGATATGTTGTACAGCAACAAGGAATTATAGGCGCTACTTTGTAATAACTTTTAATGGAGTATAATCTATAAAAATATTGAACCATTATGCTGTACACCTGAAACTGATATAATATTGTAAATCAACTCTACTTCCATAAAGAAAAGAAATCATGGCATGGATGTTGATCAAAGATTTGAGTTAGTTATTATCAATGAATGCTCAGTCTGTGGTTCACTTCGTTGTCAAATAGTGGTTGTACATGTGGTATCTGGAGACAATGGCCTGGGCCTGAATCTTGGCTCTGACAGTTCTTAGCTGTGTGATCTCAGGCAGCTACTTGCCATCTCTGTGCCTCTTTTTCCTCATCTGTAAAATGGTGAAATAATGGCATCTACTCAGAGGGTTGTTGGGAGTTAAATGAGTCAATATGTGACAGTTATTTTACGGAGAGCCTGGGGTATAGAATGCACTCAGCATGTGAATAACTATTACCTCTATGTTTGGGCTATATTGAGGTTGACAGTAGTCTTTCAGATGAATGGTGTCAGTATTTTTATTTGTTTGAAAATATATCTTCCATAGCATCTTTGTGGTGTGGTGAGGAGAGCTGAGTTGGGGGTAGAAGTACTGGCCTAGTGTAGGATTATCTTCTAAATTTCAGTTTCTTCATCTGTAATTTAGGAGAAATCTTCCTGCCTGCCACTATTTCATCATTTTTATATTCTGCATCGTTTTCAATAACCTGCATTTAACATGTAGAAAAAGGTCTCTTTTGTAATATTCCTTCTCTGTAATCTGGTGGTTTATAGACTAGCAGCTGAATTCATTCAACAGCTGAATGTATTTGCTTTCCCTGGTCTTGGAAGGACTGTAACAAAGAAGAAGCTAAGAACCGTGCCTCTCCTGTTATGCTGGTAAAGACCTTTTCATTTCTCACTGGACAACATTGTTCTATCATTCCTGTTTTTGCCTTTTCGTCATGGAATAGTCTCACTTTTTTCAACAACCCAGGTCCTTTCTATTTTGTGTCTTATATTTAGAGTCTGCATTGTTGCATGATTTCACTTTCCCTTGTGATAAAATCTAACACTCATACAGAATTGGGAATGAAAATGGTGATTGTTTCCTTATTAATTGCATTATTGCCTTTTCCTAAATCCTGTGTTAATTGGTAGCCTCTGCATGTAGCCTGCTTCCTTCATATGTGTTAGATTACAGCAACTTGGTATCTGGGTTATCAAATGGGACCCATCTGTGGGGGAGTTATATCACAGCAGGAAATAATTTAAGTCTTTAAAACTGAATTTTTATACGTTGTGAGAGAAAGGAGTTCCAGGGAAAAAAGGTAGAGAAATAATGTTTTACAAAATGCTCTCCCTTATGTTGCTTCATCCAGTCTCGCCCTTTGGAGAAGTACCTTGTCTGATGTCTCTTTTAGAGATGAGGAGACTGAGGGCCTCCTTAGCAGAGATTCACTTACCCCGAGTCACACAGCCAGCATGTTGGAGAGCTGGGCTTGAACCCTGGTCTTTTGCCAACCTCAGTAATGCCTGCACCGTGACATGCAATTGTGGGTTATCAAGAGGGAGCTAGGTTTTCTGGTTGCTAATGATCTTCTCCCTGGCTTTCATTTTAGTGATGTTGTCTGAGGGCTTGTATTAGAAATAAATAAGCAATGTGGGCAGAGTGTTTCAAGTCCAGAGGACCCTGGTGCTGACGTGTGCTGTTCCCAGTGACTCACAGCCAGTGATTTGTGTCTAGATTAACAGGGAATGTGTGCCTAATGCACGGGGCTCCAGGGAAGGAACTAAAACTACGAAATCAATCAAGTATAGCTCTTTGTACATGTGCGACACCAAACCCAGATCACGTTGTGACCGTGACTCTTGGTCAAACTGATTTTATTCTACGCAGGACCATGGTTGCATTACATCTTTTATCTGATTGGAGAGGAGGGGACGTCTTGGGAAGCTTCATACTTTCCTGCTTTGGAGACAGTACTCAGGATTATTAGTCCTCGAGGCAGGTGACTACCTCTTCTGAACAGCAGGGCGAGCTGTAGATACAGTCAGAGCTGTGGGAGACAACTCCTGTAGTAGAGAGAATTTGCATGCTTTTAACGTGCATCAAGGATTGTGCATTAAGGCTGGAATATCAGCCCTAGCATACATTACAGTTACCCCAGGAATTTTGAGAAAGCATATATACCTGAAGTCCCACCCCAGCACAATCAAATCAGAATCTCTGGAGAGAAAATTAAAAGAGAATAGAGAAGGGAGTATCTTTTGATGGGATCCCTCCTCTTTCATTCTCTCTTTTGATCAGTAAGTCTTGACTTCCAGATTTATGTCTGCTCTGCTACACAACCACTGCCATGGTTAGGTATTGTGGACTCTTACAAAGGAACAAGACTTCTTGATTTCAGTTGCAAATGATCTCTTCCTGGCTTTCATTTCATGACGTTATTACTTGTGTGGGGTTGCTGGAAACTAACGAGAAAGGAGGACAGAGCATCTCAAGCCTGAGAACCCTCTCAGGTGCTGATATGTCCTTTTCCATTGGATCACTGCTCATGGTGGTTCAATTAGAATAACTGGGGAAGCTTTCAAACAACAATGACACCTCAGCACCATTTCTCAAATATTTTTATTTAATCAGTCAGGTGTGGGGCTTGGGTTTTGGTAGTTTTACAAAGTTCCTGGGTGCAGCCAGGAATTGGAAAATCACTGAGGGCTCCTGGGTGCTAGGCAGCTCACCTGTACACCTGTGTTTGAGAGAATGCCCTCAAGTGAGTGAAAGTGCCTTTGCTGTCCAGCTAGTGGTCAGAGAGGTTATTCAGTGTTCCATCAGCAGGTGGCTATATTGTCATTCTACTCATTGCTCTTAGGCTCCTCAGTTCTGTTTGGGAAATAATGGATCTCTGTGCTCCTGGCCTCCACCCCAGGAATTCAAAGTCAGGGATGACACCAAGTCTCCTGCTGAGGAGACCTTAGGTAAGTTGGTGCAGGGTTTGCGAGGATGGCTGTAAGAGTTCAAAATCTGTCCACACTGGCCTTCTTTGCCTTTGGCCATCTCACACTTTGGGCTTCAATAAAAATGGTTATGTTGCAGTCAAGGAAGAAACCAAAACCCTTTTAGTAGAGGGAGGCTGGAGAGAATAAGAGGTAGTAGATCAGGGAGGATCCTAGGAGATAAAGAGGTTCTATGTTTTGATTTTTACTTTTTGATGGGAATCTGACATCATCCTTCCAGCCTCTAGAGCTTGGGCTTCTCAAAGTGGCTTTTCTGCCTTTTATAAAGATGACTGAAAACGCCCCAGTGGTCAGGTCAGTCCTGATCTCCCTGGATCTGAAAAAATGGAAGTATGATCTTATGGTGCTTAAGATTCCCATTTGGAAGGTCTTGTGGAAAAACATGAGGCCAAATAGAAAAGGGAAAAAAATGCCATGGACGCTTCCTCTGGCTTTCTATGTGCTTAGTATACAAAATGCCAGTGGAGTTTAGGGGCTGTCAAGCCTTGGCCTGGTCATCCCTTCATCACCTCAAGTCTCCTCGGTGCAGACTGCCCCTCCTTCGTGAATCCTTGCTCGTCTTCTCAGCTGAGCTAAGCGTTGTTTTCTTTTTCTCTCTTTTCTAAGCACTTTGTGGCCTCCTTAAGGCAAGGTCTTACTTATAGCACTTCTTTCTCCCCCTTAGACTGTTACGTTCTCTCAGGCAAGAGTCCAGCTCACTCATTTCTCTGTGTCTAACATAGCACCTCTGTATATTTGATGCTCACAGAATTTGTTTTTTTAATAAGTAAATGATTAAAGAGGCCCTTCTGCTCTCTCTGTCTTCTTGATTTGAACGTTGAAAGCATTTCCTTACTGGGTTCTTAAAGTTAACTTTTAAATGAGAAGATCTTCATGGACAGTGGTTGAGATGGTAGAAGAGGCTCAAGCTGATCTTTCTTCGAAGTTTGCAGTCCAGTGGTCAGCACAGCTGGGGAGTTGAGGGGGGAAGTGTTGAGACAAGCTCTGCCCCTTTCCTGACCTCAGTAACCCTGGCAAGTTCTAAAGTATAGGCTCTGAGGTAGGGAAACTGATTGAACCACGGTAAAGAAATAAAACTCCTCATCATTTCATCAGCAGAGCCGGAGAGAGGGCCTCACCTCCCTCAGTGCCTGGCACTTGGCAGACATGCAGTAAATATTCGTTGGATGAACTTGTCTAAAATAACCCAAGAAGGCACCAGTTCACAAAGGCTTCTAGTAGCTTCTAATGTGTGAATTGGCTCCACTTCTGTTGCTTTCCTAGCATGACGGAGATATTATTAAGTTGAGGTGATTCATTGGTCTTTGCCAGAACAGTTTTGTTGGGATGACTATTACCATGTATTTAACTTCTCAGATCCCTGTAGCATTTTATTGCTGATTATTTTTCCATTAATCCATTCAACAGTGATGGGGATGTATTCAGTTTTAGCAGGGGCTAATCTATTCAGCTAGCTGTGTGCCCAGTGAGCCCCTGGTTAAAATCCCCACAGAGACCCTCCCAGAATATATCAGGACCTTTAATTATGTGGTGCTAATAGAGATCACACAGAGTTTCCTGTGACATTTTCACTAGACAAGTATTATAGACGTCTGTGATTACCGATGTATAGAAAACTTACCAATGAGGGTATAATTAAGATAGGTTTCAAGGGAGCAGCATCCAGGAAATTATTGAGCTTTTTTTAGAAGAGAAATAAAAGATGACTGACAGGTATCTAGGACGTTCAAGTTTACATATATACCCCATAAAAACCGATTATTTAAATAGAGTGTTCTTTTTGTTTTGATCTCCTTGAAAGAGTTTTATAAGTTCTCCTGATCTAAGATATATTCATATATAGAGAAGGAAGACAAATATCTATGAAATAAATATAGTTGTAAACCAAGGCTTTTGGTTGTTGCAAAGTGTTACATATTGCATTCTATGAAATTAGAATTTTTTATGTATACGGTGTCTTAGTGTGATGTTTTCAGATATTTTTTTGGCAGCAGCAGAAAAATTTTGGGGGGAGGGAGGAATGAAAGCTTACATGGGACCCCAGTATATAAACTGTTTCCGTTTATCCACAGTTTGCTCTTCCCAAACCCCCGCTTTATAGGCCCCTGTCCCCAGACACCATCCATTCGGAAGCACCTTTCTGGAACTCTTGGGCTGTACACAGTTTGAAGAGTATTGTCCTATTGATCAGAGTTTATGGAAGAACTCTCTGGAGTGAAAATGGGCCCCTTTTCCTCCTTGAAAAGACACGTGGGTAAACTTTCAGTCACCGCCTCTGTCTCTGAACTCTCTTTATTGTATTCAATAGTAATAGTAATAGCAGATAGATCAGCCCAGTTTTAAAACATTTCATTTGTTGAATCGTTAGCATTGTTGCTAAGGGAGATCCTCAAGAAATGTGTTTCCGGTTCTTATGAAAATCTCAGTAGACAGCAGGTGCAAAATGTAAATGTATTGGTATCAGAATCTGTTATCATCCTAATATGCAATAACAGTTCAACACACACACACAAGAGAAGACACACCATAATAAGCATGCTCTTGTGAAACATCTTTGCTGGGTTTTTTAGAGGGAAGGATGAATTCTAACATCTGACAAGAATTTCACACATAGGAGTTATTAAATAAACAATTGAGGCTTAAGTTATGCATGATTTATGTAATATTCTTATTTAAAAATTTTGAGACAGACATTATATAAAATTTTATTGTCTATTATGACTTGGCAGAGCGGCCACATTTTAGGAGACTAAATGGAGGAAAGGGACCTGAATGAGAAGCCATGTCATCTGGGCCGCAGTCTTACCTAGGCCCGGATGAGTTGGTATGACATCACAGGCCAGAGAGGCTAAATTATTTGCCTACGTTTCTTATCTATAAGACGAGGAGGTTCACCTTGATGATCTGAGCTCCCTTTCAAACTGGAGCATTCCACAGGCATCCATGATCTGTGCTGTTGTCGATTGTGCTGCTGCCTGTGATACACATGGGTGAACTCAGCTGGGGACACCAACCTGTGATTCGTGCTCCTGCACTTCCAATTCTGATCACTCGACTCCTTTGCTAGCCATACCAGCCTAAACTGTGCTTTGCAAACTCCTCCCTCATGGGAAGTCTTGCCTGGTTCAAAAGAGAGTTTCTGGCTCTGGCTCATGGCCCTCAGCAGAGCACAGCATTTATCCTTCTGCTTTTTGTTTTGTTTTGTTTTTGTTTTTGTTTTTTGTGTAGTACGCGGGCCTCTCACCGCTGCGGCCTCTCCCGTCGCGGAGCACAGGCCCCGGACGCACAGGCCCAGCGGCCATGGCCCACGAACCCAGCCGCTCCACAACATGTGGGACCCTCCAGGACCGGGGCACAAACCCGCGTCCCCCGCATCGGCAGGCGGACTCCCAACCACTGCGCCACCAGGGAAGCCCCCTTCTGCTTTTTATACTTGGTGATTAGCAGTCATGTTCCCGTTAAATAGCCCATGCTTAGTTTCTGCACATCAGACAGATTATTGACGCCTTTTGCTTGTCATGAATCTGTATTTTTATGGCATCATTTATATTGTCAAAAATATACATTATGATAATAAATAAAGTGAACTGCATTTGGCACCCTAACTATCCTTTTTTTTTTTTTTTTTTTTTTTGCGGTACCCGGGCCTCTCACTGTTGTGGCCTTTCCCGTTGCGGAGCACAGGCTTCCGACGCGCAGGCTCAGCGGTCATGGCTCACGAGCCCAGCTGCTCCGCGGCATGTGGGATCCTCCCGGACCGGGGCACGAACTTGTGTCCCCTGCATCGGCAGGCAGACTCTCAACCACTGCGCCACCAGGGAAGCCCCTAATTATCTTTTTAAAGTAGCTAGTTAGAATGTAGTGCTTTTATCCACAGTGCCTTATCTTAGATATAAATCACTTGTTTATCTTTAAATCTTCCTGGCTTAGAACCGCCTGTAGTATTTGCATTTCTCCCCAGTATCACGTCTATTTACTATTGTTTCATTTCTTTCTGCTTAAGTGTCACTTCTCTGTACCAAAACTCTTTTAAAAAGGCCCATAGGTACAACTGCAGGCACTCAGTTGAGAGATTTTTGTGAATGGCATGAATCTGATTGCAAAAGTTCCCTTCTGGGGTTGTAGTCAGACTTTAGTGTCAATAAGATCACCAAAGATGTTTGTTAAAATACATCTTTGGGGCCTATTTCCCAGGGATTCTAATTCAGCACATCTGGGGTATGTCCTAGGACTCTGTATTTCTACCAGCAATCCTGAGTGATTCTGATGCAAGAGAATACTCTTGCTGTAGGGTGTTATTTAATGACTCTGTGGCAGGATATGGTGCTGTGTGACCAGGACTTGGTACTAGATGATCCCCTTATGGCTCAGTTTGCTCCCTCTGTCCTGGGGCAAGGGTTGCACTCATGGTTATCTTAGGCCAGTTATTTTTGTAGCCTTCACAGAGGCTTCCAGAAGCATCACTTCTGGAAGCATCCTTCTTTTTCCTATGCAACTTTTTTGTATATTAATATTTGAGAACTATTTCTTGAAAGGAACATCAGAATTTGATTTAAACCTTTAGAAAATTTCCTAACCAAATGCCTGAGAGGGAGGAATATATAGATTTTAGTGTTTGGACTTAGAAAAGCAACATCCTAAGTGGAATAGTAATATGAGAAGAAATAGATAAGATACTGGGAGGAAAGCAAATACAGATAATATTCAATAAATAATATATCCCAGATTTAATAAATGCTTCTAAGGACTTCATGATTTGAATGGTCACTTCATTCTCTGAAAATTAATACCTAAACTTGCAGAGGTGGGTGTTCAGAAGCATTCTTATTAAACTTCTCTACTGGAATAACCCTTCTTACCCCTAATGAAGCCCAAGTGAAATTCTAAAGAAGTTTATTCAACCATAGTTCTGGGGCGTTTCCATTCAAGTCCCCTGAACGTGCAAGTAAAAAAATGCAGATTCTGGGGTTCCACCTCAAATACAGTGAAATATAGGCAGTAAAGTTTGGGAATCGCACATGCATTTTTTAGAAAGCTCTTGAACTGATTCTTATGCATACTGAAGGCTGAGGAGCTTAAAGATGCTGCTGTAATAATGTAGAACACGGTACTTCTGTACACTGTACTTCTGCCAAACAAAACCCAGCAGAACAACTCCAGAAGAGTGGTGAGAAAGAAATACCCAAGAGCTTAAAAATTTTGTGAAGCAGAGGTTTAGAAGGTCAAAGGCTTTCAGCCCAACTGAACCCCTAACTGGCTGCCTGAGCCTGGGCAAGTGTCTGAACTCACTAAGGTTGTGAGTTTGGCACAAAGAGCCAATGATTCTTCAAATTGAGAGCCAGTGCCGTCTGAAAAATGCTGCTCAAGTTTTTCTGTTTAGAAACAGGAGGGCTCAGGTTTGTGAAGTGATCTTAGCCAGTTTGACCATTCAGCAATATTCGGGTCCATTTGTTAAAATTCCACAAAATCCTCATATGTCCATTTCCCCCACAATCTTTCTATAGGTGGTATTTTCTGTTGAAAACAGCCTTAGGCCAAATTCTGCCAAACATTCCCACTTTCACTAGTAAGGAGACATCAAAATAGCCATACTACCTGTTCTTGTAAACCTAGAAGGTCCTTATTTCTCTGACTTTTTGTCTTAAATGAGAGGTTCTAGTGATGCCGATTCAATAGCTCTCTGATGACTAGATGCTAACTCTCTTTTTGGGTCAGATGACAGTCCTCTGTGAAGTGGGAAGAACATAGGACCAAACAAAGCTCTAGATTGTCGCAAACATTAGGATACTTAGGATATTGCTGACTTTATTCTTCTGGTTCAAGAAACGTTGGTGAGGCCTTAACAGTTGATCTTATTTCCATTTACTTTACCAGAGAAAAATGATTTCTAACAATCCTTATGCTAATAAAGAAACCATCTGGTATTGATTTTGATAACCATATTTGAAGTTCTTACTCAAATCCTTTGGAGGTTGGTATTCTTGATAAGTGTATTTCAAATACTAAACAGATGCCTCTAGACACAGTCTATTTTGAAGTAAATTACCACACATCCAGCATTAGCACACGACCAATATTTCTTTTTTACCTAATGGGGGTTGACCTCAAAGTTTAGAAGCAATCCATGTAAAGTCCTGAATTAAAGGTGGAATAGTACTGACTGGGGTTTCCAACCAAGTTTTAGGTCTCATGTATTTTTAAAAATTAATTAATTAATTTTATTTTTACTTTTGGCTGCATTGGGTCTTTGTTGCTGCATAAGGGCTTTCTCTAGTTGTGACGAGCAGAGCTACTCTTTGTTGTGGTGCGTGGGCTTTTCATTGTGGTGGCTTCTCTTGTTGTGGAGCATGGGCTCTAGGCACACAGGCTTCAGTAGTCGTGGCACTGTGGGCTCAGTAGTTGTGGCTCATGGGCTCTAGAGTGCAGGCTCAGTAGTTGTGATGAACAAACTTAGTTGCTGCATGGCATGTGGGATCTTTCGGGACCAGGGCTCGAACCCGTGTCCCCTGCATTGGCAGGCGGATTCTTAACCACTGCATCACCAGGGAAGTCCCAGGTCTCATGTATTTTAAATATATTTGAAATCTGAAGGAGTAGTACTGGGGAAGCCACAGTTCCATTACATATCTCCAGCCTTCTGCCTTTTCCTGCAAGGGGGCAGTATTACCCCCAATTAAGAAGTACTGATAAAAACTAATCTCAGGGCTCCCTAGTGGTGCAGTGGTTAAGAATTTGCCTGCCAATGTAGGGGACATGGGTTTGAACCCTGATTGGGGAAGATCCCACATGCTGTGGAGCACCTAGGCCCGTGCACCACAACTACTGAGCCTGTGCTCTAGAGCCTGGAGGCCACATCTACTGAGCCCATGTGCCATAACTACTGAAGCCTGCACACCTAGAGCCTGTGCTCTGCAACAGGAGAAACCACTGCAATGAGAAGCCCATGCACCATTATGAAGAGAGTAGTCCCCGCTCGTAGCAACTAGAGAAAGCCCGTGTGCAGCAACGGAGACCCAATACAGCCTAAATAAATAAATAAATAAAATTTATTTTAAAAAACCCCACTAACCTCAGGGACTCTCCCAGTTGGTTTGTATTGCTAAAAATAGATACCCATTATGTTAACTGGCACACTTAATGGGTAGGTGTAAAGTGGAGCTTGAAGCTATGTGGCAGTAGGGCCAGGAGAGCAGATCTGTCCCATGAGTGGAAAGATCTAGTAGCTGGGAGGAGGTAGACATTGAGGAAGTGAGTTGGGGGAGGTGGTGAGGGCAAGAGCCGTCAGCCATCAAGTTGATAAGAGGTTACCTAGGGTGACAGAACAGGTGAGAAGTCTCTGGTGTTAGGATGACAGAAAGGACTTGAAGAATAGGGAAGTCTATAGTGGGATTTTATGTTTGTTGTGTGATGTAGAATGGAATACCATTCTGCTGAAGGTCTTGATGCTTTGGGGATGAGGAAATAAAAATTCAGCAGGGGCATGAAATTGACACCAAAAGTGACTTTGGGAATGTGACTCTCCTGAACATTTATACAAATATTAGTAAAGGCAGTGGACCTTGTGCAGTATGGGGACTGGAGATTTGAGAAAATCTTATTTACATTTTAAGTCACAGAGTGACCCCATTCTCAGGGTAAGAATAGTAATTTACTTCAACAAATATTTCTGGAGGACTTATTATTTGCTTAGCCAGGTGCTGGTAAATTATCTAAAGGAAAGAGAAAACAGTTCTTGCTCTCCAAGAACTTATTTTCTCTGTAGAAAAACAAAATATTTCTATTTAAATGTTTAGTATGTCAGTGACCATTGTCTTTGAAGCAGCTGCTGTGTTCAATTCAGAACACTTGGGAAGAGATGGACCTAGAGCCACGGTCGTCAGCTATGGCTACACACTAGAATCACTTAGGGAGTCATTTAAAGCTTTTTTTTTTTTTTTTTTAAATGGAAGCATAGTTGATTTACAATGTTGTGTTAATTTCTGCTGTAAGGCAAAGTGATTCAGTTATACATATATATACATTCTTTTTACATTCTTTTTCATTATGGTTTATCACAGGATATTGAATATAGTTCCCTGTGCTATACAGTAGGACCTTGCTGTTTATCCATCCTATATATAATAGTTTGCTTCCATTTAAATCTTTAAAGACACACAAAGACACATATATTCCTAACCCAACATTACTGTATCATCCATATTTCCCTTTTCTCGTGTTCCGGATGGAAATCAAACCAACCTAAATTTCCCCTTATTTACTCCTCTTCTGCAGGGATGCACAGTTTCTAAAATGTCACATTCTCTCTTTTATCTTCCACATTTGTATAACAAGGTAGTGGGAGTTTACTCTAGAAATTCCAATACCACAAAAAGTTATCTATAACTATAAGATCTCCAGGGCTCAGGTGGTTCACATACTTCCTATAGCCAGCATATCTAATGCAATAGCATTCTAGCCCAACAGAATAATGTTGTCAGCCTCTTGGAACATGTTGTGTGGGATTTGACTTATGTGCCTCTGCTCTAACAATGAAGTCAGTCTCTTTAGAAAAACTCAGAGAAAAAAAACAATAAAGGAATACATATGACAGAAGAACATTGCCTAAGTCAAGCCAAGTCAAGCCACTCTTACTGTCAGCTCTGGAACAAAGATATCAAGGATGTTTGAGTTTATCTAATTTTATATAATCAGTCAGTCATTCCTCCATCCTTTTTTTTGTCCATTCCTAGAGTCCATCAGTAACCCTGTAGAAAAACTATCCTTCTTCTTTTGCTCTCAGTGCTATTTTTGGCTCTCTGATCAAACGAGTAATTCCTGGAATGTTCAGTTTGTTTTATGGTTGTGGCACTCTGGAAAAGTGGGGCAGCTCACCTGCCCTACTCTATGACTGATTCTAGCTGGGAAAGCTCCCAACATCTGTGTCTGTAATACAGGACCCTACAAAAGCAAAATAAATCATCTTTCCACCTCCATTTCTCCTGCACATTAAAGGCTGATCACCTACGGTCATGATCCTGGCCCTGAATTAGGTTGCAGCATCTGATCTGATAGCACAAAGCAAGATCAATACCTGCCACTGTAAAATGTCAATGGAACATAAATTAGGAAGATAATATTTTCTAATGCTGGCCTCAAGCAGTGACTGGTTGGGTGCAAGCCATGCTGTTGGCCAAAGAAAAGAGAGGGCAACTTTACTTAGCATCAGGGTAGACTCTACTAGGGTCATATTATGTGCTATTCCTCGTTCTCTTTATTGATCTCCAAATAATGAATTGAAGTGTGATGATCCTCGCTAAAGTTTTTCAAGATTTTACTACTAAAAAGTTACCAGAGGGCTTCCCTGGTGGCGCAGTGGTTGAGAGTCCGCCTGCCGATGCAGGGGACGCGGGTTCGTGCCCCGGTCCGGGAGGATCCCACATGCCGCAGAGCGGCTGGGCCCGTGAGCCATGGCCGCTGAGCCTGTGCATCCGGAGCCTGCGCTCCGCAATGGGAGAGGCCACAACAGTGAGAAGCCTGCGTACCACAAAAAAAAAAAAAAAAAAAAAAAAAAAGTTACCAGAAAGTTTCTAACCATGGCTAGAGAAGTATGTGATCTAATCTAGGCATAGGTTTCCTTATAAGCGTTTTGAGCATAAAAGATGATTTTGGCCAGCCCCAAGCCAGGGTTTACCTAATACAAGACTGGTTTAGCGTTGTAGTTAAGTTGGTTGCTGATGAGCAGCAGATGAGCCTCCTCTCTGTCCTTCCTTGGGCCATCATGCCTTTCCATGATATGAGGCCCAAGCGTTTCAAATTTCCAAAATGGAAATAATTTTTTTCTCATTTTAAATTAATACAGAGTTTTTTGGGGAAAGTAATTCAAGCCCATGAGAGTAAAGGAAGAAGATAAATCTTGCCCATTACGCTATCACTCAGCAATTATTACCGATTGTACGTTAGCGTATCTGTTTCCAAGTCTTTTTTGGTGTGTTCTCACACACATATATTTTTCAAAAGCGGGAACATAGTGTAGGTGGTATGTGATCTTTACGCGAGCTAAATAAATAGCACCCCAGTTCCCCACCATTTTTGAAATGAGAATTAGCAACAAAGGTTTAATGCAAATGAAGGTCAAAATATCACATTAATTACTGATAAAACCTTAAGATTGGAGGGTGTCTTATGGCTGCAGTCAGGAGGACTTCCTAATACTGAGACTTATTATTAGATAGACTCAGTATAATTAATTAGATCCCTTAATATAACATGTCCATCTTCACATAGTGTTTTACTGTGTGTCCTTTTGATCGAATGGAATACAACATTTAAAAATTAGCATAAGCTAAACAGCGACAGAGAGGATGGTTATATTAAAGAAGTAGAAGAGTCCACAGTAATCCAGGAGAACCCCAACTATTTTAGCTTATAAAGAACAAGAATTGAGGCAAATTCAGGGAAAATTTGTTCACTCTCTGGTATCTCATAATGATATATGAGAATAGTTTACTTACATCATCCCAGCATATTCTTTTCTCTAACTTTTGATGGTGAAGTCACTATTTTTAGTTTCTCTGTTTAGTTACCTCTGTAATTTCCAGTATTAGAATTAAACCGCTATCTCTGGCTCTATCAACTTTCAACTGTATCTGCAAACTCCCAGCATCCCTCTCTTCTTAGAGATGACCTGTTGACACCCCTTGCCTTTCTTCAACCTCCCTCAATTCTGGTCAGCTATTACATGGCTTAATATCATAAGGGAGATAACTTTAATATATTTTTTGTACCTTGATTAAAGTCTTCCATGCTGTATCTACAGGTTGATTCTAAAAACTGAAAACTAATATACAAAAATGTTTGCATTTTTATGTTATGTTAAATTTGTTAACTGCTGAACAAAAAGTTCTGATTATAGTTCTTTATCTATATTGCAATATTATAAATCCTGTTCCTCTCAAGGTGAAGAGTTTCCTTTCTTACACTGCACCAATTAATCAAAATCATACCTCATCCTAGTTATTTCACATATGGCCCATGACATCCTCATGTGGAATTCTGGTTTTCCTGGAGTTTCTGGAAAAACAGCCTTATTCAGATATAACTTATATACGATAAAATTCATCTATTATAAGTGTACATTCCATGATTTTTTAGGAAATTTACAGAGTTGGGAGACCATCACCATATCTAGATTTTGAACATTTTCATCACCTCCCAAAAGTTCCCTTGTGTTTCTCTGTAGTAAATCCCTGTCCCTATCACCAGCTCCAGGCAAGCGTTAATTACTTTCTGTCTCTATAGATTTGCCTTTTCTGTATTCTTCATATAAACGGAATCACACAATATGTAGTCTTTTGTGTCTGGCTTCTTTTACTTAGAATGTTTTTGGGGTTCACCCATGTTGTAGTTCTAACCTTTTTATTGCTGAGTAGTACTGTATTCCATTGTACAGATATACCATGTTTTGTTTATCCATTCACTACCAGTTGAGGGACATTTGAACAGTTTCCAGTTTTTGGCTAGCATGAGTAGTAACACTGCTGTAACATTTGCATACAAGTCTTTGTGTGGACATGTTTTCATTTCTTTTGGGTAGAAAATTAAAGAGTAAAATCACTGTGTCATATGGTAAGTATATATTTAGCTTTTGAAAGAAACAGCCAAACTGTTTTCCAAAGTAGCCATACCATTTTACATTCCCACTAGTCATGCATAAGAGTTGCTGTTTCTCCATATCCTTTGTAATTCTTTTGGATTAAAGCAATTCTAGTGGGCATGCAGCAATATCATATTATGGTTTTAATTTGCGTATTCCTAATGACTAGTGATGTTGAGTATCTTTTTATTTTAGTAGCCATTTGTATACCTTCTTTGGTGAAATAGTCTTTTCAAATGTTTTGCCCATTTCATTTGGTGGTACGCGGGCCTCTCACTGTTGTGGCCTCTCCCGTGGCGGAGCACAGGCTCCGGAAGCTCAGGCTCAGCGGCCATGGCTCACGGGCCCAGCCGCTCCACGGCATGTGGGATCCTCCTGGACTGGGGCACGAACCTGTGTCCCCTGCATCGGCAGGCGGACTCTAGACCACTGCACCACCAGGGAAGCCCTGCCCATTTTTAAATTGGATAGTTTGTTTTCCTATAATTAAGCTGTAAGAGTTTTTAATATATTCTAGATACAAGTTTTTATTAGATATATGATTTGAAGACATTTTAATATTTTCTTTCATATTTTCATATCTTCATATAAAAGTCTGTGGATTAAAAAAAAATTTTAGTTGTGATTTTGAAGAGCTAAAGTGTTTAAATTTGATGAAGTTCAGTTTATCAGTTTTTTCTCCTATGAATCATTATTTTATTGTTAACATTTAAGAAATCTTTGCCTAAACCAAGGTTACTAAGATAGTCTCCAATGTTCATCTAAAAGTTTTATACTTTACCTTTTATATTCAAGTTCATGATCCATTTGAATTAATTTTTTGATGAGTATAAGGCAAAGTGTAAATTCTTTTTCTTTTCTTTTTTGCTTGTCAAGGGTTCCCAAGACCACTCTCAGGTTTGATGATTTGCTCAAGGACTCACAGGAAGCAGAAAAGCTGTTATATTCATGGTTATAGTTTATTACAGCAAGGCTTATTACAAATTAAAATCTGCAAAGGAAAAAGGATGCTTAGAGCAGATTTCAGGAAAAACCAAGTGCAGGCTTCTATTTGTCCTCTCCTACTTTTGCATGGGTAGAGCTTAATTCTCCCCACAACAATGTATGACAATATATGTGAAGTATTGCCAACCAGGAAAGCTCACCTAAGTTCAGAGTTTTTATTGGGGGTCAGTTCATGTAGGCATGGAACACCTGCATGGCTGACCTGAGGTTCTCAGTCTCCAGTCCCCTAGACGTCAACTGATAACAGCATAAGCCGAAGCTTCAGGCATTCAAAAGCAGATGTTCACCACAAATCACACGGTTAGCCTAAACCATCTGGTATGGTCCAAGGTTTCAGATATACAATGCCAGTCTTATCAGGCAGGGTATTCCAAGGGCTCCCTCAGAGTTTCATTCCCAGCAGTTGGTCAAAGGCCAGTTCTAGGACCTTTGGAATGTGCAGGGTTTGGGCAGCCTAGGCCTGCTGAGTTAACACTTTACTGCCCAGATGCCGGTAGTACCAGCACAGATTGTTAAAAATAGACCGTCTTTTCCCAGTTGAATTGTATTAGTACCTTTATTAGATATCACCTAACCACAAATGTAAGGGTTTAGTTCTGAAGTTTTTATTCTGTTCAATTGATTTATATGTTTATCCTTATGCCAGTACCATGCCATTTTGATTTCTATAGCTTTATAGTAAGTTTTGAAATGATTATAATTCCTCAAACATTGTTCTTCTTTTTCAAAACTGTTTTGGGTCTTTGCATTACTATATAAATTTTAGAATCGGCTTATCAGTTTCTACAAAGAAGCCTGCTGGGATTTTGATAGGGACTGCCTTGAATCTATAGATAAATTTGGGGAGAATTGCCATCTTAACAATATTGAGTCTTATAATCCAAGAACAGGGGATATCTTTTCATTTATATATTGATATTCTTTAATATCTCTTAGTAATGTTTTATATTTTCATTGTATATGTATTACACTTAAAAATTATTTCTTTATATTCTATTCTTTTTGATGCTATTGTGAAAGAAATTGCATTCTCAGCTTTATTTTTTGATTGTTAATCTGTGTGGAAGAAAAATTATATGCTGTCCTTATCATATCCTTTTCTCTTTTGCTAATCTTTGTATGTCTTTTCCCAATCTTTGTGTCTTTTCCCATATTTTACTAATTTATTCATTGCTTAAAATCATTATATTCTTTTTTTAAAGGCACTTATCTTGGAGGACTTTGACTTCCTGTTTTAATATCCTGATAACTTTCTAGGTTTGATTCATACCCATCAACCTGAGGTTGACTTTTTCAGTCTTTCTTATATCCTTAATCTTCTTCTTGTTTTGATATTATTCTTATTTTACTGATGAACATCTTCAAGTCATTCCTAAGAAAGAGTATAGGTACAGTAAATGTTTGAGTTGCACATCTGGAAATGATTTTACTTTGCATTATTACTTGAACTGATAGGTTGGCTGCCTGTAGAATTTTATACTCAAAATTATTTTCCCTTTGGACTTGGAAGACTTATTCCATGGTCTTCTAGCATTCATTGTTGTTCAGTCTTATGACTGATGCTGGTCTGATTGTTGTTTCTTTCTACAGAAGACTTTAGGCTTTTCTGTTGATTCTTGGGGGTCTGAAATATCATCAGGATAAGTCCAGGTGTTTGTCTCTTTTCATTCCTTACACTTAGCAATCATTGGAACCATTCAGTTTGAAGACATATTTTTCAACTTTGTGAAAACTTTCCCATTATTTCTTTGACAGGTTTTTACTCAACATTTTCCATTTTTCTATTTCTGCTGTACCTGTTAGTTAGATGTTAAAATCTTGGTCTGATCTTCTTGGTCTTTATATTTTCTCTTTTTTTCCCCTCTAATTTCTTGGATTCTGCTTGTACATTAATCTAAAGTGTAAAAAATTTTGCAACTCTGTTTTTTTCTGTAGCAATACATTTATCCACCCAACATTTTATCATGAAAAAATTTTTAAATTAAATTAAAAATTTTTTTTTGCCATGCCATGTACACGGCATGCAGGATCTTAGTTCACTGACCAGGAATTGAACCCATGCCCCCTGCAGTGGAAGCGCAGAGTCTTAACCAGTGGACCACCAGGGAAGTCCCTATTATGAAAATTTTTAATCATCTTGAAAAGTTGAAAGAATAATTTAACAAATACTCGAATAATGTCTACCTAATTTCAATAAATGTTAACTTTTTGCCACATTTTCCCCTCTCTTTGCATATACATGTATATCTTTGCTGTGGACGATTTGAAAGTAAATTGCACTTACCCCTAAATATTTTAGAATGAGTGTCATAGAATAAGGATATTTGTTTCTAATATCACGATACCATTTTTACAACTAAGAAAATTAACAATTATTCAATAACATCGTATAATATTCCACCCATATTTAGTTTCCTCAATTGTCCAAAGAATATCTTTTATACATTTAAAAAAACATAATCTAGATTCATTCACTGCATTTAGTTGCTATGATTGACTCTTTTTTGTTTTTTTTGATTGACTCTTTTTAGCCTGAAAAAGTATACTGACCTTCTCATCCCCACATTGCTACCAATTTTTTTTTCTTGTATAGTGTCCCACAGTCTGGATTTTTCTGATTATATCCTCATGATATCATTTAGCATGTTTTCCATGCTAAATTTCCATGCTAAATTTCCAATTTATTTCCTCTAAATTGGATCCAGAGAATTAATTATATTCAGGTTAAAAAGTTTGCCATGAGAATTTTATAGGTTAAGTTGTGTATTTCATATTATGTCACATAAGAAGGCCTATTATATCAGGTTGTTCCAGTAATAGTGTTACTAGGTCTGCTCATTTTGTTAAGGTGATACCCTTCAGATTTCCCCACTGAAATGGTATATTTTCCCCTTCGCAATCAGTAAGTTATCTCTGAGGTGATTAGGTTTTTCCAAAGATCTTTCACCTGATGGTTTTAAGAAAGATTATGTTAACCTAAGTCAATTATATTAAAAGTTACAAAATGGTGATTATCTACTTCTGTAATTCCTTATACATTTATTAGTAGACGTTCTTTTATAGAGAAGAGCTTTGTTTTTATCTCCTTTCTCATTTTGAATTTCATTGTGTATTTCAAGGACTTTTTATTTAAAATGTTATAATCAATAATAATCACTATTCTTTTCAATGGCCAGATTGTCCTGAATTTGATCACTGGGAGCTGATTCAGGCTAGCTCCCTGTGTCCTTTTGTCATGACTCAGCTTGTCTTTGGACACTTTCTTACTTTTTGACACAACATATCCCACATTGCCTAGTACTTTCTGTACATCAGATATGGAATCAACCATTTCTCCAAGGATCCCTGGTTCCTTTTACTGGGATATGGTATTTAGAAACCAAGATCTGGGTGCTTGTTCATTGCTACTAGTTGTCACTGGTTCTAGTCCCTTCCTATAAGTAGAACTGGGAAAAATATTTTAAAAAATTCATACTGTTTCCAGTTCAAATTTAACATAAGACTTTTCAAAGCTTATTTTATATTGTTACACCCTTTCTGTAACACTGAGAATCTCGGTTCTGAATACCATTCACGTACTCATCTGCTTTATCCTGTAATATGCACAAAATAATTTCTAAAGCGCACTATTACTACCAACAGTAAACATACTGAGTGAAGTTTTACATATCTTTGCAATTCTTTTTGTCCTTGGACTATATCACAGTAAGAACAAACAGTTTATTGTACTTGAAATAATTCTTTCTCTGTGTGGTTATTGATTTTATACAGTTAGATTCATTTGTTTGTATTGGTGTTCAATTTTATGGTTTGCTTTCTCTTTTTTATTTAATTTAAGTTTTGAATATACAAAGCATTCACATGTTACCTCAGTTATTAAGCTATTGATTCTCAGCCTTCTGCACCCTGCTTTGTGATGCTGGGCCTGGGATTCTGCAAACCACATTTCTGTTTTTCCAGCTGGTTCTCTGCTGTGATCTTCCAAAGGTGATGCTAGAGGGAGACCACAGAACTAGAAGAGTTAAAAGGAACTTTGCTCCTTCCTATTTTTACCTTGTGGGGCTATTTGTCAGCCTCCAGTTCCTGTGCATACACCATTCTAGCCATGCTTTCCCCCGCCTGCAGCATAAGTTCCTTCCCATAGAAGCAGTTGAATCCAGTTTGCAGTTTTTCAAATACTTGTAGAACCAGCCTCCCCCAGAGGTGCAGCTCATGGGCCCTTCCTTTGAACTCAGAGACCTCAGCACCACCTGAACAGTGACCCTTCCTAGAAGTTCTGAGTTTCAGCCCAGCAGAGCAATTCTAAATTTTAAATAATTTCTAAATCTTAATAGTTCCAACGTCTCTAATTATTCTTCTGCCATAAAGGTGGTAGCTGCTTCCTGAAATTATTGTTGTCCTGATACATTTGTGTTCTTTATTTACCCTTTCAGTCATATAGTTAACAATTTGTCCTATTAAATTCCCTCTGATCAAATAACTAGTGTGCTTTGGTCTCCTGACTAAACCTTAACTGATAAACATGGTTCATACGTAAAAATCATTACTCAGAGAAACCTTTCTTCCATCCTTAGCCTTCCTACCCCATTCCCATCTAACCCCTTGAGGTAATCATTCATTAGTTCACTGTATTCTTGACTGTGTTTGTTTTGACAAAATTAATCAAACACACTCGCACATGCGTGTGCATACCTACATAGATATTCTTATTTTCTCTCTTTTTTTAAGT
Source organism: Kogia breviceps (assembly GCF_026419965.1). NCBI lineage: Eukaryota > Metazoa > Chordata > Mammalia > Artiodactyla > Physeteridae > Kogia > Kogia breviceps. Next base: position 80,503,213 of record NC_081317.1, read on the forward strand.
TGAAGTATAGTTAATTTACAATTTGTGTTAACATCAAGTGTACAGCAAAGTGATTCAGTTATATATATACATATATTCTTTTTCAGATTCTTTTCCATTATAGGTTATTATCAGATATTGAGTATAGTTCCCTGTGCTATACAGTAGAACCTTGTTGCTTACCTATTTTGTATATAGTAGTGTATATATGTTAATCCCAAACTCCTAATTTATCTCCCCTGTGCCCCTCGCTATCCCCTTTGGTAACCATAAGTTTGTTTTCTGTTTGTGAATCTATTTATGTTTTCTAAATAAGTTCATTTGTATCATTTTTTTTAGATTCCATATATAAGCACTATCGTATGATATTTGTCTTTCTCTGCCTGATTTACTTCATGTAATATGTTAATCTCCAGGTCTATCCATGTTGCTGCAAATGGCATTATTTCATTCTTTTGTGTGTGTGTATGTATATATATATATGTATATATATATATATGCCACATCTTCTTTATCCATTCCTCTGTCAATGGACATTTAAGTTGCTTTCATTTCTTGGCTATTGTAAATTGTGCTGCTGTGAACACTGGGGTGCATGTATCTTTTCAAATTATGGTTTTCTTCAGATATATGCCGGATCCTGGATTTGCTGGATCCTATGGTAGTTCTGTTTTTAGTTTTTTAAGGAACAGCCATACTGTTCTCCATAGGGACTACACCAGTTTACGTTCCCACCAACAGTGTAGGAGAGTTCCCTTTTGTTCACACCTTCTCCAACATCTATTATTTGTGGACATTTTAACAATTGCCATTCTGACTGTTATGAGGTGATACCTCAGTGCAGATTTTCTTCTTTTTTTTGGCCAAGTGGCATGTAGGATCTTAGTTCCCCACCCAGGGATCAAACCCATGTGGCCTGCAGTGGAAGCACAGAATCTTAACCATAGGACCTCCAGAGAATCCCCACCTCATTGTAGTTTTGATTTACATTTCTCTAATAATTAGTGATATTGAACATCTTGTCATGTGCCTGTTGGCTATCTGTATGTCTTTTTTGGAGAAATGTCTGCTTAAGTCTTCTGCCCATTTTTAGATGTCTGTCTCTCTTTTTAGTATGAAAGGTAGTGTAACATATATACTGTTCTGTGCCTTGCTTGTTCACTAAATATAATATATCCTGGAATCATTCCATATCAGTTCTTAGAGATTATTTTCTTTGGGGTAGATGCACCATAATTGTTGCACCAGTCTTTGACTGATGGGCATTTGAATTGATTCTAATAGTATTTTGTTTTTGCCAATAATGCTACAATGAATCAGTTTTGAGCACCTGTTGTTTTGTATTTGAGTTGGTGTATCTACAGGTGGAATCCTAAAAGTGAGATTGCTGAGCCAAAGGGTAAACCCATATATAGCTTTATTATATTTTTATCAAATATTCCTCCATAGGATGGTACCATTTTCTGTTCTCATCAGGAATGTATGAAAGTTTTTGTTTCTCTTCAATTTTAACAACTGACTGTATTGTCAACTTTTTGGATTTTTACCATCTGCGTAGGTAAGAAATGTCATCTCAGTGTTGTTTTAATTTGCATTTCTTTTACTATACTGAAATTGAGGTTCTTTTTATATGTGTCATGGTCATTTTCCTTTCTTTTTCTATGAGCTTTATCCCATTTTTCTATTGTGATTTTGGTCTTTTTCTTCTTGATTGTTAAAAGTGGTTTATATACTAGCAAGATTAGCTGTTTTGTTATATCTGTTGCAAATATTATCTCCCAGTTTAGAATTTTTCTTTTGACTTTGCTTATAATGCTTTCTTCATGCAAATATTTAAAAATTTTTACATAGTCAAATTTTTAATTGATCTTTTGACTGCTTTTGGGTTTTGAACAAAAGTCATAATATCTTCTAGTACTTGAACTATGGTTTTATTTTATTTTATTTTGTCACTAAGTCCTTTATTTATTTTAACATCTTTATTAGAGTATAATTGCTTTACAATGTTGTGTTAGTTTCTGCTGTATAACAAAGTGAATGAGCTATATATATATATATATATATATATATATATATATATGTGTATATATATATATATATATATATCCCCATATCTCCTCCCTCTTGTGCCTCCCTCCCACCCTCCCTATCCCACCCCTCTAGGTGGTCACAAAGCACCAAGCTGATCTCCTTGTGCTATGCAGCTGCTTCCCATTAGCTATCTGTTTTACATTTGGTAGTGTATATATGTCAATGCTACTCTCTCACTTGGTCCCAGCTTACCCTCCCCCCTCCACATGTCCTCAAGTCAGTTCTCTATGTCAGCGTCTTTATTCCTGTCCTGCTCCTAGGTTCATCAGAACCATTTTTTTTTTTTTTTTGGATTCCATATATATATGTTAGCGTATGGTATTTGTTTTTCTCTTTCTGACTTACTTCACTCTGTCTGACAGACTCTAGGTAACCATCCACCTCACTGCAAATAACTCAATTTAGTTTCTTTTTATGGCTGAGTAATATTCCATTGTATATATGTGCCACAACTTCTTTATCCATTCATCTGTTCATGAACACTTAGGTTGGTTCCATGTCCTGGCAATTGTAAATAGTGCTGCAGTGAACATTGTGGTAGATGTCTCTTTCTGAATTATGGTTTTCTCAGGGTATATGCCCAGTAGTGAGATTGCTAGGTCATATTGTAATTCTATTCTATTCTATTCCATACTGTTCTCCATAGTGGCTGTATCAATTTTATTTATTTATTAAATTTTTTTTTCTTTTTTTAAAAAAATAGATTTTATTTATTTATTGGCTGCATTGAGTCTTCTGTTGCTGAGCATGGGCTTCCTCAAGTTGCTGTGAGTGGGGGCTACTCTTTGTTGCAGTTTGAGGGCTTCTCATTGCGGTGGCTTCTCTTGTTGAGGAGCATGGGCTCTAGGTGTGCAGCCTTCAGTAGTTGTGGCACACGGACTTCAGTAGTTGTGGCTCATGGGCTCTAGAATGCAGGCTCAGTAGTTGTGTTGCATGGGATTAGTTGCTCCGCAGCATGTGGGATCTTTCAGGACCAGGGCTCAAACCCGTGTCCCCTGCATTGGCAGGCGGATTCTTAACCACTGCACCACCAAGGAAGCCCTGGTTTTATCAATTTACATTTCCACCAACAGTGCAAGAGGGTTCCCTTTTCTCCACACCCTCTCCAGCATTTATTTTTTGTAGATTTTTTGATGATGGCCATTCTGATCTGCGTGAGGTGATACCTCACTGTGGTTTTGATTTGCATTTCTCTAATGATTAGTGATGTTGAGCATCCTTTCACGTGTTTGTTGGCAGTCTGTACATCTTCTTTGGAGAAATGTCTATTTAGGTCTTCTGTCCATTTTTGTATTGGGTTGTTTGTTTTTTGATATTGAGCTGCATGAGTTGCTTGTATATTTTAGAGATTAATCCTTTGTCAGTTGCTTCATTTGCAAATAATTTCTCACATTCTGAGGGTTGTCTTTTTGTCTTGTTTATGGTTTCCTTGATGTGCAAAAGCTTTTGAGTTTAATTAGGTCGCATTTGTTAATTTTTGTTTTTATTTCCATTTCTCTAGGAAGTGGGTCAAAAAGGATCTTGCTGTAATTTATGTCATAGAGTGTTCTGCCTGTGTTTTCCCCTATGAGTTTTATAGTGTCTGGCCTTGCATTTAGGTCTTTAATCAATTTTGAGTTTATTTTTGTGTATGGTGTTAGGAAGTGTTCTAATTTTATTCTTTTACATGTAGCTGTCCAGTTTTCCCAGCACCACTTATTGAAGAGGCTGTCTTTTCTCCATCATATGTTCTTGTCTCCTTTGTTTTAGATTAATTGACCATAGGTGTGTGGTTTTATCTCTGGGCTTTCTGTCCTGTTCCATTGATCTATATTTCTGTTTTTGTGCCAGTACCATATTGTCTTGATTACTGTAGCTTTGTAGTATAGTCTGAAGTCTGGGAGTCTGATTCCTTCAGCTCTGTTTTTTCCCCTCAGGATTGCTTTGGCTCTTCGGGATCTTCTGTGTTTCCATACAAATTGTAAAAATTTTTGTTTTAGTTCTGTGAAAAATGCCACTGGTAGTTGGATAGGGATTGCATTGAATCTGTAGATTGCTTTGGGTAGTATAGTCATTTTCACAATGTTGATTCTTCCAGTCCAAGAACACAGTATATCTATCTGTTTGTATTGTCTTTAATTTCTTTCATCAGTGTCTTAAGGATTTCTGCATACAGGTCTTTTGTCTTCTTACGTAGGTTTATTCCTAGGTACTTTATTCTTTTTGTTGCAGTGGTGAATGGGAGTGTTTCCTTAATTTCTCTTTCAGATTTTTCATTGCTAGTGTATAGGAATGCAAGAGATTTCAGTGCATTAATTTTGTATCCTTCTACTTTACCAAATTCATTGATTAGAAGTTTTCTGGTAGCCTCTTTCGGATTCCGTGTGTATAGTATCTTGTCATCTGCAAACAGTGGCAGTTTTACTTCTTCTTTTCTGATTTGGGTTCCTTTTATTTGTTTTTCTTCTCTGATTGCTGTGGCTAAAACTTCCAAAACTATGTTGAATAATAGTGGTGAGAGTGGACATCCTTGTCTTGTTCCTGATCTTAGAGGAAATGGTTTTAGGTTTTCACCAGAGGACAGTGGTGGCTGTGGGTTTGTCATATATGGGCTTTATTATGTTGAGGTAGGTTCTCTCTATGCCTAATCTCTGGAGAGTTTTTATGATAAACGGGTGTTGAATTTTGTTGAAAGCTTTTTTGCCTCTAATGAGATTATTGTATGGTTTTTATCCTTCAATTTGTTAATATGGTATACCACATTGATTGATTTATGTATATTGAAGAATCTTTGCATTCCTGGGATAAATCTCACTTGATCAGGATGTTTGTATGATCCTTTTAATGTGCTGTTGGATTCTGTTTGCTAGTATTGTGTTGAGGATTTTTGCATCTATGTTCATTGATATTGGCCTGTAGTTTTCTTTTTTTGTGACATCTTTGTCTGGTTTTGGTATCACGGTAATGGTGGCCTTGTAGAATGAGTTTGGGAGTGTTCCTTCCTCTGCTACATTTTGGAAGAGTTTCGGGGGTCTTAGCTCTTCTCTAAATGTTTGATAGAATTCGCCTGTGTAGACATCTGGTCCTGGTCTTTTGTTTGTTGGAAGATTTTTGAATCACAGTTATAATTTCAGTGCTTGTGATTGGTCTGTTAATATTTTCTGTCTCTTTCTGGTTCAGTCTTGGAAGGTTGTATTATTTTAAGAATTTGTCCTTTTCTTCCACGTTGTCCATTTTATTGTCATAGAGTTGCTTATAGTAGTCTCTCATGATCCTTTGTATTTCTGCAGTGTCAGTTTTTACTTTACCTTTTTCATTTCTAATTCTATTGATTTGAGTCTTCTCCCCTTTTTTTTTTTGATGATTCTGTGTAGTGGTTTATCAGTTTTGTTTATCTTTCAAAGAACCAGCTTTTAGTTTTATTGATCTTTGCTGTTGTTTCCTTCATTTCTTTTTCATTTATTTCTGACCTGATCTTTATGATTTCTTTCCTTCTGCTAACTTTGTGGGGGGTTTTTTGTTGTTGTTCTTCTTCTTTCTCTAATTGCTTCAGGTGTAAGGTTAGGTTGTTTATTTGAGATGTTTCTTGTTTCTTTAGGTAGGATTGTATTGCTATGAACTTCCCTCTTAGAACTGCTTTTGGTGCATTGCATAGATTTTGTGTCATCATGTTTTCATTTTCATGTGTTTCTAGGTATTTTTTTATTTCCTCTTTAATCTCTTGGTTATTTAGTAGTGTATTATTTAGCCTCCATGTGTTTGTAATTTTTACAGTTTTTTTTTCCTGTAATTGATACTTAGTCTCATAGTGTTGTGATCAGAAATGATACTTGATATGATTTCAATTTTCTTATGTTTACCGAGGCTTGATTTGTGACTCAAGATATGGTCTATTCTGGAGAATGTTCCATGAGCACTTGAGATGAAAGTATATTCTGTTGTTTTTGGATGGAATGTCCTATAAATATCAATTAAATCTATCTGGTCTGTTGTGTCATTTAAAACTTGTGTTTCCTTATTTATTTTCATTTTGTATGATCTGTCCACTGGTGAAAGTGGGTGTTAAAGTTCCCTACTATGATTGTGTTATTGTCACTTTCCCCTTTTATGGCTGTTAGCATTTACCTTATGTATAGAGGTGCTCCTATGTTGGGTGCATAAATATTTACAATTGTTATATCTTCTTCTTGGATTGATCACTTGATCATTATGTAGTGTCCTTCATTGTCTCTTGTAAGAGTCTTTATTTTAAAGTCTGTTTTGTCTGATATGAGTATTGCTACTGCAGCTTTCTTTTGATTTCCATTTGCATGGAATATCTTTTTCCATCCCCTCACTTTCATTCTGTATGTGTCCCTAGGTCTGAAGTGGGTCTCTTGTAGACAGTATATATATGGATATTGTTTTTCTATCCATTCAGCTAGTCTGTGTCTGGTTGGAGCATTTAATCTAATGACCATTAAGGTAATTATTGATATGTATGTTCCTATTACCATTTCTATAATTGTTTTGGGTTTGTTTTTGTAAGTCTTTTCTTTCTCTTCTGTTTCCTGCCTGGAGAAGTTCCTTTAGCATTTGTTGTATAGCCGGTTTGGTGGTGCTGAATTCTCTTAACTTTTCTTGTCTGTAAAGGTTTTAATTTCTCCATTGATTCTGAATGAGATTTTTGCCGGCTAGAGTAATCTTGGTTGTAGGTTTTTCCCTTCCATCACTTTAAATATGTCCTGCCAGTTCCTTCTGGCTTGCAGAGTTTATGCTGAAAGTTCAGCTGTTAACCTTACGGGGATTCCCTTGTATGTTATTTGTTCCTTTTCCCTTGCTGTTTTTAATATTTTTTCTTTGTATTTAATTTTTGATTGTTTGATTAATATGTGTCTTGGCGTGTTTCTCCTTGGATTTATCCTGTATGGATCTCTCTGCACTTCCTGGACTTGATTGACTATTTCCTTTCCCATGTTAGGGAAGTTTTTGAATGTAATGTGTGCAAATATTTTCTCAGACAATTTCTTTTTCCCTTCTTCTTCTGGGACCCCTATTATTTGAATGTTGGTGTGTTAAATGTTGTCCCAGAGGTCTCTGAGGCTGTCCTCATTTCTTTTCATTCTTTTTTCTTTAATCTGCTCTGTGGCAGTTATTTCCACTATTTTATCCTCTGGGTCACTTATCCATTCTTCTGCCTCAGTTATTCTGCTATTGATTCCTTCTAGAGAGTTTTAAATTTCATTTATTGTGTTGTTCATCATTGTTTGTTTGCTCTTTAGTTCTTCTAGGTCCTTGTTAAACATTTCTTGTATTTTCTCCATTCTGTTTCCAAGATTTTGGATCATCTTTACTCTCATTACTCTGAATTTTTTTTCAAGTAGAGTGCCTATGTCATCTTCATTTGTTTGGTCTGGTGGGGTTTTACCTTGCTCTTTCATCTGCTGCATAGTTTTGTCTTCTCATTTTGTTTAACGAACTGTGTTTGGGGTCTCCTTTTCTCAGGCTGCAGGTTTGTAGTTCCTCTTATTTCTGGTGTCTTCCCCCAGTGGGTGATGTTGGTTCAGTGGCTTGTGTAGGCTTCCTGGTTGGGGGGACTGGTGCATTTGTTCTGGTGGGTGGGCTGGTACTTGTCCCTCTGGTGGGCAGGGCTGCATCCAGTCATGTGTTTTGGGGTGTCTGTGAACTTAGTATGTGTTTAGGCAGCCTCTCTGCTAATGGGTGGTGTTGTGTTCCTGTCTTCCTAGTTGTTGGGCATGGGGCCTCCAGCACTGGCGCTTGCTGGCCCTTGGGTGGAGCTGTGTCTTAGTGTTGACACAGAGATATCTGGGAGAGCTCTTTCCGAGTGATATTATGTGGGGCTTGGAGGTCTCTGGTGGTCCAATGTCCTGGACTTGGCTCTCCCACCTCGGAAGCTGAGGACTGACATTTGGCTGGAGCACCAAGACCCTGCCAGCCACGTGGCTTGGAAGAAAAGGAAGGAAAAAAAGGGAAAAAAAAAAACCCTAAAAACGAACAGATAGAACCCCAAACCAAATGGTAAAAGCAAAACTAAACAGACAAAATCACACAAAGAAACATAAACACACTCATAAAAAGAAAACAAGCAAACACATGCACACAAAAAACGAACAGTTAGAACCCTAGGACAAATGGTAAAAGCAAAGCTAAACAGACAAAATCACACAAAGAAACATACACATACACACTCACAAAAAGAGAAAAAAGGAAAAAAAGGAAAAAAATATATAGATAAAAAAATAATAAAAAAATTAAAAATAAAATTAAAAAAGAGAGCAACAAAACCAATAAACAAATCCACCAGTGATAACAAGAACTAAACACTAATCTAAGATAAACATGAAAACCAGAAAGAAATCAGATGCAGAAAGCAAACCCCAAGTCTACAGTTGGTCCCAAAGTCCACTGCCTCAGTTTTGGGAACATTCATTGTTTATTGAGGTATTCCACAGATGCACGTTCATCAAGTTGATTGTGGAGATTTAATCCACTGCTCCTGAGACTGCACAGAGAAATTTCCCTTTCTGTTCTTTGTTTGCACAGCTCCTGGGGTTCAGCTTTGGTTTTGGCCCCGCCTCTGCGTGTTGGTTGCCCTCAGGCATCTGTTCCCCTTCCAGACAGGAGGTTGGTTAAAGCAGCGGCTGATTAGGGCTCTCTTGCTCACTCAGGCTGGGGAGAGGGAGGGGTACAGTACTCACAATTGGAATGCAGAGTAAGCCTGCGGCGGCAGAGGCTGTTGTGACATTGCAACAGCCTGAGGCATGCCATGTGTTCTCCTGGGGAAGATGTCCTGGATCTCGGGACCCTGACAGTGGCGTGCTTCACAGGCTCCTGGTGTGGTAGTGACCTACACTTTCACACAGGACTCTTGGTGGCAGTGGTGGCAGCATTAGTGTTTTATGCTCACCTCTGGGGTTCGAGCTGATAGGCGCTGCTTGCACCTGTCTGTGGAGCATGCTTAGGCAGTGCTCTACCTTCTGTGGGTGCATGGAGCAGGAATCCCTTCTCCTGGTGCACCTGGAAACAATGGTTTCTTGCCTCTTCAGCAGGTCCTGACTTTTTCCCTGACTTCCTCCTGGCTATCTGTGGTGCACTAGCCCCCTTCAGTCTGTCTTCACGCAGCCAACCCCAGTCCTCTCCCTGGGGTCTGACCACCGAAGCCCGAGCCTCAGCTCCCAGCCCCCCCCCGCCCCAGCGGGTGAGCAGACAAGCCTCTTGGGCTGGTGAGTGCTGGTTGGCACTGGTCCTCTGTGCAGCAATCTCTCTGCTTTGCCTGCTGCACCCCTGTTGCTGTGCTCTCCTCTGCGGTTCTGAAGCTTTCCCCCCGCCCACCCCCTATCCCCACCAGTGAAGGGGCTTCCTAGTTTGTGGAAACTTTTCCTTCTTCACAGCTCTCTCCCAGAGGTGCAGGTCCTGTCCCTATTTTTTGTCTCTGTTTTTTTTCTTTTGTCCTACCCAGGTATGTGGGTATTTTTTTGCCTTTTGGGAAGTCTGCAGTCTTCTGCCAGCATTCAGTAGGTGTTCTATAAGAGTGGTTCCACATGTAGATTTATTTTTGACCTATTTGTGGGGAGGAAGGTGATCTCCACATCTTACTCCTCTGCCATCTTGAAGGTCTCCTTCAAAACTCTGGTTTTAATTTTGAAGAATTTCATTTTCTATGATATTTCCTTTCCATAAAATTATGTTGTCATTTCATGAAAGTAATAACTTCTTTTATCTCTTAGAGGAATATCAGTTAGGGGCTTCAAAAATTTTCTTTTCTTCTCTGAAATATCTGTTCATCTGGAATCAATTTTTTGGTATATTTGTCTTTATCATTCTCTTTGATGCATATTTTTCTTGAAAATCTAGTTAGTCTTATATTTAAGATAGAGACCTAAAGAGTGATCTGGTAGGTTCAACATAAGAAGTTTCCTTTGGGTTGAGTGGTCAGGGAACTAACTGTTACACTGTTAGAGGAGCTCCCATTGTGTGAATGAAGGGGACATTTGCTGGGGTGCTAACACACTCATCCTCAACAGCAGTTCTGATCAGAAGAATTTTTTTGCCTGTAGGTGTATGCCAGGGAACCTGTGTTCAGATTGTAGTTTGTGAGTAGGTAGGCTACTATGGTGCATACAGATCTTAAAGTACTCCCCTTGTTTTTATCTTCACTTCTTACGTTCACACTTTATTGTGTCTTTAATCTCTGAGTCCAGAAACTTTCCAGAGATTTTTTTTCTCCTCACTTCAAGTTTTCATATGTGTTATAGTCTAGCTTCAACATCATGCTTATGTCTACCAGAAATTTGTTGAAATCTTTCATCTGTTTCTCCATAATCTTATTTTCCTTTCTGTTGTGGGATTATACACTTTTAATTTTTTGACTATTATTTTAATGGGTCTTTGGGTAAGAAAGAAGAAAAACCAAACTTTAGCCAGAAGTCTCTGTGTCCATGTCATAAATCAGGTCATGTAAGTCTTGCATTACTGGATAGCCCATATATGGGCTCCCTTTTGAGTTAGATTCAATTTTGGTCAAATTAATCAATTCCACATTGGTGCATATTTAAGTTATTCCTAGTTGTTATTATTTTGTACAATCCTGTGAAGAACACCTTTTACATACATTTTGGGACACATTTCCAACTATTTCTTTAGGATACATTTTTAGGTATAGAATTGCTCAATTGAAGGGCATTGTTTCTTTGGCTTTTGACACATTATCCTTCAGAAATGTTGTACCAATTATATTCCCAGACATCGCAGGTAAAAGAGGCCCATTTCTCAAAGCTCATTGACAGTGAGATTATCAGTCTAGTTAATCTTTGCCAGTTTCAAAAGTAAAAGCATTGTCCAATTCAAGAACTCTTATGTTGGTTTTGGAGGTGATGGTGGTTATTTGCTTTCACTCATGGAGCATACAATTTGTGTTATGAATTATATCCCTGATTTTTACATCAGTTCTGATGTGAATTGAATTACATTATACGAAAGAGGAATATGAGATTCAGAAATGTTAGTTATTATTTCAGTGGCTTATCTAGTATTCAAACTGATATCTATGTTACTTCTATAGACAGTTGAAGGCAGAATTTTGTGCAAAATCATAGTAAAGATGGATAAATGTTATATTATTCTTTGAACATAGTGATATTAATATTATTAATAGGGCTATCAATATTTGGAAATAAATCCCCTATTGAGTGATGATGAAAGCTAAATGTTTTGTACATTCTGATGACGCTTTGAGGAACAGGATGGAGCAACTGTGATCTTTGTACTCTGACATGACTTTCATGTCACTTCAAATACCAAGTATCTTATGAACTGCTTTGTACCACTGATACATATCCCTCACTACTGATAGAAAAAAAGCATTGATTTTGTGGGATGAAGGAATGAGATTTTGCATGGTTTATAGTTATCTATTTTTGATTCCCTCAAAAGTTGGGTTAAAACAACAATATGCTTTTATTTTTTTCACAGTTTCTATGGGTTAGAAGTTTAGGAGTAGCTTAGCTAATTCTGGCCCAGAGAGAGATTTCAGTCAAAAAGTTGGCGGTGGTTGTAACGTTACCAGGAGACTTGACTGGGACTAGAGAATCTAACTTGCTGGCAAGTTAGTGCTGGTTAGGAGGCTTCAGTTCCTCAGCATGTGAACCTCCCCATAGGACTGCTGAGTGTCATCCTAACATGGCAGCTGGCTTGCTCTAGAATAAGTGACTCACCGTCTTTGGAAGTCACACTGTCATTTCCACAATATCCTTTCAACATGGGAGGAAACTACACAAGGGCATGAATATCAGTAGACAAGAATCATTGGACATCATCTTAAGAGTCTGGTTACCACAATTGGATATGTAGTATCCAGGCAGACAGTGGATTCAGGAATCAATAAACAACACTGAAGATCTTCTGGGTTTGAGTAAACACAGATAGATGGATCCCCACTCACATAAAAACTGAATAACCTTCTCTATTTTATAGCAGTAAAAAAAATATGGTTAGAATTCTTTTGTAAATGTTTGTCCAAAATGGTTGTCCTTCAATCTCAACATTTATTTGAGAAATGCTTGTATTGTTACTTTTTGCACTAGACAATGAACTAGGAAAATTTACTTAATTCCCACAACATTTGCATTATTATTTATATTTTACAGATGAAGAAACTGAGCCTTGTTGAGATTAAGGGACAGGCCCAAGGCTACTTAACTCAGAAGTGGTAGAGTTGAATTTCATCACTGGGCTTATGCCACTGTTCTGTGTTGTCTCCCATCACACACAGTCCTTCACAGACTGAAGTTCCGGAGTGCCAGATTTTCATGTTGGGGATAATGAAAGGCAGAACTGAACCTTATACCTAATCACATAGTGAGAACAATACTTTGAAGCTGATCTCCAACCTTCTAATCATCCTACTGGGAAAGTTAAAAGGACCTTTTGAGGATATAGGTAGAAATTGGGTTTTAACCACAGAGCAACAGAATCTGTTTTTGAGAAAGAAGAAATTTTGATGCTTTCAGCATACCTTGACCATCTTAGTAATAAGGTTGGGTTTTTATCCAGCCAGAAGGAGAACATCACCGAGTTCTTCCTTTGCTTCAGTCCCTACTTCCTCTTTCCCAGTAAAGAGGAATATACTTAGACAGCAAGTTAGCTACATTTTTAAGGCAATTTTTAAAGGCAAAAATTGCTCTCAGTAACCTTGTAGTGTTTTATCTGGCTTAAAAGTTACTGCTTCGTCACTGAAGATACATCTTTTAGGCAATAGTAGTTACCTGCTTAAATTATGTGTAGTTGTGTAGACCTTCAGAATGCTGATTCAATTTGATAATCATGATGGGTGTTAAACTATTATATACACTTCAGTGTCTCAAGATGTCAGGTTCAGTTGGGTCTGATTCACTTGGGATCAGCTTTTAGTTTTCTTTCAGAGTTGACACTGGGTTTTAAGAGATTCAGAAGTGTGGTTATACCCTTCACTTAGGATTAGTGAGGATAGTTGTGGCCTGCTCAAAAGATTTTTTCTTTTTTTCTTTTTTTTTTTTTTTTTGCGGTACACGTGCCTCTCACTGTTGTGGCCTCTCCCGTTGCGGAGCACAGGGTGCGAACGCGCAGGCTCAGTGGCCATGGCTCACGGGCCTAGTCGCTCCGCGGCATGTGGGATCCTCCCGGACCAGGGCACGAATCCGTGTCCCCTGCATCAGCAGGCGGACTCGCAACCACTGCGCCACCAGAGAAGCCCTAAAAGATTTTTGAAGAGATATGATGTTGGAGGTCTACAGGAAACTGGTTGTTCTACACAATGATATCTTTTTATGGAGCTTTATTCAGTAATCCTGTCATTTAATATCCACTTTATCTGCGTTGCTATTACTACCCTCATCTTTGATTGAGATGTTTTTTTCCTCCCCATTGGGTCTTAGGGGAATGAAAGTGCTGTAGACTGAATGTTTGTGACCCTCCAAAATTCATATGTTGAAACCTAATTTCCAATGTGCCAGTATTTGGAGGTGAGGCCTTTGGGAGGTGATTAGATCATGAAGACCAAGCCCTCATGAATAGGATTAGTGCCTTTTATATAAAAGAGTCTCCGGAGAGCTCCCTAGCCCCTTCTGCCATGTGAGAACACTGTAAGAGGATGGCTCTGAGCCAGGGAACAGGCTCTCATCAGACACTGAATCTAGCAGTGCCTTGATCTTGTACTTCCCAGTATCCAGAACTGTGAGGCTGTTTAAGCCACCCAGTCTATGGTATTTTTGTTAGAGCAGCCCCAATGGACTAAGACAGGGAGTCACATCTGAGTTACTTTTGATGATAACACCCAGGGAGTCTAAGTCTCTGTAAACTCCCATTTACCTAGAGAGAAAGGATCAGCACTAGTTTTCTTTGAAACAAGGAAATTAGTTCTTACTTAGTCTGTTATAGCCTCCTTACTTTGGAATCTGTCTTTTCTGACCACATTATCTAAGTTTGTTTGTACCCTGATTATTCTTTATTAAAGCAACCTGTTTCTTTCCTTTAAATTATCTATTCCAGTCTGTAATTATCTTATTTGGTGGTTTATATGTTTATTATCTGCTTTCTCCATTAGAATGAAGGTTATATCAGTGTGGCTACAGTGCCTGCTTTTCCTTGCTACTCTGCTGCAGGACCCAGCCTGGTGGCTGGAGACACGAACAGAGGCCACAATGGTTACTTGTTCAATGAATGAATGAGTATTTATGAAATACTCAAAGTTCGTCTAACAGATGATGTTGATGCTCTGCCTGTAACTCCTTGGCATTGCCAATGCAGGGTACACCAGCTCTCTTCAACTGCCAGTATCTGCTCTTAATTACCTGAGGGTGGGTTTCTTTTTTTATTTTTATTTTTTTAAGCCACTGAATCTTTCTTTCTACTCACAGCAGGATGAAAGTTCCTGGAAGTGTGCATACCCCTGGAAGCAGCCCTCAATCACAGACAGATTGGAGTTGGTGGATAGATATCCTAGCTCCCTTGTCCTTTGGGTGGGATAACTCTGAAGCATTTTCACACTGGCTCCCAGAGTTGCTGAAGTAAAATTAAGCTTTAATCACTGAATGTGCTAGCTGCCTCAGCTCTGCACCCTTTATTATAAGCTGTTCTTCTTTCTTTGCTTCACTTTCTAACTCCCTTGCTGTTTTCCTCTTACTTCCCCAGTAAACCACTTGCACTTAAAACCTTGCCTCAGGGTCTCCTTCCAGACAATCCAAAACAAGACAGATAGGAAACAAAAGTTCACAAAAGCTTTACAAGTGTTCTGAACTCTATTTCTAAATGAGGGAGCATGCACTCTATTTTGAAATGAAAGTAAGTTGGAAAAAAGTTATTTCCTTTCCTAAAGCATACCTTTTATTATTGTCTTTGGATTACCTTGTATACTAAAAGTATGGCTATTTAAAAATATTGTTTTATTAAATTGCTTTTCTAAGCTTCCAACTTTAGTTTTTAACATGTTCTCATTTCCAGACAACCATCTTGCAATTGGAAGCATGCATTTTGTGAGTCACTGTACAGAAATGTGGCTAGCAATTTAATGGTCATTTATAGCACATTCACTGTATGAAAAGGATGAAGTCCTTATAGAGGACACTAAGTTGAACAGGACATTTGTCTCCATCCCTCAAGAGCTCACAATATAGTAGTAGAGAGAAGTGCATATATGAATACATTAAAATGGGGGTCAGCACTTTTCAAGCTAAAAGAAATGTGCTATATGGGGCTCCAAAGTATTGGGTTGGCCACAAAGTTCATTCTGGTTTTTTCATTCTGTACCATCTTACAGAAAACCCAAATGAACTTTTTGGCCAGCCCAACAGATCAGAAGAATTCTTGTGAGGAACTTTGCAAGGCAGAGCCTGAAGGATATGTAATTCTGCAGAGGAAACATTGTCAACACAGACAGTAGGTTGGAAAATACAACGTATGATGAGAGGACAGCTCTTATTCTGATTACACAGAAGTAGGGAACAATGGTAGATAAGGTTGAAAGGCAGAAATAAATCTTTCTGAAATGCTTTATATTAAGAAGATGAAAAGTTCCTAAAAGTTGGGGTAAAATGTAACAATTGCAAAGTGGGTCCATTACAGCTCCGCTCACAGGGAAATCCTCAAGAAATTCACTCACTCATAGAGAAATATCACCAAGGTGTCACCCATTCCCAAATAAGTTTCCTACCCTCTGACTAGGAGAACCTTTACTTGTCTAGATCAGGGGCCTACAAACTTTTTCTGTAAAGGACTAGATAGTAAATACATTAGGCTTCGTGGGCCATATGGTTTCTTTTGCTACTACTTGACTCTTCCACTGTAGTGTGAAATCAGCCATAGATAGTATGTATATGAATGAGTATGGCTGTGTTCTAATAATACTTTATTTAAAAACAGATGGCCAGCTGGATTTGGCCCATAGGCTGTATTTTGCTGACTCTATGATAGACTAATTCTAGTCAAGCTAAAATGTCCCAAATGACTTGCTCTTTTATTAGGTAACATTTGCGTTTAAACCCATGTTTTAACATGAAGGAAGCAACAGAGCTAGAGGAGAATATTGGGCGTGGGAAGATAGAATTTCTGGTGCCCATCCAATGGTACTGGATAGATAGCTACTTACACAAAAACTGGGTCAAATGCCCAGTCCCACGTGTTTGGGACTTAATCTCAGCACGAGCTCTTGGAGTATAACAAAAAAAGTGAGGCTAGAATTGAGGAGTGTGGGGATAGAGCAGTACGAGCCAATTTAGCTATACATTGACAGCATAGTGAGATTATTGTGGGTTAGGATTGGGAAGTATATTAGTTTGGTATGGCTGCCATAACAAAGTACCACAGGCTGTGTGGCTTAAGCAACATAAATTTATTTCTCATAGTTCTGGAGACTGGAAGTCTGAGATCAAGGTGGTGGCAGGGTTAGTTTCTTCTGAAGCTTCTCTACTTGGCTTTTAGATGGCTGTCTTTTTTACCCTGTGTCTTCCCAAGGTCTTCTCTCTGTGCACATCTGTGTCCTAATCTCTTCTTCTTATAAGATTACCAGTCATATTTGGTTAGGGCCCATGCTAATGACTTCATTTTAACTTAATTACCTATTTAAAGATTCTATCTCAAAATATAGTCACATTCTAAGGTACTGGGGGTTATAATGGACTTCCACATATGAATTTGGGGGAGGGGACACAATTCAGCTCATAATGAGGAGACAGAAAGTGATAAGATGTGTATGTATGTATGTATATGGGTTTACATACATATGAGTTAAGGTCAAGTTCATCTGATCTCAGTGATGTGAAGGAGTCTGGTTTCATTGAGCAAAGAATGGGAGAATGAAGGATCAAAGTAGGCTGGGCAGAAGGGAAAAAATATGGAAAAGAGGCTGGAAGTAGTGATAGAAGGAAGAAAAGATAGTTATGGAGATTAGGAGAAAGAATAGATGGGCTTCCCTGGTGGCACAGTGGTTGGGAGTCCACCTGCCGATGCAGGGGACACGGGTTCGTGCCCCGGTCCGGGAGGATCCCACAAGCGGCTGGGCCTGTGAGCCGTGGCTGCTGAGCGTGCATGTCCGGAACCTGTGCTCCGCAACGGGAGAGGCCACAACAGTGAGAGACCCGCGTACTGCAAAAGAAGGCCTGAAGAAGAAAGATCATCTGTTCATATGCATTTTCTCCAAGCAAAATGCCAAGCATTCTCTCATAAAGCAATGTTACATGTAAATTTAGGCAGAGGCAAGCATATATATATATATGTATATATATATATTTTTAGGGTTTTTCTTTTTTTTAATTAATTTTTATTGGAATGTAGTTACTTTACAATATTGTGTTACTTTCTATTGTACAGCAAAGTGAATCAGCCATATATATATATATATATATATATATATATATATATATATATATATATATATATATATATATCTTCCCACTTCTTTTGGATTTCTTTCCTGTTTAGGTCACCACAGAGCACTGAGTAGAGTTCCCTGAGCTATACAGTAGGTTCTTACTAGTTACCTATTTTATACATAGTATCAGTAGTGTATATATGTCAATCCCGATCTCCCAATTCATCCCACCCACCCACTTTCCCCCCTTGGTGTCCATACTTTTGTTCTCTACATCTGTCTCTATTTCTGCTTTGCAAATAAGATCATCTATACCATTTTTCTAGATTCCACATATGTACGTTAATATACAATATTTATTTTCTCTTTCTGACTTACTTCACTCTGTATGACAGACTCTAGGTCCATCCACATCTCTACAAATGACCCAATTTCATTTCTTTTTATGGCTGAGTAATATTCCATTGTATATATATCTTCTTTATCCATGCCTCTGTTGATGGACATTGAGGTTGCTTCCATGTTCTGGCTATTGTAAATAGTGCTGCAGTAAACATTGGGTGCATGTGTCTTTTTGAATTATGGTTTTCTCTGGGTATATGCCCAGTAGTGGGATTGCTGGGTCATATAGTAGTTCTATTTTTAGTTTTTTAAGGAACCTCCATACTGTTCTCCATAGTGGCTGTATCAATTTACATCCCATAAACAGTGCAAGAGGGTTCCCTTTTCTCCATGCCCTCTCCAGCATTTATTGTTTGTAGATTTTTTAATGATGACCATTCTAAGCAGTGTGAGGTGACACCTGATTGTAGTTTTGATTTGCATTTCTCTAATAATTAGTGATGTTAAGAATCTTTTCATGTATTTGTTGACCATCTGTATGTCTTCTTTGGAGAAATGTCTATTTAGGTCTTCTGCCCATTTCTGGAGTGGGTTGTTTGGGTTTTTTTTGATATTGAGCTGCATGAGCTGCTTATAAATGTTGGAGATTAATCCTTTGCTTGTTGATTCATTTGCAAATATTTTCTCCCATTCTGAGGGTTGTCTTTTCATCTTGTTTATGGTTTTGTTTGCTATGCAAAAGCTTTTAAGTTTAATTAGGTCCCATTTGTTTATTTTTGTTTTTATTTCCATTACTCTAGGAGGTGGGTCAAAAAAGATCCTGCTGTGATTTATGTCAAAGTGTGTTCTGCCTTTGTTTTCCTCTAAGAGTTTTAGTGTCTGACCTTATATTCAGGTCTTTAATCTATTTGGGGTTTATTTTCATGAATGGTGTTAGCAAGTGTTCTAATTTCCTTCTTTTACATGTAGCTGTCCAGTTTTCCCAGCACCACTTATTGAAGAGGCTGTCTTTTCTCCATTGTATATTCTTGCCTCCTTTGTCAAAGATAAGATGACCATAGGTACGTGGGTTTATCTCTGGGCTTTCTATCCTGTTCCATTGATCTATATTTCTGTTTTTGTGCCAGTACCATACTCTCTTGATTACTGTAACCTTGTTGCATAGTCTGAAGTCAGGAATCCTGATTCCTCCTGCTCCATTTTTCTTTCTCAAGATTGCTTTGGATATTTGGGGTCTTTTGTGTTTCCATACAAATTGTAAAATTTTCTGTTCTAGTTCTGTGAAAAATGCCATTGGTAATTTGATAGGGATTGCAGGCTGGTATATTTTTTAAATGTCAGAGAAACAGGCTCATGATGACATACAAATGTGGATGGCATGTATTACATGTCCACCTGTGTTCCACATTGACATAATGGGAAGCTTGTTTACTCTGAGTACTATAGGATTCATTATCAAATAATGGTGAAATGAGATTTTTACTGTAAACAAACAGTGTGTAGTACCAGGTTCTACACTGGTACCAAAGAAGTAAGATATGACTTCTCTCCAGAGGAGTTCATCTTGCTATTCAATGTATATTTTTACATTTCAACATTAAGGAAACCTTTTATTTCTCCATGCTTCACTTGTGTGGACAATCTTTCCTATCTGGAAACCTCAGTAGTTGGCAGGAAAAGAGGCATTTTGTTGTAAGAGTTTGGTTGAAAGATGAACACTTATCTCACTGGTATTCAAAATATTTGAGCCTGGAAGTCTACGGGCTAGCTTGAAATTTTAAACTCTAGTTTCTGAGCTTGCACTGGTAACATTAAGTTTACAAATTTGCCATTGTACTTCATTCTGCCAGTTTGTGATGAAAACTCATGATGTAGAATGCACCATGGAGGATAAAAAGAATTGTAAACTATGGGTGTTTAGAGAGCTTAGTGGTACAGTAACTGTATTCCTAGGCTGGAAAGCAGAAGAGCTTATGCTAATGCTGACCCTTGCACTGGCGCTTTGTGCTTTGGGAAAAGTCACTTTTCCCCTAAGCTTTCATTCCCTCTTCTCTCACCTTACACCTTTTTATTTTGAAAAATTTCAGACCTTCAGAAAAATACAACAAACAGTTATAGATCCCTCTAGCTTTACCAATAGATAACATTTTGTCACATTTGTTCCATTTCTCTGTATATCATTATCTGTCTACATATGTATTTATGTGTGTTTAAAATTTTTTTCTCAACCATTTGAAAATAAGTTGCAGACATGACATAACATGCTTAAGTATGCCAGCATTTATCACCTAAAAACAAGGACATTCTCCTTTATAAATTGATAACCACCTACCTTATTTGTCAAGATATTTAACATTGATATAGAAATACTACCTATAGTCAGACTTTCCCATTTGCTCCAAATATGTCCTTTAGAGTTTTTTTCTCCCAATTTAGAAACTAAACAAACAGTATGCATTGCATTTAGTTGTCATGTCTCGTTTGTTTCTTTTAATCTTGAGTATTTTGTCTTTTGTAATATTGATAATTTTGAAGAGTTTAAGCCAGTAATTTTGTAGATGATATCTCAATTTGAAATTATTCTGATTATTTTCTGAATACTAAATTCAAGCTAATAATTTTGCAGGCAAGAATATTACATAGATGACATTATATACTTTTTATTGCATCCCATTAAGAGGCACATGATATTAAGTATTTCATTGTGTTATTAAGTGTGACCAGTTGTTTGAGGAGGTGTCCTCCAGATTTCTCCATTATAAAAGGTACAGTTTTTCCTTTTTTGTTAATAGGCAATAAAAGGGTCATTTTCTTGAGATCATGTATTTTATTTTCCAGTGAATTTCACCCAGTGGTTTTGTTTTCCATGAATGACCCTTGCTTGATTCAGTATTAAACTGATGTTCTAACCATGATTGAAAATGGAGTGTTGAAATCTCTAGCTCTTACTGTTGAATAATCTATTTCTCCCTTCAAATCTGTCATTAACACATGTTATTTTCTGGTTTTGTCAGTAGTTAGTCTAGTGGTCATGAGGCGATATTTCATTGCGCTTTTGATTGGCATTTCCCTAATGATGAAATATTAAGCATATTTTCATATGCTTGTTAGCCATTTGTATATAATTATTAGAGAAATGTCTGTTCAGTCCTTTGTCCAGTTTTGCATTGGTGTGTTTGTTTTTTTGTTATTGAGTTGTAGGAGCTGTGTATATACTGGATGTTAACCCCTTATCAGATACAGGATTTACAAATATCTTTTCCCATTCTGTGAATTACC
This sequence comes from Kogia breviceps, assembly GCF_026419965.1. NCBI lineage: Eukaryota > Metazoa > Chordata > Mammalia > Artiodactyla > Physeteridae > Kogia > Kogia breviceps. Next base: position 80,524,223 of record NC_081317.1, read on the forward strand.
TTTTCACTCTGTTGATTGTGTCCTTTGATGCATAAAAGTTTTAAATTTTGATGTAGTCCAATTTACTTATTTTTTCTTCTGTTACCTGTGCTTTTGGTGTCATAACCAAGAAATCATTGCCCAATCCAATGTCATGAAGTTTTTCCCCTGTGATTTTTTTCTAAGAGTTTTATAGTTTTAGGAATTACACTTAAGTCTTTTCCATTTTGAGTTGTTTTATAAGGCAAGGGTTCAATTTCATTCTTTTGCATGTGGATATCCAGTGTTCCCAACAATATTTGTTGAAAAGGCTGTCCTTTCCCTATTGAATGGTCTTGGCACCCTTGTCAAAAATCACTTGACCATATGTGGGGGGTTTATTTCTGGGCTTTCTATTTTATTCCATTGGTCTATATGTCTGTCTTTAGGGCATTACCACACTGTTTTGATTATTGCAGCTTTGTGATAAGTGTTGAAATCAGGAAGTGTGAGACCTCCAACTTTGTTCTTTATCAAGACTGTTTGGGTTGTTTGAGGTCCCTTGAGATTTTACATGAATTTTAGGATGGATTTTTCTATTTCTGGAAAAAAAAAAGCCACTGGGATTTTGATTACATTAAATCTGTAGATAGCTTTCAGTAGTATTGACTTTTTTTTTTTTTTTGGCTGTGCGATGAGGCCTGTGGGATCTTAGTTCCCAGACAGTGGATCAAACCCAGGCCCTTGGCAGTGACAGCACAGAGTCTTAACCACTGGACTGCCAGGGAATTCCCTGTATTGACATTTTAACAATGTCATATCTTCCAATCCATGACCGTGGGATGTCTTTCTCTTTATTTGTGTATTCTTTATTTTCTTTCAGCAGTATTTTGTAGTTTTCAGCGTACAAATCTTTCACCTCCTTGGTCAAATTTATTCCTAAATTTATTCTTATTGATGCTATTGTAAATAAAATTGTTTTCTTAATTTTCTTTTTGGATGTTTCATTGCTTATTTGTTTATTTAATTATGATTTTTAATTGCATTATAATTGACTTATAAAAGTATATTAATTTCAGGTGTACAACATAGTGATTTAATATTTTTATACATTGCAAAATGATCACCACTGGGTGGTTCATTGTTATTGTATAGGAACACAGATGATTCTTGTGTTGATTTTATATCCTTCAACTTTACTGAATTCATTTATTCTAAAAATTTTTTTTGTGTGGAATACTTAGGTTTTTCTACATCTAAAATCATGTTGTCTCTGAACAGAGATGATTTTAATCTTTCCTTTCCAAGTTGGATGCCTTTTATTTCTTTTTCTTGCCTAATTGCTCTAGCTAGGACTTCCAATACTATCTTGAGTATAAATGGCAAAAGTAGGCATTCTTGTCATGTTCCTGTCTTATAGGAAGAGCTTCAGTCCTTCATCATTGAGTATGTTGTTAGCTATGGGATTTTCTAATACAGCCTTTATCATGCTGAGGTAGTTTAGTTGTGTTCTTGTTTATTGAGTGTTTTTATTATGAATCTCTGTTCATTTTTCTTTATTTTTTTTTCTTTTTGTTCTTTGGATTGTGTATTCTCTATCAATCTATCTTCAGTTTTGCTGATTTTTTCTTCTGCCATTCAAATCTACTGTTGAGCCCCTTTAGTGAATTTTTCATTCAATTATTGTACTTTGAATGGCAGAATTTATGCTTGGTTCTTTTTTATTTTTATTTCTAAATAATTTCTACATCTTTATTTATTTTCTCTATTTAATGAGACATTTTCATCATAGCTTCCTTTACATCTTGAAGTATGATTGCCTTCTGTTCTTAGAACATATTTACAAAGGAAACTTTGATGCCTTTGTTAAATTTGATGTCTGAGCCTCCTCACAGACTTTTTCACCTGCTTGTTTCCCCTGTGCATGGGTCACTCTTTTCCGTTTCTTTGCATGTCTCATAATTTTTTGTTGATGGACCACTTTAGATACTGATTCTCCACTGCTTCTGGATCTTATTTTTGTTGTTTGCATGTTTATTTGTTTAATTACTTGGCTAGATAATTTTAGTGAGTTATATATCTCCTATAGTGGGAAGCTTTTTGTTTTGCTTCTCATAGAGTACAGGCTTGGGTGTGTGCACAGTCACTCTGGGACTTTTTCTTTCACTGATATCTCTGTTAAGCTGTTGGCCTCATTTTTTTTTTTTAATCACAGCAAGCTGTTGAGACCCATTAATTGCCGGATGATTGCTCTATTCTTTAGACAATGCCCTGGGGCATAAATTGCTCTGCACTCTGATCCAGTTAAGTTTGAGCAGGGGAGATATAGAGGTCCATCTTTGAGGTTTATTCTAACTTCAGGAGGGCTCTTAGTTTTAATCCCTGTTTCTCTCTGGTGAACTAGTTGGCCTATGGTTTGTTGCTCTTAATTAAGAGGAGCTATTGTTTTTGAGAGCATTCTAAGGCTTGAACTTCTCTGCCCTCTGTTTCAAATAAAGGCAATTTATTTGGGGAGAATTTTTGAACTCTCTGTTCTTATGAATTGCCTCTTCCCTCTCTGTCCTGGGTGCTGGGTAGAGGAAGGGATCTATTGACCTTTTGTCTGCATTCACCAGGAATTTAGCTTTTTTCACTAAATTCAGAGTTGGAGGGAATGAGAAATGCTGATGACCTGCCCCCATGGGTGAGAAACTGTTTTTTTGTTTTTTTGTCTGCATTGCATGTTCGTTGCTGCACGCAGGCTTTCTCTTGTTGCGGTGAGCAGGGGCTACTCTTAATTGCAGTGTGCGGGCTTCTCATTGCAGTGGCTTCTCTTGTTGCGGAGCACCAGCTCTGGGTGCATGGACTTCAGTAGTTGCAGCATGTGGGCTCAGTAGTTGCAGAGCATGGGCTCTAGGGCACGCAGGCTTCGGTAGTTGTGGCACATGGGCTCAGTAGTTGTGGCTTGTGGGCTCTAGAACGCAGGCTCAGTAGTTGTGGTACATGGACCTAGTTGCTTCCCAGACCAGGGATGGAAGCCCTGTCCCCTGCATTGGCAGGTGGATTCTTAACCACTGCACCACCAAGGAAGTCCCTAGAAGCTATATTTCTTGATTGGCTGCTGAGGTAGCAGAAAGCTTTGAGTCTTGGCCACACTCACTGAGAGTGTCAAGCTACATTGGGGATCAGTGTGAAGAGAGGGAGCAGGTTGTGCTGTAAATACCACAGACTCTCCTGGTTTTGTTTTTTAACCAAGTTTTAGTAGTTTTTCTTGAATAAATGTTTCTTCATTTGCCATATGCCTTTAGGACAATTTCCAGAGACTGTTGTTTTAAAAATACTTTCCATTAGTTATTTATGTTTCCCTGGGTAGTGAATCTATGGAGCTCCTTACACAACCATCCCAGAAGTTCCTCGTCAGTTTCGAGAAGTCTTAAAGTAAGGTGTTAACAAGGTCGTGCTCTCTCTAAAAATTCTAAGAGAGGATGCTTCCTTGCCTTGTCCACGCTTTTGGTGGGTTGCTGGCAATTCTTGTTCCCTGGCTTGTAGATGTGTCACTCCAACCTCTGCCTCTGTGTTCACATGGTATACTTTCCACTGTATGTCTCTGTGTCAGATTTCCCTCTTCTTGTAAGGACAATGTGACCTCATCTTTACTTAAGTACATTTATAAAGATCCTATTTCTAAATAAGGTCACATTTGCAAGTACTGGGACTTAGGACTTGAACATGCTTTTTGGTGGACACAATTAACCTGTGGTACCATATAAGAGTGTTTGCTTTCCCATAGTCCTGCCAAAAAACTGTGTTGCCAAGCTTTCAATTATTTGCCAACCATATATGTCCTAAATGGTATCTTAGCATTTCTAATTCTTTTACAACAAAAGAGGTTGAATATTTTGTCATATGTTAATGTGCCATTTTAAACTCTCTTTATGTGTTTTTAGGTTGTAATTTAAAATATCATTATGGAAAATTTCAAACATTGCACAAAAGTAGAGAGACCATTTAATGATCCTCCATATTTCTAACATCTATCTTAATTAGTTGTTAACATTTTATCAGTATTATTTCATCTATGACTCCCCACCACCATTTAAGAACTTCAGTGCGTAATTATAATACATATAACTTAAAAAAACACATAATAGCAGTAGCATTTTTACACATAATAAAATTACCAATGATTCCTTAATTTTATCTAATGCCTAGGCTGTGCTCACATTGCCTCAAAATTCTCTTTTGTAGTATAATTTTTTAACCTAGTAAATGAAGGGATTGGTTAAGATTATGTCTAGGGTCCTCTTTCATTTTGAAATTTGGTAATTTATCCTCTAATTCTCCATAATAAATGGAGAGAAACCTTGCTATTATAAGCCTTGAAATACTGCTGGGTAATGATCTCATTACTTACTGGTGAATTCTACAGAGCACAGTTTTCACATTCTCTTTCTTCAGTTTGTAATAGTCTTATCTATTGTGCTATCATTAGATTGTTATCTGTCACTTCTCTGGAAATAGAGTGACTTGGTTCTCTAATGGGACTTTGTCCTCAAAGCATTTTTCAGATGTGACAGTAGACCATAATGTCACCTTAATCTTGCTGTGAGCTTAATAGGGAGTGAAAAATGTCATTGGCGATGGTATGATTGTAGACCCATTTTTCTCATTTGTTATATCCTACAATTCTTTCAAAATCTTGACTTTACCTCTTCTCTGTCCCCCTGACATTTACATTACTGCCACAATCTATGTGGCTTCCCTCCCAGGCAGAGCCAGATTTCCAGGGTTCAAATCTCAGTTCTGCCATTCATCAACTCTGATCTTGGGTACTGTTTTCTTATTTGTTAAACAGGGAAATAATGAAGTTATTGACTGCATTGTGTTTTTGTGAAGATTAAATTATTTAATCCACATTAAACTATTAGCAACAGAAACAATGACCAGCATACAGGAAGTGCCAAGGAAATGGTAGGTTTTACTAATCTGTTCCCTGCCCTAAGTGCCTCTGCCTTAACCCAGTTCTGCCTACCATTGTCAGAATAACCTGACAGCTATTCTTAGAGACCTGTACTGTTTAATATGGATGCCACTATTAGCCAGATGTGGCTATTTAAATTTAATTAAAATTATAGAAAGTTAAACATTTAGTTTCAATCTAGTCACTTAACGAGTATTCAGTAGACACACATGCTTAGTGGCTACCATATTGGGCAGCATAGATAGAAACATTTCTTTCCATTAGGACAGAAAGTTCTGCTGGACAGAGCTGCTCTAAAACTTTCTCTTGCTGGGGTGATGGCACTAATATCAGAAGGGAATCCTTGTTCCCCTTCTTCTCTTCTTTTCATGAAGACTTTTTCCTCTGCCTTCAAGGACACAGTAGTTTTCAGAGGGAAGACAACTTCCCTCATTCAGTCCTCTTTATGGGGTAATAATCTAATTGGATAGAGAGCTGGAAAAATTTATTGGACCGTTTCTTTGTTGGGAGGGGATAATTTATTAAAAATCTTTCCTCATGTGTGACCCTATTTCTTAGCTCTTGTTCCTTCTTAGACTTTCTTTCTTATCTCTGTTTATTGCCTCACATGTAGTAAGCACACTAGGGTATAGATTTCTGGCAGTGTGTCTTCTCCCCCCCATACCCCTCTTGTGACTGGCTACGTAAGTTCAATTCAGAGAAGAGCTAGTGTGAATATTTTTGACCGCAGATCTGGGCTGCATTAGCCATTGCACTTTTATCAAGGATCCTAGTGCTTAGAAAATAAAGATAATACCTTATTTTAATCACCATGTATGTATTTCTCAAATTGGTTAGACCCCATAGAGGAGTCTGAGAGATTAATTAGTATCCTATAAAAAACTTTCACTTACACAACTAGCTCCCGCAAGCCTGCCCCAACAAGTCAAAATTCCTCACCCCAACTTTCAAAATTCTCTATAATTTGACTCTACTCTAATTATTCAATCTTCTTTAATTCATTTCAGTGACTATTGGCTGGATGTCTATTATATTCTAGTTCCTCTGCTTGACATTGAAGTTATAGAAATGATAAGACATGGGATCTTTCATAAAAGTCTAATAGATTAGTTTGATAGAAAGACATATATATATATATATATATATATAAATAATATATACAGTGTGCCAAGTGCCATAGTCAAAAAATGATCTAAGTACTAGGTGAACATGAAAGAAATAGCAATAAGTCCTACGTGGAGAGAGAGAGAGAGAATGGGATACACACACATAGAATTGAATGGCTGATAGGAGGTTGCCAGATAGAAATGTTAGGGGAAGGGTGTTGTAGATAAAGGGAAGAGTATGGAAAAAATAAGGCATAAAGTTCATATTCTTTACTCCAACCAGGCTTCTGTCCGCAAGCCATGACTCCATGCATACATTTGAGTTGCTGTGCAAGGTTATGGAAGAAATCAAACCTACTGCTCATTTTGGAGGAAACCTATCTGATGATTTTTATTTTTGCACCTGTAGGGCAGAGCTAGGAAAAATGCTTCCTATTTAATAAGAGAACATACACAACATACTACAATGGAGGATTAGTTATCACAAGGCTCATAAATTAATTTGCAGAGGTTAATTACCACCATGGTTGGTGAATTCATTTACAGTGGGAAAAAATTCAATTTTTTTCTAACAAATATATTTAAAAATTTATAGCTTCTTATAACAAATATTTCTATAGATGGTTGAAACAAATAAAATTTCCCATATGAAAATACTCTGATGAAGTGAACAAAGCCAATTTTCCATACAAAAAAGCTTTGTGATCATCATAGATTTCAAGTTTAAGAATTGTATACCTTGGAAATCAAACAACGAAGAAACAGAGAAGATAATTTATGGTTAAGAGTTGAATATCTTAGAGTACTTTAATAAACATTAAAAGGAAGATTGTAATTAATCATAGCAAGAATTAGAGCACACAGATATATATCATATTAGTTTTCTAAAAGTGCTTTTTTAAAATTTAATTTTTATTTGATAATAGAGTATAGTTGATTTACAATGTGTTAGTTTCAGGTGTACAGCAAAGCAATTCACTAATACATATACAAATATCCATTTTTTTCAGATTCTTTTCCCATATAGGTTATTACAGAATACTGAGTAGAGTTCCCTGTGCTATACAGTAGGTCCTTATTGTTTACCTGTTTTATATATAGCAGCGTGTATGTTAACCCCAAACTCCTAATTTATCCCTCCCCCACCTTTCCCCTTTGGTAACCATATGTTTGTTTTCAAAGTCTGTGAGTTTGTTTCTGTTTTATAAATAAGTTCATTTGTATCATTTTCTTTTAGGTTCCACATATAAGTGATATCATATGATATTTGTCTTTCTCTGTCTGATTTACTTCACTTAGTATGATAGTATCTAGGGCCATCCATGTTATGGATGAACGCAAATGGCATTATTTCATTTTTTATGGTTGAGTAATATTCCATTGTGCATATATACCAGTCTTCTTTATCCATTCCGCTGTTGATGGATATTTTGGTTGCTTCCATGTCTTTTGTAAATAGCTAAGTGCTGCAATGACCATTGGGGAGCCTGTATCTTTTATTTTTTTTATTTTTAATTTTTTTAACATCTTTACTGAAGTATAATTGCTTTACAATGGTGTGTTAGTTTCTGTTTTATCACACAGTGAATCAGCTATACATATACATATATCCCTATATCTCTTCCCTCTTGTGTCTCCCTCCCTCCCACCCTCCTTATCCCACCCCTCTAGGTGGTCACAAAGCACCAAGCTGATCTCCCTGTGCTATGTGGCTGCTTCCCACTAGCTATCTGTTTAACATTTGGTAGTATATATAAGTCCATGCCACTCTCTCACTTCATCCCAGCTTCCCCTACCCCCTCCCCATGTCCTCAAATCCATTCTCTAGTAGGTCTGCGTCTTTATTCCCATCTTGCCTCTAGGTTCTTCATAACTTTTTTTTTTAACATTCCATATGTATGTGTTAGCATATGGTATTTGTTTTTCTCTTTCTGACTTTACTTTCTGTATGACAGACTCTAGGTCCATCCACCTCACTACAAATAACTCAATTTAGTTTCTTTTTATGGCTGAGTAATATTCCATTGTGTATATGTGCCAGATCTTCTTTATCCATTCATCTGTCAGTGGACACTTAAGTTGCTTCCCTGTCCTGGCTATTGTAAGTAGAGCTGCATTGAACACTGTGGTACATGACTCTTTTTGAATTATGGTTTTCTCAGGGTATGTGCCCAGTAGTGGGATTACTGGGTTGTATGGTAGTTCTATTTTTAGTTTTCTAAGGAACCTCCATACTGTTCTCCATAGTGGCTGTATCAATTTACATTCCCACCAACAGTGCAAGAGGGTTCCCTTTTCTCCACACCCTCTCCAGCATTTATTGTTTGTAGATTTTTTGATGATGTCCATTCTGACTGGTGTGAGGTGATAACTCATTGTAGTTTTGATTTACATTTCTCTATTGATTAATGATGTTGAGCATTCTTTCATGTGTTTTTTGGCAATCTATATCTTCTTCAGAGAAATGTCTGTTTAGGGCTTCTGCCCATTTTTGGATTGGGTTGCTTGTTTCTTTGATATTGAGCTGCATGGGTTGCTTGTAAATTTTGGAGATTAATCCTTTGTTGCTTCATTTGCAAATATTTTCTCCCATTCTGAGGGTTGTCTTTTTGTCTTGTTTATGGTTTCTTTTGCTGTGCAAAAGCTCTTAAGTTTCATTAGGTCCCTTTGTTTATTTTTGTTTTTATTTCCATTTCTCTAAGAGATGGGTCAAAAAGGATCTTGCTGTGTTTTATGTCAAAGAGTGTTCTGCCTATGTTTTTCTCTAAGAGCTTTATAGTATCTATCCTTACATTTAGATCTTTAATCCATTTTGAATTTATTTTTGTGTATGGTGTTAGGGAGTGTTCTAATTTCATTCTTTTACATGTAGCTGTCCAGTTTTCCCAGCACCACTTATTAAAGAGGCTGTCTTTTCTCCATTGTATATTCTTGCTTCCTTTATCAAAAATAAGGTGACCATATGTATGTGGGTTTATCTCTGGGTTATCTATCCTGTTCCATTGATCTATATTTCTGTTTTTGTGCCAGTACCATAGAGTCTTGATTACTGTAGCTTTGTAGTATAGTCTGAAGTCAGGGAGCCTGATTCCTCCAGCTCCGTTTTTCTTTCTCAAGATGGCTTTGGCTGTTTGGGGTCTTTTGTGTTTGCATACAAATTGTGAAAATTTTTGTTGTAGTTCTGTGAAAAATGTCACTGGTAATTTGATAGGAATTGCATTGAATCTGTAGATTGCTTTGGGTAGTATAGTCATTTTCACAATATTGATTCTTCCAATCCAAGAAAATGGTCTTTCCATCTGTTTCTATCATCTTTAATATCTTTAATCAGTGTCTTATAGTTTTCTGCATACAGATCTTTTGTCTCCTTAGGTAGGTTTATTCCTAGGTATTTTATTCTTTTTGTTGCAGTGGTAAATGGGAATGTTTCCTTAATTTCTCTTTCAGGTTTTTCATCATTAGTGTATAGGAATGCAAGAGATTTCTGTGCATTAATTTTGTATCCTGCTACTTTACCAGTTTCATTGATTAGCTCTAGTAGTTTTCTGGTAGCATCTTTAGGATTTTCTATGTTTAGTATCATGTCATCTGCAAACAGTGACAGCTTTACTTCTTCTTTTCTGATTTGGATTCCTTTTATTTCTTTTTCCTCTCTGATTGCTGTGCCTAACACTTCCAAAACAATGTTGAATAATAGTGGTGAGAGTGGACAACCTTGTCTTGTTCCTGATCTTAGTGGAAAAGGTTTCAGTTTTTCACCATTGAGGATGATGTTGGCTGTGGGTTTGTCATATATGGCCTTTACTATGTTGAAGTAAGTTCCCTCTCTTCCTACTTTCTGGAGGGTTTTTATCATAAATGGGTGTTGAATTTTGTCAAAAGCTTTTTCTGCTTCTATTGAGATGATCATATGGTTTTTATTCTTCAGTTTGTTAATATGGTTTATCACATTGATTGATTTGTGTATATTGAAGAATGCTTGCAGTCCTGGGATAAACCCCACTTGATCATGGTTTATGATCCTTTTAATGTGCTGTTGGATTCTCTTTGCTAGTATTTTGTTGAGGATATTTGCATCTATGTTCATCAGTGATATTGGCTTGTAGTTTTCTTTCTTTGTGACATCTTTGTCTGGTTTTGGTATCAGGGTGATGGTGGCCTCATAGAATCAGTTTGGGAGTATTCCTCCCTCTGGTATATTTTGGAAGAGTTTGAGAAGGGTAGGTGTTGGCTCTTCTCTAAATGTTTGATAGATTTCACATGTGAAGCCATTTGGTCCTGGTCTTTTGTTTGTTGGAATATTTTGAATCACAGTTTCAATTTCATTGCTTGTGATTAGTCTGTTCATATTTTCTATTTCTTCCTGATTCAGCCTTGGAAGCTTGTACTTTTCTAAGAATTTGTCCATTTCTTCCAGGTTGTCCATTTTATTGGCATATAGTTACTTGTAGTAGTCTGTCATGAACCCTTGTATTTCTGCAGTGCAATTTATTATTTCTCCTTTCTCATTTCTAAGTCTGTTGATTTGAGTCTTCTCCTTTTTTTCTTGATGATTCTGGGTAATGGTTTATCAATTTTTTTTTGATAACAAATGAACCAGCTTTTTTTTTTTTTTTTTTTTTTTTTTTTTTTTTTTTTGTGGTATGCGGGCCTCTCTGTTGTGGCCTCTCCCGTTGCGGAGCACAGGCTCAGCAGCCATGGCTTATGGGCCCAGCTGCTCCGTGGCATGTGGGATCTTTCCGGACCGGGGCATGAACCCGTGTCCCCTGCATCGGCAGGTGGACTCTCAACCACTGTGCCACCAGGGAAGCCCGAGAACCGGCTTTTTATTTTATTGATCTTTACTGTTGTTTTCTTCATTTCTTTTTCATACATTTCTGATCTGATCTTTATGATTTCTTTCCTTCTGCTAACTTTGGGTTATTTTTGTTGTTGTTCTTCTTTCTCTAATTGCTTTAGGTGTAAGGTTAAGTTTTTAAATTTAAGATGTTTCTTATTTATTGAAGTAGGATTTTACTGCTATGAACTTCCCTCTTAGAACTGCTTTTGCTGCATCCCATAGGTTTTGGGTCATTGTGTTTTCATTGTCATTTGTTTCCAGATATTTTTTGATTTCCTTTTTGATTTCTTCTGTGATCTGTTGATTATTTAGTAGCATATTGTTTGGCATCCATGTGCTTATATTTTTTACAGTTTTTTTCCTGTAATTGATATCTATTCTCATAGCGTTGTGGTTGGAAAACATACTTGATATGATTTCAATTTTCTTATATTTACCAAGGATTGATTTGAGACTCAAGATATGATCTATCCTGGAGAATGTTCCATGTGCACTTGAGAAGAAAGTATATTCTGTTGTTTTTGGATGGAATGTCCTATAAATATCAATTAAGTACAACCAGTCTAATGTGTCATTTAAAGCTTGTGTTTCCTTATTTATTTTCAGTTTGTATGATCTGTCCATTGGTGAAAGTAGGGTGTTAAAGTCCCCTACTATTATTGTGTTACTCTTGATTTCCCCTTTTATGGCTTTTAGCATTTGCCTTATGTATTGAGGTGCTCCTATGTTGGGTGCATAAATGTTTAGAATTGTTATGTCTTCTTCTTGGATTGATCCCTTCTTCATTATGTAGTGTCCTTCTTTATCTCTTGTAATAGTCTTTATTTTAAAGTCTATTTTGTCTGATATGGGTATTGCTACTCCAGCTTTCTTTTGATTTCCATTTGCATTGTATATCTTTTTCCATCCCCTTACTTTCAGTCTGTATGTGTCCCTAGGTATGAAGTGGGTCTCTTGTAGACAGAATATTTATGGGTCTTGTTTTTGTATCCATTCAGCCAGTCTATGTCTTTTGGTTGGAGCATTTAATCCATTTACATTTAAGATAGTTATTGATATGTATGTTCCTGTTACCATTTTCTTAATTGTTTTGGGTTTGTTATTGTAGGCCTTTTCCTTCTCTTGTGTTTCCCATCTAGAGAAGTTCCTTTAAGATTTGTTGTAAAACTGGTTTGGTGGTGCTGAATTCTCTTAGCTTTTGCTTGTCTGTAAAAGTTTTAATTTCTCTGTCAAATCTGAATGAGATTCTTGCTTGGTAGAGTGATCTTGCTTGTAGGTTTTTTCTGTTCATCACTTTAAATATGTCCTACCATTCCCTTTTGGCTTGCAGAATTTCTGGTGAAAGATCAGCTGTTAACCTTACGGGGATTCTCTTGTATGTTACTTGTTGCTTTTCCCTTGCTGTTTTTAATTTTTTTTTGTATTTATTTTTGATTGTTCGATTAATATGTGTCTTGGCATGTTTCTCCTTGGATTTTTCCTGTATGGGACTCTCTGCACTTCCTGGACTATTTCCTTTCCCATGTTAGGGAAGTTTTTGACTGTAATCTCTTCAAATATTTTCTCAGACCCTTTCTTTTTCTCTTCTTCTTCTGGAACCCCTATAATTCGAATATTGGTGTGTTTAAAGTTGTCCCAGAGGTCTCTGAGAGTGTCCTCAATTCTTTTCATTCTTTTTTCTTTATTGTGCTCTGCGGCAGTTATTTCCACTATTCTATCTTCCAGGTCTCTTACCTGTTCTTCTCTCTCAGTTATTCTGCTATTGATTCTTTCTAGAGTAATTTTAATTTCATTTATTGTGTTATTCATTGTTTGTTTGCTCTGTAGTTCTTCTAGGTCCCTGTTTAATGTTTCTAGTATTTTCTCCATTCTATTTCCAAGCTTTTGGACTTTACTATCATTATTCTGAATTCATTTTCAGGTAGACTGCCTATTTCTTTTTCATTTGTTTGGTTTGGTGGGTTCTTACCCTGCTCCTTCATCTGCTGCCTATTTCTCTGTCTTCTTGCTTTGTTTAACTTACTGCATTTAGGGTCTCCTTTTTGCAGGCTGTAGGTTCATAGTTTCTCTTATTTCTGGTGTCTTCCCCCAGTGGGTGATGTTGTTTCAGTGGCTTGTGTAGGCTTTCTGTTGGAGGGGACTGGTGCCTGTGTTCTGGTGGGTGGGGCTGGGTATTGTCCCTCTGGTGGGCAGGGCCATGTCCAGTGGTGTGTTTTGGGGTGTCTGTGAATTCAGTATGACTTTAGGCAGCCTCTCTGCTAATGGGTGGGTTTGTGTTCCTGTCCTGCTTGTTTGGCATGGGGTGTCCAGCACTGGAACTTACTGGCTCTCAGGTGGACCTGGGTCTTAGGGTTGTGATGGAGATCTCTTGGAGAGCTTGCTCTGATTAATGTTACATGGCGCTGGTAGGTCTCTGGTGGTCCAACATCCTGGACTCAGCTCTCCCACTTTGGAGGCTCAGACCTGACACCTGGCCAGAGCCCCAAGAGCCTGCCAGCCACACAGTATGGAAGAAAAGGAAGAAAAAAGAAAAAAAGAACAGACAGCACCCCAAGATAAATGGTAAAAGCAAAACTAAACTGACAAAATCACACAGAGAAATATATACACACACACTCATTAGAAAAAAAAAGAATGAAGAGACAGAACCCCAAGACAAGCGGTAAAACAAAAGTGAGCAGACAAAATCACACAAAGAAACATACACACACACACTCTCAAAAAGAGAGAGAGAAAAAGGAAGAGAGCAACAAAAGCAATAAACAAACCCACAAATGTAAACAAACACTAAAAACTAAACTAAAATCAATATAAAATCGAAAACAGATCAAATGCAGAAAGCAAACCCCAAGTCCACAGTTGCCCCCAAAGTCCACCACCTCAACTTTCAGAACACTCGTTATCTATTCAGGTATGCCACACATGCAGTGTTTACCAAGACAACTGTGGGGCTTTAACCCACTGTTCCTGAGGCTGCATGGAGGAATTTCCCTTTCTCTTCTTTGTTTGCACAGCTCCTGCAGTTCAGCTTTGGTTTGGCCCTGCCTCTGAGTGTAGGCTGCCCTCAGGCATCTGTCCTGCTCCCAGACAGGAAGTAGTTAAAGCAGCAGCTGATTCAGGCTCTCTTGCTCACTCAAGACGGGGAGAGGGAGGGGGTAAAGTAGTCACAATTGGAATGCGGGGTGTGTCTGCAGCGGCAGAGGCCAGCGTAACATTGCAACAGCCTGAGGTATGCCATGTGTTCTCCTGGGGAAGCTGGCCCTGGATCACAGGACCCTGGCAGTGGCATGCTTCACAGGCTCCCAGGAGGATGTCGGTAGTTACCTGTGCTTGCACCCAAGATCCTTGGTGGCAGTGACGGCAGTGGTAGTGGTCTGTGCCTACCTCTGGGGTCCAAGATGATAGCTGTGGCTCATGCCTGTCTCTGGAGGTCGCTTAGGTGTTCTGATGTCTGTGGGCTCACAGAGCCGGAAGCCCCTCTCCTCACTGACCCCAAAACAATGGTGTCTTGTCTATCTGGCTGATCCAGACTTTTTACTGGACTCCCTCCCGGCTAGCTGTGGTGCACTAGCCCCCTTCAGGCTGTCTTTATGCAGCCAACAGCAGTCCTCTCCCTGGGGTCTGACCTCTGAAGCCCAAGCCTCAGCTCCTGGGCCCCACCCGCCCCAGCAGGTGAGCAGACAAGTGTCTCAGGCTGGTGAGTGCTGGTCGGCACTGATCCTCTGTGTGGGGATCTCTCCACTTTGCCCTCTGCACCCCTGTTGCTGCGCTCCCCTCTGTGGCTCTGAAGCTCCACCCAACTGTCCCCGCCAGTCAGGGGGCTTCCTAGTGTGTGGAAATTTTTTCTCCTTCACAGCTCTCTCGCAGAGGCACAAGTCCCATCTTTATTCCTTTATCTCTTTGTTCTTTTTTTTCTCTTTCCCTGAGCAGGTACATGGGGATTTTCTTTCCTTTTTGGAAGTCTGAGGTCCTCTGCCAGTGTTCACTAGGAGCTTTGTAGGAGTTATTCCACATGTAGATGTATTTTTGATGTATTTGTGGGGAGGAAGGTGATCTCTACATCTTACTCCTCCGCCATCTTGAAGGTCCCTCTGACTTGCTTTTAACTAATAGAGTTTGGCAGAAGTGATAGCATGCCACTTTGGAATTAGGCTATGAAAGACTTTGGTTTATGTGTTGGGAATCTCTCTCAGTTCACTTGCTCTGGGGGAAGCAAGCTGCCATGTTGTTAGCAGTCCTATGGAAAGGCCTATATGACAAGAAACTGAAGCTTCCAGCCAACAGTGAGGACCTGAAGTCTACCACCAACCAGTGAGTTTGAAATAAGATTCTCTGATTGAGTCTTGAGGTGACTGCAGCCTTGGCTGACATCTTTACTGCACCTTTGCAAGACATTTTGATGCACAACCGCCCAGCTAGATCATTCCTGGATTCTTGACACACAAATTCTGTGTGAGATAATATTTGTTTGTTGTTTTAAGCTGCTGAGTTTTAGGGTAATTTCTTATGCAGCAATAGAAAACTAATATAATAATATGTGATGATGTGTATACACAAAACTTATATTTATATATGTATACTTTTACAAGATATGCCTCAATAATTTTTGACTCTTTAACCTAAAAGCATTGCTACTTCCTACCCCATGCAATCTGCTTTTTTGTTTAGAGGAGTCCTGTATTAAATTTTAGTCATTAGAATTTTTTCTAAGGGACTTTTTTTTCGGTGGGGGGTGGGTGGAGGGAGTACTGTCTCTTTTTTATATTTTTTGTAAGAGATTTTTATATATCCTATATATTCATTATTTTCTTCATTTATTGAGAGTAGTAATGTCTCCCAATCTACTGATTACTTGAAAAGCTGGTTTATTAGGTATCATCGTCAAACAAACATTCTTACAGCCAGTTACTCTTGATGCTGTTAATTTTTAAATTTTCTTTGGACTTTTTGTATTTTTACAATTTTTTTAAAGAATGCTTCTTCACCTTCAAGATTATAAAACTTCTGTTTTTTCTCTTTTGCTGTTTATTTTCATTAGTATTAATTTTCTAATCTTTAATTTCTTTAACTTTAAACTCTGTTTCTATTTAGTTTTCCTTAAATCATAAACCTATATTTCTATTCTTTTATAAAATGAATGCACATTATATTTACTAAAAAGATTTTATTTATAACTTTATGACTTTTATTTTGAAATATTTGTTTTGAAAAGTTTTTCCTTTATCCCTTGAATTCTTTTAAATTATCTCATTAGATTTTACATTTTATAGAATAGCACAACTAGGTAAAATATCTCTTTTAAAACATTTTTATTGCAAAATATAATATAAAAAATAATGCAAGATATAGAGAACAGACTTGTGGCTACAGGTGGGGAAGGGGAGGGTGGGACAAATTGAGAGAGTAGCATTGTCATATATACACTACCATGTGTAAAATAGATAGCTAGTGGGAAGCAGCCACATAGCACAGGGAGATCAGCTTGGTGCTCTGTGATGACTTAGAAGGGAGGGATGGGGGAGTTGGGAAGGAGGCTCAAGAGAGAGGGGATATATATCTACATATAGCTGATTCACTTTGTTGTACAACAGAAACTAACACAACATTGTAAAGCAGAAATTTAGTACATAGTGCAGAAATTTCTGTGCAGGGTAACAAATCTAGTGGTTATGCAGTTGACACCTATATGCCTTCCTCCTT
Source organism: Kogia breviceps (assembly GCF_026419965.1). Taxonomy (NCBI): domain Eukaryota; kingdom Metazoa; phylum Chordata; class Mammalia; order Artiodactyla; family Physeteridae; genus Kogia; species Kogia breviceps. Next base: position 80,540,787 of record NC_081317.1, read on the forward strand.
GGTCAAGAGGACTTTGATAATGCCTGTAAAGCTTTTCTGTTTTTAAGAAGGCTCTGAAGAAAATATGACAAAATAGTAATAATTAAAAATCTAGGGCTTCCCTGGTGGCGCAGTGATTGACAATCCGCCTGCCGATGCAGGGGACACAGGTTCGTGCCCCGTTCCGGGAAGATCCCACATGCCGCGGAGAGGCTGGGCCCGTGAGCCATGGCCGCTGAGCCTGCGCGTCGGGAGCCTGTGCTCCACAACGGGAGAGGCCACAACAGTGAGAGGCCCGCATACCAAAAAAAACTACATGTGATTTTACAGATGTTTGTTATTTTATTCTCCGGAGTTTCCTCTATGTTTAAAATAGATCATGATAGTTACAGCGTCAATAATAAAGGAGATATCATTAGCTCTGGAAAGCAGATTCTTTAATGCAGTGTTTATAATATTTTCCAGTATTTAAGATAATACTTCAGTATAGATTTTTAATGGTGAAAAGGAAAAGTTAAGAGGGAAGTTTGTGAGCAAAAATATCCTTCAAACACTTCTGCCTCCATACTCTCTAGAGAGAAATGAATGAACCTAGCTAATAGTCTGAAGTTGTTAACTTCTTGCAAGAGAGACATTTGATTGTAGGATGGCTAATTTTTTCACTTTGCTTAGTTAAGAAAATAATAAGATCTTACTCAGAGCAAAATGACTGTAAAATGTCAACTTACTATTCACAAGGTTTATTCCAAAAAGGAGGATGTAACACAACACAAAATCTTCATTGAGTTATAAATCCCCCTTTGGGGGAAGGTAGAGTTTATGACCCATGAGTGTATGAGACTAATTAAGCCTTCTTAAAAAGACTCCAGAGAAGAGGTTGCACAGAGCCCTCAAGTCATGGAAAGAGAACAGAAAATTAGGGGAAAATAGAGAAAATAACTAAAAGTGGAAATACGTTTGGCTAATAGGAGCTAGGCATTTATTTATGGGGTTCTCTTTTGTAGATATCTGAGTCAAAATGTCTTAAAAGGGGTTCCTGGTTACACCATGACTTGCACTAACTTAAGTTTGTTGGTGAATAGTGTTGTGATTTGTAATTCTTGGTGGGAGGGTAGATGTTCAGTGATTCTCAAACTCAGAGAATCACCTGGAACATTGTACACACCGGGGGGTGTGTGTTAAAAAATAGATCACTGCTCCCATTTCAGGTTTCTGATTCAGTGTGTCTGGGGTGGGGTGAGGAATTTGCATTTCTAACAAGTTTCTAAAAAACCACACTTTGAGATGCTGTAGTAGATGCTGTTGATGTCCACCCAGATCCTCTTTTTTAGCTGGTGCATCTATCCCTCTGCTGTTAACAGCATATACCTGTTAACTTCCTCAGAAAATTGTCCTGGCTGATGGAGCTGCCTTTCATAGAGTTGTCTGGAAGGTTACCAGCCTATTCTCTACCAGTCACCTCCCTAGCACCTGTAGCAGTCAGTGATGGACTGATAGAGGCAGACCAGAGCCTGACTCCTTTCCTTAAGAGAGGACAACTCTGTAATGTCTACAACCCAGAGGGGCCCCCCTCCTTCGTTACCTGCTTGGTATGGGCCAAGACTGCTTCCCTTTCCCTCTCCTATTTCCCTCACTCTTTTGCAGATTTTTCATGAAGAATACACCCTCAATAAGTCTCTGGTGCCTAAATCTCTGTCTTTGGCTCTGCTTCTAGGGAACCACACCTAAGACAATAGGTAAAACATAGACTTTGGTTTCTAGGAGTTGTTTTAAATTGTATCTGCCTTGCAGCCTTATAGGTTCAAATAAAAGCTGTTCACTGAGATCTGTTCTCTGGTTAGTTGTTGCTTTTTTGTCATTAAACATTTAATACTTGAAAAAGTATCTATGGACTTGGCATGCAGGATGGTTTTGTTCAAAACACGTTTTGAAGAACAATAGCTTTGTCTAGGTTTAAACATTTTTAGTTCTACAACAGGTTGAAAACAGGAAGAAAATATGAAGCGGATCAGGCCAAAATTTAGCCATGGAAAAAAGTTAATAAAGTCATGTTAACAAATCTTGACAATAAGGAAGGAGAGGGGTTATAATGGGCTTATAATGGAAATGACAGGGAGGAATAAATTTATGGCAGGAGGGAGAGAAGCCCTGTTTGAAATATATTGCTAGCCAGCTCGTATTATGTGAGAGCTAACTGTCATTAGCTCTGAGGTATCATTCTGCACTGCTATTGATATGCCTTCCCCTAAGGGCCGACTGTCTCCCGCTGTAGGTGGGATGATGCTAAAAGGACTTTCCTAACTTCAAGTTGAAAAGGGAACTGGGACCCTTTTGCATTCCCCCTCAGACCCAGCGATTCCATAGATTTGCACGGGCAACAGCTCAGCTTTGTGTCAAAATATTGTGTGGCGAGTGGATGTTGACTTGATGGGTTACTCAACCAAGGTTTAGATCTTAGTTCTGCCCTGTAGCTGATCAAGGGCAAGCAATATCAGCACTGATGACCTCAGTTTCTTCTGTAATGTGGCTGAATGAGGTAAGGTTTATAAGTCTACAGTGTATTTCTGGGCCTGTGCTAAGTGCTCATTTTCTTTACACTCTGAGATATTTGATTCCATCCCACCCCCTCCTTGCTTGTAAAGTAAGTGCACTTACCAGGTGTCCTTCCCAGTAGGCTATTTTGATTGCTGGTTCTAGGGGTCTGCATTCCTTCATCCCTTTGATTTTTAGAGAGCTGGCTTGCACATTATGTGCAGCCACTGGGGAAGAATCTGGCCACACAGGCTATCCCTAGCTTGGCAATTTTCTGATGAAAGGTGAGCAAGATAAGTGCAAAGTATGATTAGGTCTGGGACTGTGAACAAAATGATATAACCAGATTAAAAATACCCAACAAACAAAAAGCAAACACCCTCTCTCAAGAACTTGTAAATTGAAACAGAGATAATGTTTCCAAATGCAGAAGGAATATAAACCAGTTATTCTACTCCACGTTTAGTCACTTAATTTCATTCTTTAAACTGTCCTTTCATCACCAAATTAAAGAAAAAAGCCCACATCCTTTTAATCTCTCTGGGCAATTATTGTTTCACATACGTTTTCCTGGCAAATGATGATACAGACAAGAGCTGACATTTTGATTACATTGGTAAGTCAAAGGCTAACAAAAGTTAGGGAGAAGTTCTCTCATATTATAGCTCACACAGTAAAAAGCCATGGGATCAACTCTGACAAATGTCATTTTTGAGGTAAAATAAGTGAGGGTACACTTTTGGACTTCATGCATTGCTGGTTTAGGTACTTAGTCTGAAACACAAAGTAAACCATAAATCCAATCCTCTTCTCAGCGTTCCAGCAGGGACATGAAGGGATCCCAGAAGTAGAGCAACAGAAAAACCTTCATACTCTCCATTAATCTGTGTGTTGAATTCTAAGAAACCCTAACTCCAGTGGTGTAAAATAAATCAGAACACATTCTACTGCAATTAGATTTAAGTTCAGTGTTCTGGGTATGGGAATTCAATACAACATAATGTATTGAATTAGGTATTCAGAGGCATACTGAAATGAGCAAGATCTTTTGCTTGTGTTTTAATCTAGTGAGGGAGACAGATGCATATGTAAACTCTTACTTATGTCCATAATGGCTGAGGCTTAGGGATGTGAAGTATTTTACCTTACTTTTCCCATTGAGTCAACTACCATTTTTTCATGAAGTCCATGTTGGATGGTCAACTAGGAGTCCTTCCCTTTTCTTTGGTTTCCCTCCCTCTGCTTTCCTTATGGCCCTGTCCATATTTTACCCATCTTATCTCTTGTTGGTTTTATGGAGTTCAGACAATTAGTACCAGATTGGTTCCAATTACAACTGTTTTTCCTGTGAAGGGAGCTAAGGCTGTGGGTTCCAAAGTCTGTGTCAAGTTGCCCCTGGACACAGCAGCAAATTCAAAGAGGCACTACCATGATGAATATTTTGTTTTTGAGGAAAATTGATTGACCTCTGTTGGATACCACGTGAACTACATTATTTTTTTTAAGGTTTTTTTTTTTTTAATTGAGATATAGTTGATGTACAATATTATATGTTTCAGGTGTGCAATGTAGTGATTCACAATTTTAAGGGTCATATTCCATGTATAGTTATTATAAAATATTGGCTATAGTCCCTGTGTTGTACAATATATCCTTGTAGTTTATTTATTTTGTACATAGTAGTTTGTACCTCAATCTCCTACTCCTGTTTTCTGTTCCCCTTTCCCTCTTCCCCATGGTGACCACTAGTTTGTTTTCTATATCTGTGAGTCTGTTTCTTTTCTGTTATATTCACTAGTTTGTCTTAGTTTTTAGATTCCACACATAAGTGATATCATATGTTTGTCTTTCTCTGTCTTATTTCACTTAGCATAGTACTCTTCAAGTCCATCCATGTTGTTGCAAATGGCAAAGTTTCATTCTTTTTATGGCTGAGTAGTATTCCATTGTGTATGTGTATATATATATATATATATATATATATATATATATATATATATATATATATACACACACCACGTCTTCTTTATCCATTCATCTGTTGATGGACACTTAGGTTGCTTCCATTTTTGGCTATTGTAAATATTGCTGCAGTGAACATTGGGGTACATGTATCTTTTTGAATTAGTGTTTTCATTTTTGGTGGGATATATACCCAGGAGTGGAATTGCTGGTGAACTACAGTTTTAACATACAGTGCAGATTGCTTTCAATGAAGTCATAGTTGCTGTGATAAAAAGCCAGTATCCTTGAAAATCAGTGTGTAATAAGAAATGGCAATAGCAATGGCAACGTGCAATATAATTCCAAGGTTTAAGAAGTTGTGTGGTGCCCAACAGGCACACACATTTCATTAGCTAAGTGATTGTGGTTACTTATAAAATAAAAATATTTCTTCCTTTCAATTTATGCATAGTATTTTTTTCAAACTGCTCTAAGTTGTTAGGCCTAAGCTGCGTTTTAAGGGTTTGAATTTAATAACTTCATAAATGGAACTGTTAGGTATTTCTTTTGGTCTTAATCAAGTTGACATTTAAGGTGCCTTGGACTGAGAAAGTCTGGAGAACTCTGAGCTGGAGGGAAGGTAACATGTTCCTTAGGTTCCATGAGAAGGTCCTCCACCTATAAGAAAAATAAAGCATTCTCTCTGTAATATTAATCACCTTTTTGGGGCATAATTTTGATATGAGTTCAGAATCGTATGCTCTTTTGCTTTCCTCCATCTGCCCAAAGATCCCTTTTGAGGGAAGAGGTATGAATGCCAATGAATGGTGGGGGGGAATAGGGAAAGAAAAGAAAGGGATTAAAGGAGAAGAAAACCCGGTCCTGTCACACATAAAGGTAATTATTATACAAATGCTAAAAGTGAGGTTCAAAGACATTGTAATGGGAAATCAGAGGAGAAGGTACATGAAAATAAATGGCCGAATCTGTCCTTTCCTCTCTGCCTTCTGTAGTTGGACTGGTTAGATTTTAGAGCACATAATACTGAACTATAGTATTTTGTAGTTGGAAGTGACCTCAGGGATGCTCTAATATTGAATATTAGAATTTTCTCATTTTACAGAGGAGGGAACAGATCTAGCAAGGGAAAGTGATTTGTGGAAGGTTCCACTGACAGTGTTAGGTCTGAGACTAGACCTTTATCTGGGGAGACCCTACTCACTTTTTCTGTCTGTTTTTCAAGCATATCCTTATATAACACTGAGACGTGGCTGCTCTGAGGATAGCAGGCTATTGCTCTGCCTGAATGGAATGGTGCCATTAGGTAGCCAAAGCCTCATATCACACATCCAGGGAAAATACACACAAAGCCCAAATCTAATCACCAGGCTGTTAATTTTAGTCATGTATTCATCCCTGAGAAATGTTATGAAGCCCTTACATCCAGTCCTTGCATGCAGTTTGATGCTTTTCACACCCCATGCCGCACTTATAAACTGATGCTGTTAATATGTCCGGTATTCTTTCCTAAGGTCATGACCTGAGAGTGGTGTTGTTATCAACTGTAGGCTATGTATTATGGGTCTTTTTTTTAACTTAATGCTTTAAGAAGAAGAATCCTATTGAAATTTTACAAATCCAAAAGGTGTGCAGGAATTACAGGCATTTGTTTTTTCTTGAAGTATACGTATATTCATGGCACTTTTTCCCATATAAAAGGGAACAGTGACCATATGAGATTCGGTATTTGAAATTACCTTCTTTGCATACCAAATCCTTTTTGAAATAATATGCTGTGAGCAACTCTACCTCATCTACTTGAACAACATGAAGCAGAAAGGCTAGTAGGAAATGCACCAGCATTAATTCTGCAAACCTGCTGTGAATATGAATTCTCAGGGACATCTGTAAAATACTTTAGCAGACTCTAAAGAAACACATCTACCCCAGAGATTTGATATGTCTTTAAGTTCTAAAATAGATACTCTGAGCTGGTGAAAAATTTTTTAGGATTAAAAAAAGGAATGCCAAAGAAGAAATTTTAATAAAAGAGAAAAGATGGTGAAGAAAACCTAAAGAAGGAAGATCTTGGAGAAAGGTGCAAGGTGGTTTCAGAAAATAAAAGGAATTTTAAAGCTATTGTTTGTTAGGAATAGAAAAGCAGCATCAAGTAGTAGAAAGGCAGGGCCTAGAGCTATGCAGTCCTAGGTGTTTGTGCCCTGGTTCTACTGGCTCATAAGCACATTATGCAAGAGGAATCCAGAGCCTTAGAAGAATTAAGACAAGTCATGGGTGTTATGGTGTACTGCTGTAAAATTTTGTTGTTTTTAACTGACAATGAACACAAGTTCACAGAATTAACATTTGTTACCAGCATAGATGTGCGGCAGATCACATCTGTGAGACATTAAAGGGAGAGCCCATCATGTCAGCAGCAACATTTGTTTCTTTAAGAAGACTTTCCTTGGGTAGAAAAGTATCTTGTTTATTTACATTAGCTGGTTTTCACTGAATGTGTGTTGCTTATTCATGCCTCTGAATGGATCACCTCGCAGTGACTATTTTTCCCAGTGCTCCTGTACCTACTTTTTGCTTCCATAGTTGTCTTTCTGGGTAAAATTTGACTGTGAGACAAGTGGTGAATGTTTCTCCAGGAACTTCTAGTTTTTGATAATTTTAGGTCATAAATTATGTCAGTTTCAGTCATCTTTCATACACATATACATACACTCACAAGATTTTGTATCTTTTGCTCTTATAGTACTTCTGAGTGATGTAGACCTGCAGCCATCTGTAACCATCAGGGTTAGGTTACAAGAACCATAGAGAAGTGGATCCAGCATTGAGTGGTTGAACAAATCCTTGAATTACTTAATTCCAGGCCTCTTGTTAATTAAAAAATATAAAACACTATTTGATTAAGTCACTGTCAATCATACATTCTGTTATTTGCAGCCAAAACATTCCTGTTTCAATTCCATACTTGAAAGTACCGATTAGCATAATTCAAAGCAGCAGATAGCATAATCTCCCTGATCCTGGTTATCTTATTGTTAGAAATGGAGATAAAAATGCCTTTCCTGGAGAATCATTGAGATAATATATGTGAAAAAGCATAACATGTTGTCTGCAGCATAGTTGATGCCCAATAATATTTCCCTTTTCCTGGCCTGGTTCTGCTAGAGCTAACATACTTACTCAAATTGTTTAACCGTCTATGCATCAACTTATGCCTCTTGAATAAGGACAATAATTCTATTTTTACTTTTTTTCTTGCTAACTTTCCACATAGAATCTATTATGCTAATGTATTAAGTTAAATTTTTTTTTTTTTTTTTTTTTTTTTTACTTCTTATAGACTTGGGACGTAGGTTAGTTACTAAATGCTCCATTTATTCTTCTGGACCTCTGGAACACAATAAACCATTTGCTGAAGTGCAATATACAGTTAAATACAAATGCTATGAAAAAATTTGTAGAGAATGGTTTGGGACCATAAGATCTTATTATTCATGAAAATTTAGGGCTAGAAGGTAACTTAGAACCATTTCTAATACCTCTCCATAAACAGATGAGGAAACAGATCTGGGGGTGTAAGTGCCTTACCCATGATCAAAAAGTTAATAGGGGCAGATTAAGATCATTCTGCAAAAGATTTTTCTGGATGAAGAACATGCAGACAATGGAAGTTGTTTTTTTTTTTTTTTTTTTTTTTGCGGTATGGGGGCCTCTCACTGCTGTGGCCTCTCTTGTTGCGGAGCTCAGGCTCCGGACGCGCAGGCTCAGTGACCATGGCTCATGGGCCCAGCCGCTCCGCGGCATGTGGGATCTTCCCGGATCGGGGCACGAACCTGTGTCCCCTGCATGGGCAGGCAGATTCTCAACCACTGTGCCACCAGGGAAACCTGGAAGTTTTATAAAGCTCTGAAAAGGACTATGAACTATTTGCTCTGAGAATTTTTATTTTAAAATAATTTTTTTTTCTATTCTGTTTGAATAATACTTAAAGAAAAGGCACAATGGTATTTTGCCATTTCAATTCAGTTAATGAATTTAGATACAATTTAATGGGCAAACATACAAAAGGATAAGAGGCATATTTTTCTAAGAAATTTAACTCTGGTTTTCTGTTTAAAAACATTTTTATTATGAAAACATTCTCTTACAGAAACATAGGACAAATGTATAACATACCCCATGAGCAAAATTTTTAATACTATGTCATGAAACCAAGATTGTCAATAAAATGAAATTGCATAATTGTAAAATAGTATTTGTTTTAAGGAAAATATTTCTGTCATGGGAAAAGCAAGTCAAAGATTTGACCAGACTAGTATATGGGTCTCTCAGCTAATTTTGTGAGTGAACCATGTACCATGTCATACTAAGAGTATAAATGCAGAAGCTACCAGTGATATTCTGTATCAGCAACTCTAAATGTTGCATTTGTCTTTGCCTGGGACTGTATAAGTGGGTATGAAATGAACATTTCTGGAAAGTTCAGGTACAAGTTTTAGTACTGTGTGAGCACCTAAAAGTCACATACTTTCAGAAATTGTATAGTAAATCATGACCATGGGTACAATGCTCATGCCTGAATACAGGTACTCTAGTCAAGTCAGCCAGCCTGAGTGCTTTCACGAATGGACCTTCAGTGTGATCTGAATTGCAAGGCTTTTTCCTATGTAATATACAACCTTCCCTTTCCAAAAATAAAATTCACTTGAAAATCTTATCCTTTCCAATAAGCTTATTACTATCACCAAAGGACCGAGGAACAGTCTTCAAACCCCACACGTGGAATGCTCCCCAACAGCTTGTTAAAGTTTCACGAGCTCATCTGTTGTCGTTTGCTAACAGCTCCCAAGTCTCCTCCTCCCCCTGCAACCTCTACATACACACAACTCATCCAGTATTTAAAGAATTTTTGGAGAAGGGAGGTGACTTCAACCAGGAGCGGAGCCAAATTCCACAGCTGGCCCACACACATTGCTTCAAGTCTCCAGCCATTGGCTCAGGAAGGTCACAGCCACATTAAATTTAGGCCCCTTATCGAAGAAGTCGACTCACATCATGGGCCATAAATTCTTCATTGTGCATGTTCAGTGCTGTTCACAGAAACATGAAGCCTTTGGGTTTTTAGACTCAGGTTTTATTTTATTTTATTTATTTATTTATTTTTAACATCTTTATTGGAGTATAATTGTTTTACAATAGTGTTAGTTTTTCCTTTACAACAAACTGAATCAGTTATACATATACATATGTTCCCATATCTCTTCCCTCTTGCATCACCCTCTCTCCCACCCTCCCTATCCCACCCCTCTAGGTGGTCACAAAGCACAGAGGTGATCTCCCTGTGCTATGCAGCAGCTTCCCACTAGCTATCTAATTTACATTTGATAGTGTGTATATGTCCCTGCCACTCTCTCACTTCGTCTCAGCCCACCCTTCCCCCTCCCCATATCCTCAAGTCCATGCTCGAGTAAGTCTGTGTTTTATTCCCGTCCTACCACTAATCTCTTCATGACATTTTTTTCCCTTAGAGTCCATATATATGTGTTAGCATACGGTATTTGTTTTTCTCCTTCTGACTTACTTCACTCTGTATGACAGACTCCAGGTCCATCCACCTCATTATAAATAACTCAGTTTCATTTCTTTTTATGGCTGAGTAATATTCCATTGTATATATGTGCCACATCTTCTTTATCCATTCATCTGTTGATGGACACTTAGGTTGCTTCCACGTCCTGGCTATTGTAAATAGAGCTGCAATGAATATTTTGGTACATGAGTCTTTCTGAATTATGGTTTTCTCAGGGTATATGCCCAGTAGTGGGATTGCTGGGTCGTATGGTAGTTCTATTTGTAGTTTTTTAAGGAACCTCCATACTGTTCTCCATAGCGGCTGTATCAATTTACATTCCCACCAGCAGTGCAAGAGGGTTCCCTTTTCTCCACACCCTCTCCAGCATTTATTGTTTCTAGAGTTTTTGATGATGGCCAATCTGACTGGTGTGAGATGATATCTCATTGTAGTTTTGATTTGCATTTCTCTAATGATTAATGAGGTTGAGCATTCTTTCATGTGTTTGTTAGCAATCTGTATATCTTCTTTGGAGAAATGTCTATTTAGTTCTTCTGCCCATTTTTGGATTGGGTTGTTTGTTTTTTTGTTATTGAGCTGCATGAGTTGCTTATAAATTTTGGAAATTAATCCTTTGTCAGTTGCTTCATTTGCAAATATTTTCTCCCATTCTGAGGGTTGTCTTTTGGTCTTGTTTATGGTATCCTTTGCTGTGCAAAAGCTTTTAAGTTTCATTAGGTCCCATTTGTTTACTTGTGTTTTTATTTCCATTTCTCTAGGAGATGGGTCAAAAAGGATCTTGCTGTGATTTATGTCGTATAGTGTTCTGCCTATGTTTTCCTCTAAGAGTTTGATAGTGTCTGGCCTTACATTTAGGTCTTTAACCCATTTTGAGTTTATTTTTGTGTGTGGTGTTAGGGAGTGTTCTAATTTCATACTTTTACATGTAGCTGTCCAGTTTTCCCAGCACCACTTATTGAAGAGGCTGTCTTTTCTCCACTGTATATCCTTCCCTCCTTTATCAAAGATAAGGTGACCATATGTGTGTGGGTTTATCTCTGGGCTCTCTATCCTGATCCATTGATCTATATTTCTGTTTTTGTGCCAGTACCATATTGTCTTGATTACTGTAGCCTTGTAGTAGAGTCTGAAGTCAGGGAGCCTAATTCCTCCAGCTCCATTTCTCGTTCTCAAGATTGCTTTGGCTATTCGGGGTCTTTTGTGTTTCCATACAAATTGTGAAATTTTTTGTTCTAGTTCTGTAAAAAATGCCAGTGGTAATTTGATAGGGATTGCATTGAATCGGTAGATTGCTTTGGGTAGTATAGTCATTTTCACAATGTTGATTCTTCCAATCCAAGAACATGGTATATTTCTCCACCTATTTGTATCATCTTTAATTTCTTTCATAAGTGTCTTATAGTTTTCTGCATACAAGTCTTTTGTCTCCTTAGGTAGGTTTATTCCTAGATATTTTATTCTTTTTGTTGCAATGGTAAATGGGAGTGTTTTCTTAATTTCACTCTCAGATTTTTCATCATTAGTGTATAAGAATGCCAGAGATTTCTGTGCATTAATTTTGTATCCTGCAACTTTACCAAATTCATTGATTAGCTCTAGTAGTTTTCTGGTAGCATCCTTAGGATTCTCTATGTATAGTATCATGTCATCTGCAAACAGTGACAGCTTTACTTCTTCTTTTCCTATTTGGATTCCTTTTATTTCTTTTTCTTCTCTGATTGCTGTGGCTAGAACTTCCAAAACTATGTTGAATAAGAGTGGTGAGAGTGGGCAACCTTGTCTTGTTCCTGATCTTAGTGGAAATGGTTGCAGTTTTTCACCATTGAGAACGATGCTAGCTGTGGGTTTGTCATATATGGCCTTTATTATGTTGAGGAAAGTTCCCTCTATGCCTACTTTCTGCAGGGTTTTTATCATAAATGAGTGTTGAATTTTGTCAAAAGCTTTCTCTGCATCTATTGAGATGATCATATGGTTTTTCTCCTTCAGTTTGTTGATATGGTGTATCACGTTGATTGATTTGCGTATATTGAAGAATCCTTGCATTCCTGGGATAAACCCCACTTGATCATGGTGTATGATCCTTTTAATGTGCTGTTGGATTCTGTTTGCTAATATTTTGTTGAGGATTTTTGCATCTATGTTCATCAGTGATATTGGCCTGTAGTTTTCTTTCTTTGTGACGTCTTTGTCTGGTTTTGGTATCAGGGTGATGTTGGCCTCATAGAATGAGTTTGGGAGTGTTCCTCCCTCTGCTATCTGTTGGAAGAGTTTGAGAAGGATAGGTGTTAGCTCTTCTCTAAATGTTTGATAGAATTCGCCTGTGAAGCCATCTGGTCCTGGGCTTTTGTTTGCTGGAAGATTTTTAATCACAGTTTCAATTTCAGTGCTTGTGATTGGTCTGTTCAAATTTTCTATTTCTTCCTGGTTCAGTCTCGGCAGGTTGTGCATTTCTAAGAATTTGTCCATTTCTTCCAGGTTGTCCATTTTATTGGCATACAGTTGCTTGTAGTAATCTCTAATAATCTTTTGTATTTCTGCAGTGTCAGTTGTTACATCTCCTTTTTCATTTCTAATTCTATTGATTTGAGTCTTCTCCCTTTTATTCTTGATGAGTCTGGCTAATGGTTTATCAATTTTATTTAACTTCTCAAAGAACCAGCTTTTAGTTTTATTGATCTTTGCTATTGTTTCCTTCACTTCTTTTTCATTTATTTCTGATCTGATCTTTATGATTTCTTTCCTTCTGCTAAATTTGGGGGTTTTTTGTTCTTCTTTCTCTAATTGCTTTAAGTGCAAAGTTAGGTTGTTTATTCGAGATGTTTCCTGTTTCTTAAGGTATGATTGTATTGCTATAAACTTGCCTCTTAGAACTGCTTTTGCTGTATCCCATAGGTTTTGGGTCGTTGTGTCTCCATTGTCATTTGTTTCTAAGTATTTTTTGATTTCCTCTTTGATTTCTTCAGTGATCACTTCGTTATTAAGTAGTGTATTGTTTAGCCTCCATGTGTTTGTATTTTTTACAGATCTTTTCCTATAATTGATATCTAGTCTCATAGCGTTGTGGTCGGAAAAGATACTTGATACGATTTCAATTTTCTTAAATTTGCCAAGGCTAGATTTGTGACCCAATATATGATCAATCCTGGAGAATGTTCCATGAGCACTTGAGAAAAATGTGTATTCTGTTGTCTTTGGATGGAATGTCCTATAAATATCAATTAAGTCCATCTTGTGTAATGTATCATTTAAAGCTTGTGTTTCCTTATTTATTTTCATTTTGGATGATCTGTCCATTGGTGAAAGTGGGGTGTTAAAGTCCCCCATTATAATTGTGTTACTGTCGATTTCCCCTTTTAAGGCTGTTAGTATTTGCCTTATGTATTGAGGTGCTCCTATGTTGGGTGCATAAATATTTACAATTGTTATATCTTCTTCATGGATCGATCCCTTGATCATTATGTAGTGTCCTTCTTTGTCTCTTGTAATAGTCTTTATTTTAAAGTCTATTTTGTCTGATATGAGAATTGCTACTCCAGCTTTCTTCTGATTTCCATTTGCATGGAATATCTTTTTCCATCCCCTTACTTTCAGTCTGTATGTGTCCCTAGGTCTGAAGTGGGTCTCTTGTAGACAGCATATATATGGGTCTTGTTTTTGTATCCATTCAGCCAGTCTGTGTCTTTTGGTGGGAGCATTTAATCCATTTACATTTAAGGTAATTATCGATATGTATGTTCCTATTGCCATTTACTTAATTGTTTTGGGTTGTTCTTGTAGGTCTTTTCCTTCTCTTGTGTTTCTTGCCTAGAGAAGTTCCTTTAGGATTTGTTGTAGAGCTGGTTTGGTGGTGCTGAACTCTCTCAGCTTTTGCTTGTCTGTAAAGGTTTTAATTTCTCCATCAAATCTGAATGAGATCCTTGCTGGGTAGAGTAATCTTGGTTGTAGGTTTTTTTCCTTCATCACTTTAAATATGTCCTGCCACTCCCTTCTGGCTTGTAGAGTTTCTGCTGAAAGATCAGATGTTAATCTTATGGGGATTCCCTTGTGTGTTATTTGTTGTTTTTCCCTTGCTGCTTTTAATATGTTTTCTTTGTATTTAATTTTTGACAGTTTGATTATTATGTGTCTTGGCGTGTTTCTCTTTGGGTTTATCCTGTATGGAACTCTCTGTGCTTCCTGGACTTGATTGATTATTTCCTTTCCTATATTAGGGAAGTTTTCAACTATAATCTCTTCAAATATTTTCTCAGTCCCTTTCTTTTTCTCTTCTTCTTCTGGGACCCCTATAATTCGAATGTTGGTGCGTTTAATGTTGTCCCAGAGGTCTCTGAGACTGTCCTCAGTTCTTTTCATTCTTTTTTCTTTCTTCTGCTCTGCAGTAGTTATTTCCACTATTTTATCTTCCAGGTCACTTATCCGTCCTTCTGCCTCAGTTATTCTGCTATTGATCCCATCTAGAGTATTTTTAATTTCATTTATTGTGTTGCTCATCGTTTCTTGCTTCCTCTTTATTTCTTCTAGGTCCTTATTAACTGTTTCTTGCAAATTGTCTATTCTATTTCCAAGATTTTGCATCATCTTCACCATCATTATTCTAAATTCTCTTTCAGGTAGATTGGCTATTACCTCTTCATCTGTTAGGTCTGGTATGTTTTTATCTTGCTCCTTCATCTGTTGTGTGTTTTTCTGTCTTCTCATTTCGCTTATCTTACTGTGTTTGGGGTCTCCTTTTTGCACGCTGCAAGTTCGTAGTTCCTGTTGTTTTTGGTGGCTGTCCCCAGTGGCTAAGGTTGGTTCAGTGGGTTGAGTAGATTCCCTGGTTGGGGGGACTAGTGCCTCTGTTCTGGTGGATGAGGCTGGATCTTGTCTTTCTGATGGGCAGGTCCTCGTCTGGTGGTGTGTTTGGGGATGTTGGTTACCTTATTATGATTTTAGGCAGCCTCTCTGCTAATGGATGGGGCTGTAGACCTGTCTTGCTCTTTGTTGGGGATAGGGTGTCCAGCACTGTTCTTTGCTGGTCCTTGATTGAAGCTGGGTCTTGGTGTTGAGATGGAGATCTCTGAGAGATTTTCGCCGTCTGATATTACGTGGAGCTGGGAGGTCTCTTTTGGACTAGTGTCTTGAGGTTGGTTCTCCCACCTCAGGGACACCGCCCTGGTGCCTGGCTGGGGCGCCAAGAACCTTTAATCCACGCGGCTCAAAATAAAAGGTAGAATAAATAGAAAGGAAAGAAAAGGAAGGAAGGAGGGAGGGAGGGAAGGAAGGAAGAAAGGAAGGAAGAAATGAAGGAAGGAAGCAAGAAAGGAAGGAAGGAAGGTGCAGAGGAAGAAAGGGAGGAAGGAAGAGAGGAAGGGAGGAAAGAAGGGGGAAGGAAGGGAGAAAGGAGGGAAGGAGGGAAGAAAGGAAGGAAGAAAGGAAGAAAGAAAGGGAGAAGACAGAGTAGTATAAAGTATAGTTATTAAAATAAAAAATAATTATTAAGAAGAAAAATTTCCTTTAAAAAAAAAAACAGAAAAATGGGTCGGTCTAACCCTAGGACAAATGGTGAAAGCAAAGCTATACAGACAAAATCTCACACAGCAGCACACACATACACACTCACAAAAAGAAAAAAAAAAGGGAAAATAATAGTATATCTTGCTCCCAAAGTCCACCTCCTCAACTTGGGATGATTCGTTGTCTATTCAGGTTTTCAACAGCTGCAGGGCACTTAAAGTTGATTGTGGAGCTTTAATCCGCCGCTTCTGAGGCTGCTGGGAGAGACCGCCCCCTCTCCTCTCTGTTCGCACAGCTCCTGGGGTTCAGCTTTGGACTTGGTCCCGCCTCTGCGTGTAGGTCGTCCGAGGGCCTCTGCCCTTTGCTCAGACAGGACGATGTTAAAGGAGCAGTTGATTCGGGGGCTCCAGCTCACTCAGGCTGGGGGGAGGGAGTGGCACGGGGGCGGGGCGAGTCCGCGGCGGCAGAGGCCGGCGTGACGTTGCACCGGCCCGAGGCGCGCCGCGCGTTCTCCCGGGGAAGCTGTCCCTGGATCCCGGGACCCCGGCAGTGGCGGGCCGCACGGGCTCC